>NC_041749.1:104211758-104512443 GCF_004115215.2 Ornithorhynchus anatinus
TAATTTGGAAAAAAAAAAAATCTCTGGATTGGCAACCTGCCTGGTGGTGTCTTGCTCAGCTACTGTTTGGGTTTTTTTATTGGGTTGGGGTTTTTTTTGTTCTTTTTTGTTTTTTGCATCTGCTTGCTGCTCTTTCAACCCTTACCCCTTCTTCCATTCATGGGACTCAAGGATCCAGAAGGAAGAAGGGGAAAATTGTCCATTAATTAGTCATCAGACTCTGTTAGCATAACACCGAGAGGACACTGTAACAGGTAAACAGCGACGTCCTTAATGGGGATTTTGCTGGGGCGAGTCTATGTTTATCCTTAAACCTAGGCCACTGTTTTTCTGAGATTACTACAGGCATATCCCACAGGTTATGTTCCTCAAAGGTGGCTGCAGTTTCTCGGCATTTTACATGCAGTTAGTTACATTCCTTGCCAGAACTATCCTCAACCTGACAGCAGGTAAGTACAAATTACACCTTAGATTCTTCCCCTCCCTCCAGTCCTCCATCCCCTTACCCTCCCCTATTCCTAGAGGTTTTTCTTACCCCTCCACACCCCAAACTCCATCCCCTCCTCGCCGGCCACCCTATTCATTTTATCAGTTACCCGCCTTCCTGTTTTATAAATGATTGCTGGCAGTTCAGTTTAGTTAGGGAATTTATCAAATGCTTATGGTGAGTCAAGTGCTGAAGTAGATAGAAAATCATCAGCTAAGACCCTGCCCCACGTGAGGCTCACAATTGAAGTGGTAGGGAGAGCAGAGCCGGGGATTTTATCTTCATTTTATAGGTGAAGAAACTGAGTCCAAATGACTTGCCCACGGTCACAGTAGGCCAGAGTCCGAGCTCGGCTCCCAACCCTTATGTCCTTTCCGTACAGATCTACTGCACCTCCAGCCTTTTCACAAGCCTTCATGTACTTGAGTGAGACTTGTTAATTGGTCTCCATAATTTCTACCCGGAATAAGGTCTTTAATTGAATAAATGAATTTGAAGCCTGGTTTTAAATGAAACTTTTTAGTGCGGACCCCTCTTATTCCCTGGGGTCTGCAAGGTTCTTAAATTGTTCCTAAGAAAATGATATAAGATGTTCCTTCTTTAGTTATCACAGTTTCTGGCCAATTCGAAATAAGGGCATCTAATAGTTTAATAAAGAATGCATAAAAGGGCCATCTCGCAAATCACAATCCAGATTGTTTTTCCAGGTTGAAGCTCTGTATGGTTGTTAGTATCCGAACTCCGGAAATAAACCAAAAAGTCTAGACTTATCTGCATCTAAATATCTGTTTTCTAATGGGCTTTGCAGATGTAAATGTTGAATGCTTCTGGGCTTTTTGTGTGGGCTTGATTGAGTATTGAATTTCTGTTATTCCAAGCCAGGTTGCTGTGCTGTGTGCTGTGTTGTTAAATCATAACAGGGAAAATTACTTGCCTAAAGCTGCCAAGGTGGGCTGGCAAGACATTACTTTAGTTTCCAAAGTTACTTGTTTAAACTTCTCTCAATCTGGAAATTCCAGCACCGAGGGTAAATACCGTCCCTGCCAGTTCCCACCAGACCTTTCCAACTGACAGCTCTTTCATTTGGGTTTGGGGAAATACCAACTCTGTGCAGAGAAAAAGTAAATGTAATCAGAATTGCTGGTAAAGTCCACATCAATAATCTGAAATTTAAACCCAGCCAGTGGGTAGATTTATGAATATGCTTCTATTTGAAATAGCCTAGTGTGAAAGAACCTCCTTTGTCCTCAGCAGGGAAATGGATGCCTCAAACCACCTCGGGGTTTATTTTCTGCTTTATTTCAAAAGCACTGCACTTTTTTTTCCAACTGGTTGAAGCTACTACATTGAGTAAAATAATGAGCACGGGGGACCCTTCTTTTTATTAAAATGGGAGAGCAGGAAAGGGGCATTCAGGCGTCGGTCGAGTAAAAAATAAATTGATCGAGTAGAGTTATTTATTGGCCTAGCATAGGTCCCTAAAGAGGGGCTTTATTATTGGATCTCAGAATTGAAAGCCTTGCAATTCTGGGTGGAAACAAGCCATTATAAAAAAAAATTAAGCATTATTTTGCTCCGCGACTTGCAGATAGAACTTGGATCGATTTATTTATGTTTTGCCCTTCGTATCTGAAGATAAGGCACTGAAGTGACTTTCTACCATATGTGTGGCATTGCTGATAAAGACCTAGGTTCTATGGCTAGGTTAGAGAAGCAGCGTGGCTTAGTGGCAAGAGCCTGGGCTTGAGAGTCAGAGGACGTGGGTTAATAATAATAATAATAATAATGTTGGTATTTGTTAAGCGCTTACTATGTGCCGAGCACTGTTCTAAGCGCTGGGGTAGACATAGGGGAATCAGGTTGTCCCACGTGGGGCTCACAGTCTTAATCCCCATTTTACAGATGAGGGAACTGAGGCACAGAGAAGTTAAGTGACTCGCCCACAGTCACACAGCCGACAAGTGGCAGAGCTGGGTTCTAATCCCAGCTCCGCAAGTTGTCTGCTGTGTGACCTTGGGCAAGATACTTCACTTCTCTATGCCTCCGTTACCTCATCTATAAAATGGGGATTAAGACTGTGAGCCCCACATGGGACAACCTGATTACCCTGTATCTACCAAGGGCTTAGAACAGTGTTTGGTACATAGTAAGCGCTTAAAAGAATACTATAATTATTATTATTATTATTTCTGTGCAGGTAGATGTTGTTCTTTGAAATGCAAAGAATTTGCCACATGCAGAACCCTTGGGTTTTCTGGCCTGGCTCCTGCTTTCCCTTTTTTTTTCCAAAACCGCTGCTCAAGGAGAGCCATCCTTCCGATTGCCACATTGCGAGGCTGGTCTGTCTGCCACAACTGTCTCCCAGCATCCAGTGCTGTTTCACCTTATTTTGAGACTGTTTTGTTCTGTCTTTAAAAATTTTTTCTTGCCCTCCGTTTGCCTAAGCCCCATTTAAGTTCACTATAGGAAATGGATTCTTAGCGATTTACCTGATTCAGCTCATTAAAGAGACAAACGAACAAAAATTAGAGTTTGTCGTGGGGGGGAAAAACACCCAAAATTATCATTCATCCAAATTTTTCTTAACATTTTCATGGCTGAAATAGTCAACTTATGAATCCATCCTAATTTTGCGTCAATGGGAGACTTAAAATATTGAATTTGATGAGTGGTCAGTATCTCCTCCGCCCCTCCATGGAATGGACATATATTTTTGAACGTGGTAGCTGGAAGGTTTTGTTCATTTTTAAATGTGGCATGAATATTTTGTTTTTCTTTCTCGGGGATTTCCCTTATCCTCCCTCTGTAGGGAGCATGAGATTTCTACGTGGCACTGGCACCCAGTTGCGGTCGGGCTTTAATTATCTTCTGCTTGGGTTATCATTCTTCTCCCTCCACTAGAGAGAGCCCTTATTTCAACTTTAGTTCCTATGTAGTGCTATTGCTCCATCAGGTCAATGGTCTAGCTAGTCCAGGATTCCGTCTCCAACGCTGGCAAAAGAATGCTTTGAGGAAACCATGCAGTGGTTGCCTTCCTTGTCATCCAGTGAGAAGACTTTGTTGTGTGCTTGATTTTTATGGTCTTTAAGCGCTTTCTGAGCGCCAGGCACTGCGCAAACGCTGGGGCAGAGACACGCTAATCAGGTTAGACACAGCCCCTGTCCCACGTGGGGGTCCCGGTCTTAGTCCCCATTTTACAGATGAGGCAACTGAGGCACGGAGAAGTGAAGTGACTTGCCTGAGGTCTCACAGCAGACAAGTGGCAGAGCCCGGAAATAGAACCCAGGTCCTTCTGACTCCCAGGCCTGTCCTCTACCCATTGGGCCACACGGCTTCTAAGGTTTGGATTGACAATGGAGTCCAATACCTAAAATTAAATGACGTTGCCTTCACGTAGCTAAATATGCTAAGCAGCAACTATGATTATAAGGTTCCTTTAGTCATTTGTGTCATATGCAAATGGCCGAAAGGAGTAATGTTACTGAAGAAACACTTGCTGTGTAGGTGCAGTGTGTGAGTTACAAATTTAAAAGCCAGGGTAAAACCTAAATATTTTTGAAATTTAAACTCAATTTTTACTCTTAAAAAAAAAAAAATCAAACAAGCCTCCTGTGTTTCAAGTTGAAATACAAGAAGACATTGAGAGAAGTCGCAGCTTGGCTCAGTGGAAAGAGCCTGGGCTTCGGAGTCAGAGGTCATGGGTTCGACTCCCAGCTCTGCCACTTGTCAGCCGTGTGACTGTGGGCAAGTCACTTAACTTCTCTGTGCCTTAGTTACCTCATCTGTAAAATGGGGATTAACTGTGACCCCATGTGGGACAACCTGATTACCCTGGATCTACCCCAGCGCTTAGAACAGTGCCCTGCACATAGTAAGCACTTAACAAATACCAACATTATTATTAAGTCCTGAGACAAAAAATGCTTTATTTTCCAAAAGCATTTCTTTTCTTACAGTCCAAGAACTCCCCTCTTGACTAAGCTCCCTGTGGGCAGGGAACGTGTCTACCAGCTCTGTTATGTCCTACCCTCCCAAGCGCTTAGTACAGTGCTCTGCACACAGTAAGCGCCCAATAAATACCACTGACTGATTTCAAGACATATTCTTGTTTTGACAGATGTGACTTTCAGGAAAACATTGTAAAGTGATGATGTTTTAAATGATTGCTGTATGTTTGAAAGAGAAATATACTTACAGCAGGACCTCAGTTATCTGGCACAGTATACACAGCTCTCTGATTAATTTGGAACATTTGAGAGTGGTACATAACTGATATATTCGGCAAGAGTAATATATTCAATCTTTCTACCAAACCTGTTGATTCTATCGTCACAATATCTCAAATCCATCTGTTCTCCTCCATCCAAACTGCTACCGGGTTGGTCCAAACACTTGTCATATCCCTCCTCGATTACTGCGTCAACCTCCTCGCTGACCTCCCTGCCTCCAGCCTCTCCTCCCTCCAATCTACAGTGCACTCAGCTGCCCGGATCATTTTTCTTAAAAGTCATTCTGCATACGTCTGCTCACTCCTCAGAAATGTCCAGTGGCTGTCCATCCCTCTCCCCATCAGATAGAGATTCCTTGCCATCGGCTTTAAGGCCCTCAAATCACCCTCCCCCTCCTACCAAACCTCGTTCATCTCCCACTAATAATAATAATAATGTTGGTATTTGTTAAGCGCTTACTATGTGCAGAGCACTGTTCTAAGCACTGGGGTAGATACAGGGTAATCAGGTTGTCCCATGTGAGGCTCACAGCTAATCCCCATTTTACAGATGAGGGAACTGAGGCACAGAGAAGTTAAGTGACTTGCCCACAGTCACACAGCTAAATGGCAGAGCTGGGATTCGAACTCACCTGTCTGCTTCTCCTCTAAACCTCAACCTACTTACTGTGCCACAGTCTCACCTCTCTTGCCATCAACCCATCGCCCACATCCTCCCTCCTGCCTGAAACCCCCTTCCCCTTCATACCCAACAGACCACCACTCCCTCCATTTTCAAAGCCCTACTAAAATCACAGCTCCTCCAAGAAGCCTTCCCTTCTCATTTCCCCCAGCCCGTTTGCCCTCCCTTCTGTATCACCTATGGAGAGAAGTGAAGTGACTTGGCCAAGGTCCCACAGCAGACAAGTGTCTCCCCCAGGAGACTGTAAGCCCGTTGAAGGCAGGGATTGTAACTTCTGACTCCATTGTATTATATTCTCATGAGTACAGAATACAGCGCTCTGCACACAGTAGGTCAATCAATTGTATTTATTGAGCGCTTACTATGTGCAGAGCACTGTACTAAGCACTTGGGAGAGTACAATATAACAATATAGCGGACACATTGTCTGCCCCCAACGAGTTTACAGTCTACAGGTGCTCAGTAGGTGTTCAATAAATACCATATGTTAAGCACTTACTTTGTGCCAGGCAGTATACTAAGTGCTGGGGTAGGTAGTAATATTAATAATGATGGTATTTGTTAAGTCCTTACTATGTGCCAAGCACTGTTCTAAGTGTTTGGGTGGATACAAGGTAATCAGGTTGTCCCACGTGGGGCTCACAGTCTTAATCCCCATTTTACAGATGAGGTCACTGAGGCACAGAGAAGTGAAGTGGCTTGCCCAAGGCCACACAGCAGACAAGTGGCGGAGCCGGGATCAAGCTAATCAGGTTGGACATAGTCCCTGTCCCACATGAGGCTCCCAATCTTAATCCCTGTTTGGCAGATGAGGGAACTGAGGCCCAGAGAAGTGAAGTGACTTGCCCCTAGTCAAGCAGCAGATAAGTAGCGGGACCAGGATTAGAACCCAGGTCCTTCTGACTCCCAGAACCGTGCTCTAACCACTAGGCCCCACTGCTTCTCGTCTCCATCAATACCATTGATTGATTTAGAGCCCTGGGTCAGAGTTGTAGTCACCTCCCTAAGCCCTGGCCCTGGTCTTCCAGGTCTTCTGCTTCCCAGCCGCCAAACTCAATGGGAAGCCCCTACCGTGAAATTCTTGGAATTAACGCCCAAGCGGCATGCATTTCCTCAGCAGCTAACCTGGTGTCATTCTGCAGCCATTCCCCATGGCTCTAGTTTGTTGCCGCAAAAATCTTTACTACTCTTTGCAAATACCCACCCAGTCCCTTTATGAATTCAGTGGAGGGGGGAGAATAGTGGAGAGGAAGCAGTTGGCATCATATTCGAATTGCGTACTCAAGGGAAGCGGATAGAATGCCAGAATTGGAGGCCAGAGGCCTATCAGGATATTTGATTATCTGGCCGGGTCTTGGTGGTTCCCAAGCCGTCTGATCAATTGAGATGCGACTGTATTACTAATCGTCTTTGCTAGAAAAAAATGTATACAAACCTTTAGGAATGGAGGTCAGCTTCGCTTCTGCAATTCTGATGTGAAAAACCGTCACACCTTCAAATGCCCCGGGTTCGATTCCGTCATTCTCAAGAGGGTTTGCGCTCATTTCTGTGAAAGAAATAGTGGACATGCCAAAGGAGGAAATAAACTAAAATGTCCAAAAATGCTCCTTTCATTCCCATTTTCCTCTTCAGTTTTTACCCATGAATCAGTATATAATGTCAAGGAGAACCAATCTGAATGGTGGTGATCTTAAGTGTTTGATACTTGATTGAAAACTAAAATGCTCAGAAGTTGTTCAGCCAACCTCTGATTCTCCATCTAGTAATAATAATAATGTTGGTATTTGTTAAGCGCTTATTACATGCAGAGCACTGTTCTAAGCGCTGGGGTAGATACAGGGTAATCAGGTTGTCCCACGTGAGGCTCACAGTCTTCATCCCCATTTTACAGGTGAGGTAACTGAGGCACAGAGAAGTTAAGTGACTTGCCCACAGTCACATAGCTGACAACTGGCAGAGCTGGGATTCGAACCCATGACCTCTGGCTCCCAACCTCAGGCTCTTTCCACTGAGCCATGCTGTTTCTCTAAAAATAATAATGATGTTGGTATTTGTTAAGCGCTTACTATGTGCAGAGCACTGTTCTAAGCGCTGGGGTAGAAACAGGGTAATCAGGTTGTCCCATGTGAGGCTCACAGTTAATCCCCATTTTGCAGATGAGGGAACTGAGGCACAGAGAAGTTAAGTGACTTGCCCACAGTCACAAAGCTGACAAGTGGCAGAGCCGGGATTCGAACCCATGACCTCTGACTCCCAAGCCAGGGCTCTTTCCACTGAGCCACGCTGAAGAAAAGAAGTTAGAGGGAGAGCGTGGATAATAAGATTTACCCTAGTGCTTACTAGATGGTAAAAACTCTGAGGCAGATTATCAGATCATCAAATTAGACACAGTCCCGTGGAGTGGAGGGAAAGATGCAGGGAGTGCAGGTATTTTATCCCAATTTTGCAGATGAAGTGGAGGCACAGAGGTGATTTTAAAAGAAAAAAAAACATGAATTCATATTTGAAGTTTTTGCTACCTGCCGGTTTCCTGGATATTTGGGTCACTGGACAGTTATCACCGTATTTCAATTTTAAGTTAATTTTCCATAAATTTTGTTTGACCGGGAATGTGATGGATCACCTACTTTTAGAGGCATCATACAATGGTCAAATGCATTTTAAATATATCACTTTTCCAGACTGTCACATGAAAATTGCTAGCCTACATGAAAAGTACAATCGATAATTTGTTAGAGCATTTTCTTGAAAATACTGCTCTCACCCCAAGTAACCAGAACTTTGACATCTGGTAATAGACGAACAATCAGAAGGAACACTTACCTAAAACATGTAAAGCGTTCATTCCTTTGAATGTCTCCTTTTTTATTTTCTTCACTTTGTTATCATGAATTCTGAGTTCGGCTAATAATTTAGGGAGGTTAACAGGAATCTCGGTCAACTGATTGTGTGACAGGTATAATCTTCTCAACTTCTTTGCTGGCTGAAAGGCTTTCGGATGAATCTTTGTGAGCTTATTGTTGTTTAAAGCCAGAGCCTAGATGAAATATAGTTATTTCAATTAGAAAATGAATTCAATTTAACCAGGTTCTACTGGAATTATTCAGCCACACTGATTACTGTAATTCACGTTATGCATTGTATGAGCCTTGCAAATCGATCTACGTCATTACCCTGCATGAAGAGCAACAGTATTTACAAGACTTCGGTATTCACGTTGCGCATAAGAACGTAAGAAATGCCATCACCGGGGCAAACCATCGGTCTCTCCTACCCCACGTTCTATCCGTGGCCAGGGCAACAGGATCCTCAGAGGAACTAGCAGCCTAGACTCCTTTCCTTGACATGCATTCTCATCGTTGGGAGATGGAGCGCATGATATCCTTAACTTTTCCGTATTTATTCTCCCCCCATCCCGCCCCACACTTCCTACTGCTGTTGTCAGCAATTTGCTAGCATTGCAAAAGGCACTGTAATTTTCAAGTCAACTTAATGGTACGGGGATACGACAAATTCAGTGACTAATGCTAATTGAACCCCTGATAGAGTAACAGCATGAAACTTCCGAATGAGATTGGAGTTCCAGGAGTTCCGAATGCGAGCACATTCCAGCTTGCAGTGTCAGACAGAATCCCGCACGGAACACTGTGGTTTCCCAAATCCGTGTATGGTAGGAGCTGAAATAGTAAGTAGAGTATTAAGAGTGGATATTCAAAACCACAGAAGGAAAAGACACAGAATGGGAAACCTGTAGTGGTCAAACTACATCTTTTGCTGGTTTGCTAGTTTATCCATTTTCTGAGTGCCCAGGGCTTGGTTGGTCTTTTTGGTTGCCACCGCTCATTGGACCAGTGATTTCAAAGAATTTTTGTCCTCCTGAAGTTAGAGAAAAAACAGAGCTTTGGGTCTATGAAATAGATGCCAGGAAGCTACCGGGAGAAAGACCCAGAAATGGCCAGAGTAAGTGAGTAAAAGGAAAGGAGTGGAAAAAACTGAACTGGTGGAAGGCTGGGGCAGAGCTGAGCGTGTGGGGGCCCGAGGCTAGAGTGAGGTAGGTGCTCCGGGCCCAGGTGTGAGAAGCGGAGGCAGGCAAGGGAGATGGGTTGGGACCATTGAGATAACACGCTAGGAACTGCAGAGAGAAAAGCCAAGAGCAACCAAAGTGACCAAGAGAAAGGTGAGGGTCAGTTGGGGCCGACTAGGGCCAGCCACAGGAGAGGGAGAAAAAACGAACACAAAAATGATGTGAATTTTTCCTTGTCTCAACTGTTGTTTAGCAATATTGAAATCTTTCAAATTTGGTTGGAATGTTTTCAGGGACCAAATCTTCAAGAGGAGACTCTGCCCCCAAATAATTCCACATCAATGCGAACACATTCTCTAGTATATTTTGTTTAGTGATAAGGGATTCCAGAGGACAGTTGGGTTGCTTATTTCTCTTTTAACACCAAATTGCTTCTTTTAGGTAAGATCTATACAGGAAAAATAACGATGCTGTTAATTCCAGTCACATGGAAGCGAGTTAATCTGCCTAGTCCAACAATCCAGATTAGTTCAACATGCTCTGATGTTTTTAATCAGGCATTTTTCACTTTTGCAAGTGGACACTTCGCTGCCATAGAGAGATGTAATTGACGGGTATTTTGGGGATGATATTTACAGAGGAAGTTCCCGGGTTTATGACACAGGTTCCTGAAAACTGCTTTAAATCGAAGATACAACTGTAGAACCTATGTCAGAACTGATTTTCCCATAGAAATAATGTTTAACTGGGAGTTTGGTTGCTGAACCAAGACTGGAAACCCTATTTTTAACCAAAATTATCCAGCGTTTTGCACTCAATTATAGATGATCAGTTGGAGCTGCATTAATATTTTTAATTTAATAGCGATTATATTGACATAAAAATCACGTTAGTACAAAAAGTAGAGTACTGTACAGCATGCATTACCTCTATCTACAAATCATCTAAAAATTTTAAGCCTTAATATTTCATACGAACGATAGGCTCCCGGGTAGATCCGATTGGGTCTTCCCCATTAGGTTTTAACTTCTGTGAGGGCAGGAACTGTGTGTCTTGCTTCTATTGTACTCTCCCAAGTGCTTAGTACAATGCTTCAAGTGAATGAGTGAAACAGACCCAAACTGGAACACACTGTGTTCTCCCTCTGCAGCCTATTGGCACTGACAGGCTTTCCCTTTTTTCTGTCTTCCTCTGGTTCTGTTTTACCCATTTACCTTTTCCGTTTCATTTTGCATTTTGCATATGAGATCAGTAAAGAATGAATGTTATTCCCGGTTGTTTTGATAATATAGCATTTAGGGGGGGGGGGAGATGCTGGGAATCAGAATTGATTTAATGATTCAAGTTCTAGAGGCCACATTTGCAGAGCAGACCTTTTTGCACTTTAAACTCTCTCTCTCGCCCCTCCTCTGTATATATAGTAGATCTACTACATATATACGTGTGTGTGTATATATATGTATATATATATAGATCTACTATATATGTATGTGTATACATCTATATACACATATTATACCTATCCTTCTTATTCTACCAGACTGTACTTTCCCAAGCACTTAGTACAGTGCTCTGCACACAAGAAATGCTCAATAAATACCACCGACTGATGCTCAGGGAAGTCACCACTGATAGCGAGACACTTGAAACACAGATTCAGGCTGGTTCAGAATACTGTCTTAGAGCAAAGGCGTCGCCGCTACAACTTGAGTGAAAGAACGAAGAGACTTTGCCTGTCTGCCCTCCTGGTTACTCCACGGGCAGCGGCCTCGGTGGAGGGGAAGGGATGTTGGGAGCAAGATGCCCAAACCGCATGGGGGTTGGGGGGAAGGTAACTGGAAGGGTGGATTTCGGGAGAGGGACTGGGTGAGGGAGAGAGAGCGGGGGATATCCTGTGGATCGTTCATTCAAAGCAGCTCTAGTCGTGCTTGAGGATGGGGGAGGGAGCTTGCAAGAGTGAGAACAAAGGTGCTTAGGTTGGATGGTGGGAGGGATGGGCGAGTAGGATGTGAACTATGGGTGTCTTGTTGATGTGGGAAGCACTTTGCCAGTCTAATAATAAAAACAACACAATACAGTTCGTTTACCTCCCACTCTGACTCACCACGTATAACAGGTTATTAACAGGCTCTCTGGTAGAAAGTAGAGTTGATTGTCAGATATTAGTTTGACGATTAATATTTCACAGATAATCTCTCCTAGAAAGGGGAGGTCATCTAACAGATAATCCTCGTCTGGAGAGGAGGAAAATCACTGAGTACTTTGGGACCTTTCGGCAGCTCCTGCCACTGCTGGCCCCTTATCCCATCTCTCCTTGGTCCAGTCCCTGGAGGTTATAGCTCCTGAGCAGCACTAAGGGGTGGAAGAGGAGGGGGAATGGACAAATGGGGCGGGGAGGGGGGCGGGGGGACGCAACAGCAAGTGTCGGGGTAGGGGGGAGAATAGGAAAACCATGAGGCGGGAGGGGGCAGGGTTACGTGATACTTACCTTACGAGCTTGACGTCGTTAAAGTCGAACCCGATGTCGTAAACCTGAAACAGGGTGTAAATTCAGAGATGTCGAAAGTGCCATTGGTTGTAACTCGGACAGTCATAAGTTGAGGAATTCCTGTGCAGTCAACTCCTGATTATTCAGAATGGATTATCAAATTTTTGACACTCTTTGTTTCTCCCTATCGCCTTATCCTTAACAGCATCGACTGAATGCCTGTTGGGTTCAGAGCACTGTACTAGGTCCTTGGGGGAACAAACAGTAGAAGTAAAAGAGGCAGTTCCTGCCTCAGGGAGCTTACGTTCTAAAGCGGGGGAGAGAAATTGATGTGCGTTGCCGGATATAGATTTGATACAAACGCTAAAAAGACACCTCAACATTAGATAGCCACATGAATACTGCTGCCCATTTTTTAGGCATTTTATTATGTGTTTATTCCTCCCCTAAAGGGTGAGCAGAGGCAGAGAGAACAGAGGAAACTCAATCAGTTCCTTTTCTCACCAGCAGTTCTGGTAAAAGATTTACTGGAGATTACTGTAGCTATTTGCTAGAATGAGGATTTAAGACTACCTAAGGACTTTTATCTATGTTTTCCTTATCCTCAAGTAGTATAGATAATTAAGAGTTGACTATAAGGCCCTCTGCTGTGCCAAGCAGGGATCTAAACCAAAAAGGGCCCAAAAGTGAATTCACAGCCCATTAATTTGTTGAAGCTACAAGAGAATAGAAGACCAAATAATGCAAAATTTGGAATAGCTTTCTCCGGTTAATTTTTCATCTGGTAACTTAAATGCTGCCCCAACATGTTGGGTTGGCAGACTTGATCCAACCAAACTGCCCTTTAAATGTTTGCCTTTACATGAAAATTCCCAAAATGGAAGGCACAAAACCCCTGTCTGAGTTCATCATTTAAAACCTGTGGATGTGTGGCAGCGCGGAATGGAAAACTCAGTCTTTCAGAAGGCGGTCTTCGTAATGAATGTGGCTAATTAAGGACAGGTATGGGTTAGTGTGTGTCCACGTGGGTGCATGCGTGCGTGTGCGTGCGCGCGAGATCAGCAATTCTGGGTGCTATCATCCCATCTAGAGGTCAGAGCATTGTGAAAAGCAGCAAACGAAGATAAATGACTTAGCATTCTTGAATTATTTTGAGCTTTTTGGAAGGCTGTTGGTTAATCACAAAATATTAGTTGGTGGTGAACGGTACCCTCAGGTCTCCCCTAATATGAGGATTTTGTTCTTGCAAGACCTTGAGTTAAGGAAAATGTGCGCTGTAGTGCCACACACGTGCACCTGGTTTCTTCCGATAACGCAACGCGCCAAACCCAAACAGGTCTGTATCGTTCAGAGTACGTTCCCTAATTCTCCAGAAGTGTTCTAGCCAAAATGCAAGGTGAAAACACTTGTTCTGGCCGGACCGACTGTGCTTACAAAAGATGCCCTTTTTAGCGGTACACACTGCTCACCAAAAATGAACAAGGTACGTTGGGACGGGGAGGCGAATTTTATTTATCTGCAGTAAAATATCCTAGGTCTAGGTCACGTATGTCCAGAAGATTCCAGTTATCCGAACTTTCTGAGCCTCATAGTCAGAGTTACCCATTCCCATAAGCCTTCTAAGGATCGAGGAGCTGATCTTGGGAATGTCCCTGAGTTTCCTGAAGCAGCAGGTGAACTAAATCTGCCATTCCAATATCTTCATCGTGACCATCGGCCACATTGATTGAGTGTCTACAGTGTGCGGAGCACTTGAATTAAAGTGAAAAACTCCGTTTATACTGAAAACTCCGATTCAGTGCATCTGGGGAGAGGGTGGATGCTGTTTCTCTTCTCGAGACTTTTATGTTTGTACCCTGGCAGCTCTTTATCACAGCCGACTCCTCTCGACACAACGTCTTTTATCTGCCCGTCAGATTGTCTGCCTATGTACGGGTGACTTATAGAGTCTACGTATAGAGAAGCAGCGTGGCTTAATGGAAAGAGCACGGGGTTGGGAGTCAGAGCTCCGCCACTGATCAGCTGTAGGACTTTGGGCAAGTCACTTAACTTCTCTTTAAGAGGGAATCATGTTCTCTCTTAAACCCTCCCCTCTTTGCGACTTCCCCGTAATGGTAATGGCTCGACTGTCGCCACTGTACTCCAAGTTCCTAACCATGACGATCATCTTTGGCCCCTGTCATTCACATGCTGCATCCAATCTATAAACGAGTCCTGTTAATAACTTCAGTAGCTTCTCACAGATCCATTCATTCCTCCTCATTTCTACAGCCTGGATTTCTGAGCCATAACCCTCTCATAGATCGCCACAACTGTCCCTCTGCTGCTCTGTTTGCTTCCAGTTTCTCTCCATTTCAGTATACCCAGAAACAAGCTGCAAGAATCATCTTCCTCAGTTGATCTGATAATTTCACTTCCCTCTCACTTCCTCAGAAACCTACACCGACTCTCAGTTGCCACTTAGTTCAAATGAAAACTGCAGACTTTAAGGCCCTCTGCCAGTTATCTCTCCTTTACCTAACGGTCCTCATCTCCTACACTCCGGCCAAAAAAAACTGCTCTTGGGTTGTATGACTTTCCCAGCTCCAACACATTAGTCAATTCTTCTAAAATGCAGAGGTTGCATTTTTGCAGAGCCCCATATTGCGGAAAACCTGCATTGTAGCGTGCCTCTCGCCCCGTTTCCAATGCTTCATGCGAACCCGTGACCGTTTCTTCCGACACCGCATCGCACCGTGTCCGGACCGATGTGCAATGTCAGAAGAACGTTCCCTAATTCTGTTTTCGTATTCTGTCCAAAACACATAGTGAAAACCCACATTATGAGAGAACTGACTGTATTTCCATCCACCACTCCCTCTGTCGGGAATGCTCTCTCCATCCTTTGCCAAACATGCCCCTTAAACTCACCACTCCCCGTGTTCATCCCAGATGACTCTGGTTGCTCTTTTCCCTCAAACTACCTTCTAGGACATATGCACACCTGTCTCCGCATATGAATATTAGCAGGATTTGCCATCCTTTGACCGCATTTATATTTGTCGATTACCTACTGTGGAGCACTCGGTAGCCTAGCATAAGAGTAAAAGACACGTTCCCTGCCCCCAAGGAGTTTGTAATCTAAGGGGGAAGACAGGCAGACACAGATTGTATGTATTCAGTTGAATCAGGAGGAAAAAGCGGATTCATTGGCTGACAGCAAAAGTAAGCCTAAAGACATATATATATATATATGGAATAAACACCTAAGTGCTAAGGTAGGTTAATGGGATGATGTAGCCAGAGAAAGTGATGAATAATTGGAGGTGGTGGCTTTCCAGGAGGGTTTTGAAGGCGGGATAGGATGTAGATTAGTGGATTTGACAGTGAAGAGGGAAAGGGGTTGGAGAAAGAGAAGGGGGAGAGAGAGATACTAGTAGAAGGTGAGCTTGGGAAGTGCTGGGCATGTGAGCTGAGGTGTGTTGAGTGGCAAGAGAAGGAAGGTAAAGGGGAGAGCTGGTGGAGAGTTTTGAGTTTTTAGGAGCTTCTGTTTTATGCAGAGGGAAATGAGTAGGAGTGTTTTTGAGGCGTAGAGTGATGCATTCTGAATGGTATTTTAGGAAGACAATCCAGATAACTGAATGCAAGACAGGCTGAAGAGGTTGCAGGCTAGAGACAGAGAGATCAGTAGAAAGGCTGATGCCCGAGTCCAGATAGTAGACGAGGAGAGGTTGGACTAGGGTGTTGAGGAAGGGGCAGATCTGGCAGATACTGAAGGGGGAAAAGCTGCCAAGAATTAGCAAGGCAATGTGGGCATTAGGACACAGAGGAATCAGAGATGACACCAAAGTTGCTATATGT
Source organism: Ornithorhynchus anatinus (assembly GCF_004115215.2). Taxonomy (NCBI): domain Eukaryota; kingdom Metazoa; phylum Chordata; class Mammalia; order Monotremata; family Ornithorhynchidae; genus Ornithorhynchus; species Ornithorhynchus anatinus. The sequence goes on from NC_041749.1 coordinate 104,227,508, forward strand.
TGTCCTACGTTTTTTCCCCCTCTCTTTTTTCCCTTTTCTGCCTCTTGCTTTCTCCATCTGCCACTTTCCACAGAGGTTAGAGTGAGCTGGAATTGATTCAGGGGCAGAAAGGGGTGGAGAAGACTAAAGAGAGTTGAGTGAGCTGGAAAAGAGGGAAGGGGGAGAAGAAGGCGAAACTGTGGGGAGATTGGGGGGTGGTGAAGTAGAGCGGGAGAAAGGGAGAACAATAGAAGGAATGTGGCTGGACAAGGAGATAGGAAGATACAGCCGAAACCCCAAACCTGGTCATGATAAGATTAAAACAAGTGCCTCAATTTCTGAAAAAGAGTGGAAAAATTTGAACTTACCTTCACAGAGATAAATGAAATCAAACATTTTAACAAAAAACCCCACATTTTAAATTATATACTTAGAAATAGGGAACTATAGCCTTACATAAAGTGAAGAAAGTCCTCTAAGATCGTTTTCTTTGATTTCCTTAATTTTATTGTTTTGGAGATCTATGAAGCGAGTATCAGGTGGGATATTGTTCGGTATTGAAGTCAGACCTGCACAAAGTGAACAATAAAATAAAAACTTTTTATACATGTGGATAACAAACTAAAGTGAAATCAATATATACTATAAGTTTATAGGTTCATCTCTGGTGAATATTAAGAAGTAAATGGATTGCCACAGTACCGATTGAGTTCAAGATGTTTTCATGAGAAGCAATTGGTGTGTCTAGTCCACCTCAAAAGGGATGTTTTCTAAACGGATTGAGCAAATTTTCAAAATGCCAAGAACCAGGGCATAAAGCTTAACAAAAAAGCAGAGAGAGAGAGAGAAAAAATATGAGGACAAAGAGGATGGGAAAGCAGAAAGCAGAGCTTGTGGAGAGAAAGAGAAAGGAAGGAGAGGAGGGGAAAGATGAGGGAGGGATGTTGGGGGAAGAAGGTGAGGGACGGGAGGGACAAGGAGAGGTTATTTCCCTCTCTCTGCCTCTTCCCCTTTTTCTTCTTTCCCATATCTTCTCCTCTTTACCACTGTCCATATCTCCCCACCATCTTTCTGCCCAGTCAGTGAGATTCCAAACGGTAGCCGGTAGCAATTGAGGGCATCCGACCGCCCAGTGATGTCAGAATTGGTGTTTATGAGCACGCCTACTCCTTACTGTTGGCAGCGGGTTTGCAGGGGGACAGCTCGCTCCAGCGGGAGCAACAAAATGCATGGCTCACCTCAACAGGTTCCCAGACTTGAGGCCACATCTTGCTAGTAGAGGACAAGGAGTAGGGTTGCTATGTTGGCTCCACTTCCGGTTCCTTTCTGGCTCCGAGAGCCGGAACAAGCTAGGCCAAAAAGCCTCGCAGGTGAACCTAATAGTCACGGTGCCAAGTCCTGGGGGGCCATCACCCCCGGAACTCCGCAGAGTGGGTGTCCATTCATTCAGTCGTATTTATTGAGCACTTACTGTGTGCAGAGCACTGTACTAAGCACTTGGAAAGTACAATAAGGCAACAGATGGCTCTGGTTGGGTGTCAGGGAGTCAATATAGTAAAGGAGAGAAAGGAAAATAAAAGGAGAGTTGGGAATGGATGGAAGGGTTTTAAAAAAAAAATAGAGGGGACACGGGGAGTGGGAAGAGATAGGCATAAATAGAGTCATTGAGCTAGAGAGACCTCAAGAGATCTGGCTCAGTCCCCCATCTCTGGGCATGAGATGCACTAAACCATTCATCATCAAAGACAGATAGTTGCTTCTTCTTTTCTTAGAGGTCTCCAAGGATGAAGAGTTCACAAAACACTGATATAGGCTCTGGAGCCAGGTTACCATTCTGATCGCCAGGAAATGATTCTTTCTATTCAACTGCAGTCCTTCTAGTTTTAAGTCCGTTTCTATTCCAAACCCCATGAACAAAGCATCAGAAATGTGTCAGGATGGAAATAAACAATATTCTCCAGCATCTCACGGATTGGCTGCTCCCAGTTCTCAACTCCATCCCTTGTTTTGACTCTCACCTCACTCTCTAGAGAGAGATGATGGAGCCTCTTATCAGGAATGACAGGGAGAGAGAAGGAAAGAAGAGGAAGTGATAATGTTGACCAGGAGCTGGAGTTTAAGCATAAGTTTACCTGGAGAAGTTTACCATCGGTCCATAAAATTCAGAGCATTTTAAAACTAATTTTTATAAAGATCTCATAGGCTGATAGAAAAGATTCTGAACAAAAGGTGCTCAATTCCACAATAATAATAATAATAATGATGATGGCATTTGTTAAGCACTTATTATGAGCAAAATACTGTTCTAAGCACTGGGGAGGATACAAGGTGATCAGGTTGTCCCAAATGGGGCTCACAGTCTTCATCCCCATTTTACAGATGAGGTAACTGAGGCACAGAGAAGTTAAGTGACTTGACCAAAGTCACACAGCTGACAAGTGGCTGAACCAGGATTTGAACCCATGACCTCTGACTCCCAAGCCCGGGCTCTTTTCACTGAGCCACGCTGCTTCTCATTATAGCATTTGTGAAATGCTTACTATGTGCCAAGAACTACACTAAGCTCTGGGGTAGATTGAAGATAATCAGGTTAAACACAGTCCCCAGTCCACATGAGGCTTACAGTCTAAGTAGGAGAGAGTATAGACATTTTATCCCCATTTCACGGGTCTGGGCTCTTTCCACTAGGAAAATCCTGATAAATAATACAGTAGAGTCAAATTGGTCATTTGGTAGCTTCTCAATTTTTTCTCTGAATGGAATTCAAATATAAAAAACACATTCATTACTGAGATATTTAATGAAAAAGTGGGCTAGGTTGCAGCATGAAATGCAAATGACTGTAATTTTGGAACTAAGGGAATTTATACATTTTGTAAAAATAAGCTTCCATTTAAAAATATTGAATTTTTGCTTATAATTTCAAATTGACTAAAATTTGTACTCTGAAAAAAAATTAGCAATTTTCCCTGACTAGGAAAGCAATCATTTCCCTGAGGCTCATATCGTAATTGAATCATTCGTTCAATTACTTTATTTTCACTATTTCCAAAAGTGTATTATGAGTGGATTTTAAAATTGTCTATCCAGATCTCATAGTCTTAAAAGTCACTTTTTATTTGAACTTTATGAGATGAAGGTTATTTGTATAACCTTCAGACTGTTAGTACTATGGGTTTTATCTTAACTTTTGTTTTATGTACTACTGAAAAATCATCATAAATGCTGATCAGCATGTTTTACCTATTCGTCATTTCATTAAGATGCATAAAAAGCAGTCTTGCAACTTAATTAGGTGATCGAAAGCTTCCCAAAATGCTTATTCAGGAGGATTTGGGGTCATTTATTTAGGAATTCTGAACCATGAAACAGTTTTATTATGTATCCAAGATGCCGTAATGCCATTAACTTATTTTCCTTTCAGTAAGATGTGATCATTTTGGTGGTGTGTTCAGCTATGGTTTTAGAAATCAACCACACCAACCATATTTTTGGGCTAGGGTGCTTTCCAAATACCTACAGCTTGGTTGGTTTGGGCCTTTCCCCTTGTCATTTTATCCACCACTGCATGATTCTGTGGGGGTAAAAGGAAGTCCAAAGACTATTCATTACCCTTCTGTGAATAGGAACTGACATTTCTGGAGATTTAATCAACAGCATTTGCATTTGGTCTTGATAAACAAAGCCTTTTATGAGACTGGAAAGGCCTGGTTGCTGAGCTGTTAGATGTCAAATTACCCTGTCACCCCCATACTGGGAGCAACTAGTTATTCAAAGTGTGCAAATAAGTTTTCAGCGAGGCCACTTCCTCCCTTTCTTTTAACAAAATGAAGTGGACTCTCTCTTCATTGAAGGAACAAGGCTGAACAAGCTACACAAATATAAGGAAATGATATCATATGATCAATAGAAAAAAATTGGCATGATGAGAAATGCCTACACGATTCTGAAGGGCGGCATGGAAGACCTAAGAAATCAGCCTTGCGTTATTCTCCAATTTGGTCAAGTATTGTGAGTAGAAGACTGTTTCCAGGCTTAGCCCCAACTTCAAGAAAGACGGAGAGAGGCTAGGGAAGGTCCCCAAAGAAAAGTTTCCATGAGGAAACCACAGACTAGTCTTACCTAGGTCAGAACAGTGGACAACTTTTAGATAGCACTGACATCCGAAGGGGCATACTGGAAACAGATCGAAAGGAATCAGGGGTTCAAAAGGTTGTCTTGTTGGAAAAAGAGAGTTGTCATCGTCGTCGTCGTCGTCATCATCACTAGCATCTTCCATGTCCTTCAACATCATATTCTTTAGAGTGAGGAATGAAGGACTGGTGAAAGGTTTGGCAGAACAGAGAGCCAAAAACAGCAGAAGCATGTATTCTTTCATGTTTTCTCAAAGATAACCAATCTAGAATTAAAGCAACACATGGAATTTTAAATTAGAGATACTGAAAAATGCCAAGAACACCATTATTTCCATACCCTCGTTGCCCCTTTAAATCATCTACGGCAAAGATGAAACTCCTCACCTTTGCCTTCTTAGCAATTCCTTTTAAATTGGAAAAACAAAATTATATCATTGTTTTCCCTCCTGTTCCCATTGTAGGTATACGATCTACATTTTCCTGTTTCCCCCCATAGATTGGGAACCCAATCAGTAGTGCTTATTGAGGGCCTTTTTGTGTGTGTGTTCTAAGCGCTGGAGTAGATACAAGGTAATTAGGTTGGACATGGTCTCTGTTCATTCAACCATAGTTAATGAGTGCTTACTTTGTGCAGAGCACTGTACTAAGAGCTTGGGAGAGTACAATATAACAGATACATTCCCTGCCCACAAAGAGCTTACAGTCTAGTGGGGGAAACAGACATTAATATAAACAAATTACAGCTATGTGCGAAAGTGCTATGGGGCTGAGAGGGGGATGAATAAGGGGAGCCAGTCAGGGCAATGCAGAAGGGAGTGGGAGAATAGGGAAGGAGGAAGGCCTCTTGGAGATGTGCCTTCAGTAAGGTTTTGAAGGGGGGAGAGTAATTGTCTGTCTGGGGCTCAGAGTCTTAATCCCCATTTAACAGATGAGGTAACTGAGGCACAGAGAAGTTAAGAGACTTGCCCAAGGTCACAGAGCAGACAAATCACGGAGCCGGGACTAGAACCCAGTTCCTTCTGACTGCCAGGCCTGTGCTCTACCTACTAGACCATGCTGCTTCTCCAGAGCGCTGTACTAGGTGCTTGGGAGAGTACAAAACAGGGAAGAGACCCCAAGTCTCCTGACTCGCAGAGCATGTGTTTTGGGCATCTTCATGCTTGTGGTACTAACTCCTCGAGCAATTTGTGTACATCTGCTGTCTCTACTTCCTCTCCTCTGATCCTTGACCCACTCCAATCTGGCTTCCACCCCCCCATCGCTCCATAGCAACTGCCCTTTCTAAGGTCACAGATGAGCTCCTTCTTGCCAAATCCAATGGCCTCTACTTCAGCCTAATCCTCCTTGACCTCTCAGCTGCCTTGGACACTTGGGACCTCTCCCTTTTACTGGAAACAATATCTAACCATGGTTTCACTGACCCTGTCCTCTCCTGGTTCTCCTCCCCTCTCTCTGGCCGCTCATCCTCAGCCTCTTTCACGGGCTCTTCCTCTGCCTCCCACCCCCTAACTGTGGGAGTCCCTCAAGATTCAGTCCTGGGTCCCCTTCTGGTCTCTTTCTACACCCATTCTCTCATGGGGCTCACGGCGTCGACTACGGTCTTTGTGCGGGTGATTCCCAAATCTACATCTCCAATCCTGATCTCTCTCCTTCAGGACATCTCTTAGTTAGATGTCCCACCGACTCCTCCAGTTTCACACGTCCAAAACAGAACTCCTCATCTTGCCACCCAAACCCTGCCCTCCCGGTGTCTCCCATCACCTTAGACAACACCACTATCCTCCCGCTCTTCCAAACCCATAACCTCGGCGTTATCCTCGATTCGTCTCTCTCATTCAACCCACGGAGTCAACCCGTCATCAAATCCTGTCGGTTCTGCCTTGACGACATCACTACAGTCCGCTCTTCCGTCTCCATCCGAGCTGACGCTACGCTGATCCGAACCCTTATATCCTGCCTGGACTGCTGCATCGGCCTCCTCGCTGACCTTCCTGCCTTTCTTCTCTTCCCACTCCAGTCCACGCTTCACTCTGCTGCCCAGATCATTTTTCTAAAGAAAAAAAAGGGTCAGTCCACGTCCCCCCACTCCTCAAACACCTAGGATGATCGCCCAGCCACCTCTGCGTCAAGCAGAAACTCCATACCATTGGCTTTAAAGCCCTCAGTCGACTCGCTCCTCCCTCTCTCGCCTCTCTGATTTTCTACTGCGCCCCAACACCGAGCTACTCACTGAACTTCCATCTTGTCTGTGTTGCCCCGATCCCTTACCCACATCCTCCTCTGGCCTGGAATCACCTCCCCCTTTTTTATGCAACAGACCACCACTCTCCCCACCTTGAAAGCCTTATTGAAATAACATTTCCTTCAAGAGGCCTTCCTCGACTAAGGCCTTAGTTTCCCACTTCCTCTCCCTTCTAATCAATCAATTATTTCTTGAGCACTTAAACTGTTCTAAGCGCTTGGAAGAGTACAGTATAATAGATTTGGTGGATATGTTTCCTGTCCACACGGAGCTCACAGTCTAATGGGGTAGACCGATATTAAAATAAATAATGGATATGTACATAATAATAATTAATAATTATATTTGCTAAGCGCTTACTATGTGCCGGGCACTGTTCTAAGCTCTAGGGTAGATACAAGATAATCAAGTTGGACACAGTCCTGTCCCACACAGGGCGCACAGTTTTAATCCCCATTTTATAGATGAAGGAACTGAGGCTCAGAGCAATGAAGTGACTTGTACAGCGTCACACAGCAGACAAGTGGCAGGGCTGGGATTAGAACCCATGACCTTCTGACTCCCAGGCCCATGCTCTATCCACTAGGCCATGCTGTGGGACTGAAGGTGGAGTGAATAAAGAGTACATAGCCGAGTAGAAGAATGAAACAGAGGGAAGCGGGAAAAGGGGAAATAAGGGCTTAGGCAAAGCCTTTTTGAGGAGATGGAATTTTAATAAGGCTTTGAAGGTAGGAAGAGTGATCATCTGTCATATGTGAAGGGAAAGGAGTTGCAGGCCAGAGGTAGGATGTGGGTAGGAGGATGGCAGCGAGATCGATGAGGTTGAGGTAGAGTGAGTAGATTGCCATTAGAGGAGCGAAATGCGTGGGCTGGGTTGTAGTAGGAAATGAAGGTGAGGTAGCAGGGGGCGAGGTGTTTGAGTGTTTTAAAGTCAGGGTGAGGAGCTTCTGTTTGATGTGGAGGTGGTTGGGCATCCACTGGAGGTTCTTGAGGAGTGGGGAAACACACATCGCCTATGCATTTGGATCCGTACCCTTTAAACCCTTGACGTTCACCCCACCCTCAGCCCCACAGAACTAATGTGCATAATATCTGTTATTTATTGTAACATCTGTCTCCCCCTCTGGACTGCAAGCTCCTGATGAGTTATCTCCTCCAGTCCTTCAGGCCCCAGGCCCCCCTCTGCACCCCCTGCCCCCACCCCCGCACCCCCAGCCCACGGTGGGCAGTACAGAAGCAGGGGGTACCGTGGAGAGGATGCTCCGCCAGCAGGGCTTGGAGGCTCTCCCAGCTCCTGCCGTCTTCTGGGAACGTGACTGCTAATTCTGTTGAACTCCACTCCCCCAGGCGCATAGGGCAGGATTCTGCACATAGTGAATGCTCAATAAATATCATCGATTGATTCTGCTCGTTATGGGCAGGGAGCGTGTCTGTTTATTGTTGGATTGTTCTTTTCCAAACACTTAGTACAGTGCTCTGCACACAGTAAGCGCTCATTAAATACTAATGAATGAATGGTCAGGGAATGTATCTACCAACTCTGTTGTGTTGTACTCTACCAAGCTGTTGGTACAGGGCTGTGCACACTGTAAGCATTCAGTAGATACCACTGATTGATAGTTTAAGGAATGAAATGCATTTTAAATAATTAGCATCTAGACACCTCCTACTTTCTATTTGCCAAACTCCTTCCATTCCTTTTTCAATTCTGATATTGTAAGTTCTTAAACATATTCATTTCTGTGAGTTAGTGCCGTTTCTGTTGATACACCTCTAGATTAAAAAGTACATATTCTGGGTTTCTCTTCCAAAAAAAAAATTTTAAATAATACTGATGTATTACAGTTAGCACATCTGCAGCTGTTTTAGCAATTTCTGGACATTAGACAAATCCTCACCCTATCTCTACCATTTTTACAATGAGATTAAACTGTTTCACAAGGAGTCTAGCAGAATTGGCATTGACCTAATGACTTTGGTTAGACTTCACGTCTCTCCCTATCACTCCTTGGCTTGCCTTAGAGAGAACGGAAGATTTACTAGGAGAAACACATCTCATGGCCAGAAACTAGTACAAGACAAACAAGTTACATTCCTTTTCAGTCACATGTCTAAAGGTCAGTTTGTCAAATATTTTCCAGTTCTAAATATTCCCATCAGTATGCATGTGCTGTCGGAGTCACATGGTTCAGAAATAGACTGTTCTTTGCTTTTAAAAAGCTTGCTATGACAAACATCCTCGCATTGTTATCAAAACCTACCGCATGTTTGTCCAGTATTTCATTAAGAAAATATAGAAAATATGTAACTGAGAGACAGGAGGCTTCAAACTTGAAGTACAGTGCTCGGCACACTGTAAACGCTCAATCAATACAGAAAATAAATACAATAATTTGATTGATTGAGAGCCCGGGAAAGCTACGACTGTGGGGAGCCCGAGGGAGGCCGACTGGCTCTCTCTCCTTCCTCCTGTAGCTCCTGCTCCAAGATCTCCCATGCCAGTTTTCTCCTGCTGTTTCCCACACCGCCACTACTACTCTCCTGTCTCCGTCACCCTCTCACCCCCCTGCCACCCCTCGTCATTTGACGGTAGGCTTTGCCTACCAGGGTTTTAATTTAGCTTCAGAAGGTTAGAACGTCGTCTTCAGAATACCTGTGGTTTTAGAAGGAATAACCAGTCTTTGCCCATTTGTACATGTCCCACTCGTTATCAACAACTGTTTGAGTATTCCTGCTCCCCGCCCCTGGCCCCGTCCCGTACCTCTCCCCCTTCTCCTTCTAACCACTCCCTCTCCAGTCGGACTTCCTTCAAAGGCACTGGCCCTGCCACTCTTCTCTCAGCTGTCCTCGTAGGTTCTGAGTTATCAGGCCCTGGACTTCACAGCCTTCTCAGCTTCCTTCTCCTCTTCCCTACTTGGCATTCCTCCTCCTCCTCCTCCTTTCTTCTCCCTCTTGCCCCTGCTCCAGTTCCTGTCCCTACCCCTTTCCCTTCTGGGCCACAGCCCTCCCAGCCAATCGCCACTTGGGAACCATCCCCAAGCCTATCGGAACACTCAGCGGGGACCCAGATGGACAACTCCCCCGCCCCTCTCAACTGTGTGTGTGTGTGTTTCTCCCTCTCATGATATTAATCGTAACAGCTTCTGAAGTTCTAATTCAAAAGGTAAACATAAAAATTTGAAGCTGGGTACTTAACCAAAATGACCAAAATACCTGTATTAGACCTGAATATATATGTGGGTGAATAAGAACGTAAATGTTATTACTGAGCCAGCTAAGTATTCTGTCTCCAGCAGTGGCAACAGGATGTTTGGAATAATCATGTGGTGGTTTGCTTTCCTTGACATCCATTTACACACACGTGCGCACACTGAAATTTTTCTTTAATCGTTGCCTGGCGTCTTTTCTAGATGAGGTTTTTATTTCTTAAATTTCAAAGTATCTTTTTACTCTCAACGCTTTTACTGTGCCCCAAGACAAGAGCGTTCTTGGTAAAATTACATCTGCTTTTTCACAATCCTCAGATGGTCAATACTAATAATAATACTGATGATGGCATTTGTTAAAGCGCTTACTATGTGCCAAGCACTGTTCTAAGCACTGGGAGAGATACAAGGTAATCAGGTTGTCCCACATGGGGCTCACAGTCTTCATCCCCATTTTCCAGATGAGGTAACTGAGGCCCAGAGAAGGGAAGCGACTTGCCCAAAGTCACACAGCTGACAAGTGGCGGAGCCGGGATTAGAACCCATGACCTCTGACTCCCAAGCCCCCTGCTCTTTCCACTGAGCCACACTGCTTCTCAACTGACAGAAGTATGAAGTTTTAGTCTGGCACCCTCAGTTCTCCTATAACATGAGTGTCATGTTCTTGATAAACCCACATTAATGAAAACCACATTATAGAGCACATGAGTTGGCCAGTAAGAGCGGACAAAAAAACAACTGTTTCTTCCAGTGTTGTCTCACATTCTGTCCAGATAACTGGACACCGTTGGAAGGCTCTGGCTGTGAGTCAGGTATAGTGCAAAAACGTTATGGAAGAATTGAATGATTTTATTTTTCCAGGTTCCCATAATCATAAAGCACATGGTATAGTATTCCTCGGGTTAACTGTGGAATTTCATTTGATCGACAATTTCAGGAATATAATAATAATGATATTCGTTAAGCACTTACGATGTGCAAAGCACTGTTCTAAGCACTGGCATTGATACAGGGTAATCAGGTTGTCCCATGTAGGGCTCACAGTCTTAATCCCCATTTTACAGATGAGATAACTGAGGCCCAGAGAAGTTAAGTGACTTGCCCGAAGTCACGCAACTGATAAGTGGTGGAGCCGGGAGTAGAACCCACGACCTCTGACTCCCAAGCCCCCTGCTCTTTCCACTAAGCCTCGCTGTGACACAATTTAAAATCAGCAAATAAAGATGCAAGAAAATAAATGAAATTGGGTATAAAAGATTTAAAATCATTTAGTTTCTTAGGAAGCATAAAGCACTCACATTGCTTTATGGAAATAAGCCAGTTTGAAATCTCATAACACGTGTCTCTTGTTTTTGGCCTGACACAGTCTGAAAGAATTCAATGCTCTGTTTGTCCCTTTAGGAGATATATTAGGAAGAACTGTTCAATACATTTAACAGATTTCCTAACTCAGTTGTTCTTTCAGTAGAACAGTTGGTGTGATCCAATACTGAAGCGTTTGTTCCCTTCTCTTTGTAAAGAGACCAGGAAAATCTGTTCATTCAGACTGATTTTGATTCCCTCAGGTAGATTTAGTAATAGGGATCTCAGAGCCTTTTATTCATTGTATTCAATAGGAATTTAGGTCTAGTTGATAGCTGTGCTGTTTTAGAAATAAATCTGTATGTTATCTTTCTCTTTTCCCTTTGAAAAAAAGGAGCCAGTTAGCAAGGAAAAATAGCCTCTAATAATCTAAAAAAATGTTAAAAAAATTACAGTACAGGCTTGGTTAATTGCTGAAATTTTATGGAAGTAGGAAAAATGCAAGCACATGACCAAAAAAATTGATATTATTTCCTTGAGTAATGTTCATGCAAATGTTCTTGCCAATAGTAAACCATATTTTCCAGTAATTAGCAACTGCTTTCTCTGAGTGTATTCTTTCAAGAGAATTTCATAATTTTATGTCACCTAGGTTCCTTTTTTAGTGCAGTGAAAAGGCAAAGTAATCATTTCCTAATAAGATCTTTTAGAAATTAGTTCAACAAATGTTTTTATTAAAAAGTTTAAACATGCTTTATTAGTCTATAAATAATCAAAAAAGGGTGGTCCAAAGAGAATCTCTATTTCTTTGTTTTAGGTCAATTTATTTTTGTTTAAAGTACTGATAGTTTTATCGCCTTATAGAATAAAGGTAAAGCAAATGTAATAGACTTTCCATTTTGAGATTATGTTTTCCTAAGAGGAATTAGTATTGAGCTACACATGGTCCCAAAACAGCAAAACCCCTTTAGTAGTTCCTGCAAATAAAATATGTAATTCTATATCGCTACTTACTCCAAAATATAAAAATATGAAAACATACCTTGTAAGAATAGAAAAATCCTCTTAAACGTAGACTCAATCCACCAAGTACTTATTTTAAAAGCAAATAGTAAATGGATTTTGGTGAGTGCTAGGCAATGAAGAGAAGATGAGAAGATGTTACACTGAAAAATCCCTTTAAAAAGTGCCTGATGTAGCTGGCACTGTGGGTGATACTTGAGTAAACTGCTTCTACAGATTAGCCTATTTTAGTACTGAAGAGAGAGATTAAGACTTGTTACTGCTCATGTGTTTTCCATCACTACTTGTATCACAGCCAAAGTTTCTAGTTTAACTCTAGACATCTACTGGAAGAGCCTGGAAAAACTTGGGGTTTAATAATCATGGCATCTAGCCACAGAAAGTCGAGTGGAATCCTCTCAAGAAATAGCTGATGTGTGAAAAAGCATGTCCATGAATATCTGTGCATTTATTTAAAATGAAAAACCACCCCGAGAGGTATGAGAAAAATAATTTGGGAAACTCCAGCGCCCTGTCATTTTGGGAGGGTATATAGGACTGGGAATTCTCTGAATGACCGGCGTGCTGTGCTCTCGACTCTGTCCGGCTCTTCTAGTCAGTAGTTGACGCTGGAAAGGAATTCTGCACTGCCAGGGTTCAGCTGCTCCGGTTGAGAAAAGAATAAACCAAGGGGATCTAGGTAGAAGAGGAGGGCTTTTCCCCCCTGAGTGCCTTCCTGCGGGAGAGACTCACGATGGTATTTATTAAACGCCTACGCGCTCGTGACGCTATCCTGAATACAGTAAAACAAAGACTCACGGTCCCACCTGCAGCCAAGTAAGCGCTCAGTAAATACGACTGAATGAATGAATGAACTTGCAACATGATAGACAATAAAAGCCAGGTGGGCCCAGGGCACATTTAAAGACATGTCGACAACACTTCCAGGATTCCACCTTGTTTTGTACTCGCCCAAGCGCTTAGCCCAGCGCGCTGCACACAGTAAGCATTCAGTAAATACGATCGACCAACTGACTGTGCCTTGATGGTGCTGAAAGTACCTTACTCACGGATTAGCAGTAGGAAGATTTGCTGCAGACGCTTGTACTTGGGCCAAAAAATATTAGATCGAGCCCATGTACTGACTCTCGGGTATTGTACTCCCCCAAGTGCTTAGAACAGTGCACTGCACACAGGAAGCGTTCAATAAATACCATTATCATTATCATGGTATTTGTTAAGCGCTTACTGTGGGCCGGGCACTGTACTGAGTACCAGGGTGGAGCAAAGCAAATGGAGTTGGACACGCTCCCTGTCCCCTGTGGGCCTCACCGTCTCGATCCCTGTTTCACAGATGAGGTAAGCGAGGCCCGGAGAAGTGAGGTCACTTGTCCAAGGTCACACGGCAGAAAAGTGGTGGAGCCGGGATTAGAACCCACGACCTTCTGATGACGGTGGCGTAGGCAGGGTATTGTTGTCACTGTGTATATGATGGCATCCTCCTGCACGCCTTCTGATTTGTCCACCTCTGTCTTTGGTTGGCTGCTCTCTGAAGATGCTTGTGGTCCTGTGTTCCCCATGGCAGCCCGCCACCAACCTTCCAGGACTCTCCTTGGAGATGGAGAGCAAAATTGGGGCTGGGGGGAACCTGAAATTGAGTATTCCCATCAGGCAGGCATGCTGCTATTAAGGTTTGAAGTGTTCAACTGTTCTTCACCTGTATGTCCAATAAATTTGGACACGATCCCTTCATAGGAATAAATGCCCGGAGCATAATATCTCATTGCCTTCTCTAGTTAATAAGAATGGGGATTTAAATGTGGCTGAAGCTCGAAGACATCATCTCCTGGCCCCACGCTTCTCAAAGGGAGGGTTATTTTTGCATTCTCCCCTTTTTTTCTAGTTCGGGAACTCATTTCCTCTGGGTAATAGATATGCCAAATGAAGCATCCTCTCTGCGGCTGCTGCGTGCAAGTGATGTTTCAGAGATTCTGCAGCAAGCGGTTTGCCTTCGGAGCAGTCAAGTCTACATCCTGTGCCTTTCTTGCCACAGAGAGAACTGCTCGCCTAAATGTTCACTTCAAAGAGTTTAAGTTTCTTTTGTTTGAAAAGAAAGGAAAGATGTCATAAAGGATGTATTTACATAATTAAAACGTTCAATTTTAGGGCAAAATATATGAAAGCCAACCTCTGTTCACGCATCCCATATTCAGTTTCCTCAGAAAGCCTCCAAAATTTGGAAAAGAAATTTAGCTTAGAATTTTGGAGTATGCAGCCTTAAATCAGTGGTATTTATTGAGCACTTACTTGGTGCAGAGCACTGTAGTGAGTGCTTGGGAGAGTAGTCCCAATCAATCAATCACTTCCAGTGAGCACTGGAGTAAGTCTTGGGAGAGTACGATAGAACAATATAATAGAAACATTCCCTGCCCACAGCGAGCTTACAGTCTAGACGGGGAGACAGACATCAATAGAGGGAAATACATACGACAGAGTTAACGGACCCGTCCCCTGGCCATAATGAGCTCACAGCTTTAAAGACTTGTCCCAGTAGCTTTTTAGGTCATCTTTAAGTATTGCTATTTGCAAAACTGGCTGATATGGATTGTGGATGGTATTTCACAGACTACTTCATGCCTGGTGGCATAATTTCCAACTGACATCCCACTAGACTGTAAAATTCTTGAGAGCAGGCAGCGAGCGCTCAGCGCCCAACACACAGATGCTCAGATACTACCCTGTTGATCCACTGATAGTGGCAGGCATGAGATCATATAGAAGTGGATGTGTCTAATATGTTTGACCATTCAATTCACACAGACACCTGTGCTGGCATCCCTTTTTTGATTTCTTGGGTGGATTTCTCTTCACAGGGCCACATTGGCTTGTGCTTTAACATAAAGTGTTTACTCCAAGTATCAAAAGGATCTGTCCAGAAGGAGGACTTAGACCGTGAGCCCCATGTGGGACAGAGACCGTATGCGGCCTGATTAAGTTGTACCTACCCTAGTGCTTAGAACAGTGCTTGGCATGTTGAACCTCTTATCAAATACCATTATTATTGTTACTGTTGTTATTATTATAGGGCAGCCCAAGAAAGGAGGCTGTATGTCCCCAGGAGTTCTTTTACAGCCCTCGCCGCCTCAGTTAACCCACCCTCGCAGGGGGGAGGGGGAGTGTGAGGCAAGGAGTCATGGTAATGATTAGCACAAATCCATGGCGCTCTTCATTTCAGCGCCTCCAAGAGCTCATCTTCCTGCAGAAACGATCTGGGCATGTCACTCCCCTTCTTAAACAACTCCAGTGGTTGCCTATCGACCTCCGCTCCAAACAAAAACTCCTCACTCTAGGCTTCAAGGCTCTCCATCACCTTGCCCCTTCCTACCTCTCCTCCCTTCTCTCTTTCTACCGCCCACCCCGCACGCTCCGCTCCTCTGCCGCCCACCTCCTCACCGTCCCTCGGTCTCGCCTATCCCGCCGTCGACCCCCGGGCCACGTCCTCCCGCGGTCCTGGAACGCCCTCCCTCCTCACCTCCACCAAACTGATTCTCTTTCCCTCTTCAAAACCTTACTTAAAAATCACCTCCTCCAAGAGGCGTTCCCAGACTGAGCTCCTCTTCCCCCTCTACTCCCTCTGCCATCCCCCCTTTACCTCTCCGCAGCTAAAGCCTCATTTTCCCCTTTTCCCTCTGCTCCTCCACCTCTCCCTTCCCATCCCCACAGCACTGTACTCGTCCGCTCAACTGTATATATTTTCGTTACCCTATTTATTTTGTTAATGAATTGTACATCGCCTTGATTCTATTTAGTTGCCATTGTTTTTACGAGATGTTCTTCCCCTTGACGCTGTTTAGTGCCATTGTTCTTGTCTGTCCGTCTCCCCCGATTAGACCGTAAGCCCGTCAAACGGCAGGGACTGTCTCTATCTGTTGCCGACTTGTTCATCCCAAGCGCTTAGTACAGTGCTCTGCACATAGTAAGCGCTCAATAAATACTATTGAATGAATGAATGAATGAATCTTGTTGATTCCGTGGATGGGGGAGGTAGTGAATAGAGGCAGAGGCTTCCACGGAGCAGGAGTGATTTGCGGGTGTGTGTGTGCTCGCCCCAACGCCACAGAAGTATGTTTCCTCATACTGCTGCGCGGTGCAGGATGACAGATGGGAATAGGGCTCTCCCTCCCCTCTCACCTGCAGCCTCCTTCGCTTTTGGAACGGCAAGCCTCAGGATGAAGCACGGAAAGAGGAGGAGGAGGCTTTTCAGAAAACGCCTGTCAATCACGATGGGGGTCGGTCGTCCTGACGCGTGATGCATGTTCCCTCACCACATGCAGGCGAAAGGCCTCCCAGCCCAGCTGCCAAGGCCCCCACCAACTCCTTGGCATCTCTTGAGAAGCTGCGTGGCGTAGCGGCAGGAGCCCGGGCTTGGGAGTCGGAGGTCATGGGTTCCGATCCCGGCTCCGCCACTTGTCAGCTGTGTGACTTGGGGCAAGTCACTTCGCTTCTCTGGGCCTCAGTTACTTCATCCATAAAGTGGGGATTAAGCCTGCGAGCACCACGTGGGACAACCTGATTACCTTGTATCTCCCGCAGCGCTTAGAACAGTGCTTGGCACATAGTGCTTAACAGATACCGTCTTGCCACCACTCTGGCCAATGGCACCATAATGACATCACTGGGGCGTCCCCATTAGACAAATGTCGCCCCGGGCCCAAACTTCAGTTAATGCGGGGTCATTCATTCAATCGTATTTATTGAGCGCTTACTGTGTGCAGAGCACTGTACTAAGCGCTTGATGCCCTTTATGTAGACTTGGCCCGGGAAGGGTTGTAGTACCTTTTGCTCACCACCCCAAGATGGACGTTTGCTCTGTACTAGTCCCCCTCTCTTCTTCATACCTCCTTGCCCTTCCAGATAAAGGAATTTATTTTTTTTTGGATCTGCGGCTCGTGGCCGTATTTTGTCTTTGGTTTGCGGCTCTTTGGTTCATGAGGATTTTCTATCCCTGTATTAGACTACTGTGGGCAGAAACCATCAAACAGCGTGGCTCAGTGGAAAGAGCACGGGCTTGGGAGTCAGAGGTCATGAGTTCGAATCCCATCTCTGCCACTTGTCAGCTGTGTGACTGTGGGCAAGTCACTTTACTTCTCTGTGCCTCAGTAACCTCATCTGTAGAATGGGGATTAACTGTGAGCCTCACGTGGGACAACCTGATGACCCTGTATCTCCCCCAGTGCTTAGAACAGTGCTCTGCACATAGTAAGTGCTTAACAAATGCCAACATTATCATTATTATTATTATCCCTGTTGTCACATAGTTTGGTGCAAGGACCCTGCGAGAACTGACTCTTGAAATCGAGGTCTTCTGAGGTAATTTAGCCCTTGGATGCTAAAGAAGTCCCAGGCTGTTCATATAAAACGTCATTAAATTTTCCTTTTTCAGAGAGATGAGAATGTTTCAAGTCAGCATTACTATGGGCATAGCGATTCATTGCATATTTCAACAAAGGCTTTACGTTATTAGCCAAGATATGATCAGCACTGTAGTGTTATGAAATGATTGACTGTAGAGTATTTCTAGATTTTCTTGTTGATTTTAAAGACAACCTCTATTTTGGTTCTTGTTCAGTTTAGTAAATATTAATGGCAGAGCCAAGGAAATCAACCCACTGTAGAAATGTGATCAACCCTTCCTTGACTCCACGTCTCACCCCCCTCCCTCCTACCATTCTTCTCCTTGAGAGGGTTGTCTATACTTGCTGCCTCCGCTTCCTCTCCTCCAAATTCTCTCCTTGACTCCCCCCACCCCCCAAATATGGCTTCCAACCCTTTCGCTCCGTGGAAACTGCCCTGAGGTCACAAATGACCGCCTTCTTGCCAGATCCAACGGCCTCTACTCCCACTTCGTACTCCTCAACCTCTCAGCTGCCTTGGAAACTGTGGACCACCCCTTCTCCCGGAAACATTATCCAACAATGGCTTCACCTACACTGTCCTCCCCTGGTTCTCCTCCTATCATTCTGGCCGCTCCTTCTCAGTCTCTTTCCCAGACTCCTCTGCCTCCCTGCCTCGAACTGTGGGAGCCCTCAGTTCTGGGTCCCATTCTAGTCTCCATCCACACCCATTTCCTTGGAGAATTCATTCGCTCCCATGGCTTCAACTACCATTTCAACCTGGATGATTCCCAGATCTACCTCTCCAGCCCCAACCTCTCTCCTCTGTAGTCTCACAGTTCTTCAGGACACCATCAGGACCTTCATCCTTCAGGACGGATGCCTTCAGGACATCCCTACTTGAATGTCCTACCAACACCTCCAGTTTCACATGTCCAAAACAGAACTCTCCATCCTCCCACCCAATCCGTGTCTTTCCCATCCACCCTACCTCCAGAGCCCATAACAGTGGCATTACCCTCCACTCGTCTCTCTCATTCAACCCACACATTCACGCTCTCACCAAATCCTGTCATTCATTCAATAGTATTTCATTCATTCAATAGTATTTATTGAGCGCTTACTATGTGCAGAGCACTGTACTAAGCGCTTGGGATGAACAAGTCGGCAACAGATAGAGACAGTCCCTGCCGTTTGACGGGCTTACAGTCTAATCGGGGGAGACGGACAGACGAGAACAATGGCAATAAACAGAGTCAAGGGGAAGAACATCTTGTAAAAACAATGGCAACTAAATAGAATCGAGGCGATGTACAATTCATTAACAAAATAAATAGGGTAACGAAAATATATACAGTTGAGCGGACGAGTACAGTGCTGTGGGGATGGGAAGGGAGAGGTGGAGGAGCAGAGGGAAAAGGGGAAAATGAGAGTTTAGCTGCGGAGAGGTAAAGGGGGGATGGCAGAGGGAGTAGAGGGAGAAGAGGAGCTCAGTCTGGGAACGCCTCTTGGAGGAAGTGAGTTTTAAGTAGGGTTTTGAAGAGGGAAAGAGAATCAGTTTGGCGGAGGTGAGGAGGGAGGGCGTTCCAGGACCGCGGGAGGACGTGACCCAGGGGTCGACGGCGGGATAGGCGAGACCGAGGGACGGTGAGGAGGTGGGCGGCAGAGGAGCGGAGCGTGCAGGGTGGGCGGTAGAAAGAGAGAAGGGAGGAGAGGTAGGAAGGGGCAAGGTGATGGAGAGCCTTGTAGCCTAGAGTGAGGAGTTTTTGTTTGGAGCGGAGGTTGATAGGCAACCACTGGATTTGTTTAAGAACAACTGTCAGTTCTGCCTTCACGACGTCCCTGAAATCTACCCTTTCCTCTCCGTCCAAACTGCTTCCATGTTGATCCGAGCACTTATCCTATCCCACCTTGACTACTGCATCAGCCTTCTCGCTGACCTTCCTGCCTCCTTCCTCTCCCCCCTCCAGTCCTTACTTCACTCTGCTACCCAGATAATTTTTCGTAAAAAATGTTGATTTCATCTCCCCACTTCTCCAGTGGTTGCCTATCTGCCTCCAAATCAAACAGAAGTCATGGGCTTCAAAGCACTGTCAGTCTTTCCCTCCTATCTCAACAGTGCTCTGCACACAGTAAGCGCTCAATAAATACGATTGAATGAACTGCTCTCCTACTTCAACCTAGCGCATACGCATGCATCACTCCTCTGACACCAACCTACTCTCTGTAACTCAAGCTCTTCTATCTCACTGCCGACCTCTCGCCCCCATTCTGCTTCTGGCCTGGGACTCCCTTTACCTTTGCATCTGACAGACCACTCTCCCTGCCTTCAAAGCCTTATTGAAATCACCTCTCCTCCAAGAGGCCTGCCCCGACTACGACATAGTGGTATTTATAGAGCCTTTACTGGGGGAAGAGTAATAATAATGTTGGTATTTGTTAAGTGCTTACTATGTGCAGAGCACTGTCCTAAGCGCTGGGGTAGATACAGGGTCATCAGGTTGTCCCACGTGAGGCTCACAGTTAATCCCCATTTTACAGATGAGGTAACTGAGGCACAGAGAAGTTAAGTGACTTGCCCACAGTCACACAGCTGACAAGTGGCAGAGCCGGGAGTCGAACCCATGACCTCTGACTCCGAAGCCCAGGCTCTTTCTACTGAGCCACGACTGAGCGCTTGGGAGAATACATTACAACAGAGTGGGTAGACACGTTCCCTGCCCAAAGGACCTTACAGTCTACAAAGGTGCTTAGGGTCTGGATATTCACCCCACCTTCTGCCTCGTCATGTCTTATACTGTCGAGTTGTTTCTGACCCATAGCGACTCCATGGACCCAACTCTCCCAGAACGCCCCACCTCCATCTGCGATCGTTCCGGTAGTGGATCCATAGAGTTTTCTTGGTAAAAATACGGAAATGGTTTACCACCGCCTCCTTCCGCGCAGTAAACTTGAGTCTCCGCCCTGGACTCTCTCCCACGCCACTGCTGCCCAGCACTGGGGCGTTTTGACTTGGAGCAGATTCTCTTCCACTCGCCAGCCAGGGCCCAAGCTAGAAATGGAATGAGTAGGCCTCTGCTTGACTCTCCATCCCATAGCTGGGGCTGGTAGAGTACTAGAAACTCTCTAGGTGCCATCCTGAGAGGGGAACCCCACCCTCAGCCCCACAGCAGTTACGTGCAGATCCATAATTTATTTTAACGTTTGTGTCCCCGCTCTAGACTGCAAGCTCCTCACGGGCAGGGATTGTGCCTACTAACTCTGTTGTACTCTCCCAAGCACTTAATACAGTGCTCTGCACACACTAAGTGCTCAAATACCTTTGACTGATAGACTGATCAAATTGCTTTCTTGAACTAGCCCAACGTGTAACCTAAAAGAATCCTCACGGGAGATTTCTCTTGAGAAGAAATGCATCTTTTCTTTGGGGCAGTGGTAACCGTGGGTCCTAATCCCGGTTCCGCCACTTGTCTGTGTGTGACCTTGGGCAAGTCACCTCACTTCTCTGGACCTCAGTTACCTCATCTGTAAAATGGGGATTAAAAGTGTGAGCCCCTCGTGGGACAGCCTGATTAGCCTGATTAACCCCAGTGCTTAGAACAGTACTTGGCACATAGTAAGCACTTAACAAATACCATTATCATTATTATTATTATGATCAAAAGCTTTTGTAGATTTGACAATGTCCTTAGCATTTTACTAAGCAATGGAGAGTTTTATAGTGAAAGTACAAGATACTGCCCCTAGCCCTTAAAGAGATCACCACCCAGTAGTGGGGGATTAGAGAAAAGACAACTTTTTTTTAAAGTGTAATAAACTTTCAAGTATTTATGTGGTAAAAAAATACTTAGAGAGACAAATAGTACTGAGCAGTCCCTTGGCTGCAGTTCATTTTCAGGCTGGTCTCTGCTACTTACTCTTCATCTTCAAAACACTCTTAAAACTTCACCTCCTTCAAGAAGCCATTCCCATTAGGAATAATAGTAATGTTGGTATTTGTTAAGTGCTTACTATGTGCCAAGCACTGTTCTAAGCGCTGAGGTAGATTCAAGGTCATCAGGTTGTCCCACGTGGGGCTCACAGTCTTCATCCCCATTTTACAGATGAGGTCACTGAGGCACAGAAAAATTAAGTGCCCTGCCCAAAGTCACAGAGCAGACAAGTGGTGGAGCCGGGATTAGAACCCATGACCTCTGACTCCCGAGCCTGTGCTCTTTCCACTAAGCCACGCTGCTTTCCAGTAGTCACTGTTAGCACTCATTCATCTATACCCATCCTCAGCACTTGTATGTGTGTATATATATGTATATTCAATTGTACATTCAATTATTTATTCAGCTATATCATCCTGTTAAGCTTGCTACTGTATTCTATATCCCTGTTATTCCTCCAGTTCCCACTGCAGTATTTGTAAATCACTTATGAATGTCTTCACTACCCCTACCCCGACCCCCAACCCCTCCTCACAAACACACAAGCAGCATGGCTCAGTGAAAAGAGCCCGGGCTTGGGAGTCAGAGGTCATGGGTTCGAATCCCGGCTCTGCCACTTGTCAGCTGTGTGACTGTGGGCGAGTCACTTAACTTCTCTAGGCCTAAGTTACCTCATCTGGAAAATGGGGATTAAGACTGTGAGCCTCACGTGGGGCAACCTGATAACCCTGTATCTACCCCGGTGCTTAGAACAGTGCTCTGCACATAGTAAGCGCTTAACAAATACCAACATTATTATTACTGTGCTCTGCACACTGTAAGTGCTCAATAAGTACAATTGAATGAATGAATTGTTTACTTGCTTGAAGGCAGGTGTGTGTCTGTGAGTTTGGTTCAGAAACCAACCCGTCATTTTTGAGGAAACTGGTTCCAAGTGACGCCATTTTGGTTTAGGACACAATTTTCAGGAAGCAGTTTTGTTGTGGATCTAAGCACTAACTGGAAAGATGTGATTCCCTCTAGATGGTAAACTCATTATGGGCAGGGAATATGTCTGCTAATTCTGTTGTATCATACTCTTCCAAGCACTTAGAACAGTGCTCTGCACATAGGAAGTGCTCAGTAAATGCCACTGATTGATTGATCGGTCTCTACACTGAAAGGGCTTACAATCTAATGCCATAGTTTATCATTTTTTTAAAGTTTCCCTGTGTGTCTGTCACTAGTCCTCTCCTCTTCCTTACTAGATTGTGAGTCCCTTGTCGGTCAGGGACCGGGCCCGAATTTCCACCTCTGTATCTTTTCCGATGCATAGTTCAGCAAATAATAATAATAATTGTGTTTTTTGTTAAGCACTTACTATGTGCTAGACTCTCCTCTAAGCATTGGGGTGGGTACAAGCAAATCGAGTTGGATACAGTCCCTGTCCCACATGGGGCTCACAGTCTTAATCCCCATTTGACAGATGAGGTAACTGAGGCACAGATACATGAAGTGACTTGCCCAAGGTCACACAGCGGACAAGTGGCAGAGCCGGGATTAGAACCCAGGTCCTTCTGACTCTCAGACCTGTGCTCTAGCCACTAGGCCACACTGCTTCACCTGTACACTGTAGGAGCTCAGTAAATACAGTTAATTAACATCTCTGTGAGGTAGGTATTATTAGCTCTGTTTTATAAATGGGGATACTGAGGTTCAGAGAGATTAAGTGACTTGCTCAAGGTAGGGAATCTGCATGGTCTAGTGGAAAGAGCATGGGCCTAGGAGTCAGAGGACCTGGATTCTAATCCCAGCTCTGCCAATTACTTGCTGTGTGACCATGGGCAAGTCACTTAAGTTCTCTGTGCCTCAATTTCCTCAGCTGCAAAATGGGGATTAAATACCTGTTCTCCCTTTTTCTTAGACTGTGAACCCCATGCGGGGCAGAGACTGTGTCCAACCTAATTATGCTGTACCTACCCAAGCGTTTAGAACAGTGTTTGATGTAGAGTAAGCGCTTAACAAATATCAAAATTATTATTATCATTATTATCAGCATTATTATTCAGTGGCAGAACTGAGATTACAACCCAAGTCGTCTGATTTCCAGCCCCATGTTAATGCCACTAGAGCAGTCTGTATCCTAAAGGCAAAAAGAAGGAAGGAAGGAAAGAAGGAGGGGAGGGAGGGAAGGGAAGGAAGGAAGGAAGGTCTCATAAAATGGAATTATTAGATTGTAAACTCCTTGAAAGCAGGGATCACATCTTTTACTTCTTTGTACATTTCCCAAGTACCTTGTAAAGGGCTCTGCGTGAAGTAGGCACCAAATAAATCCTATCACTACTGATAACCAACAACCCGTCGGATTTAAGCAGCTTCAGTTGAAAGGATGTTTCTAAATTAATCCAAGTTGTAGATCTTGCCGCCAACTCTTTTCTTTTTGGTTCCCAAATATTTCCTGAACTTTTATCACATTGATTATTTTGAAAGTACGGGCATACTGTACATGGGTATCATGGGGTTCATTTACCCGGAGACTTACGTGTTACAAATTGGAGACTATTCCAGAACCTTTGGAAAAATATGAAACTCCTTGGAACATCCCTAAACTATTATGTATTCTTCATTACTGTAATTCAGAGCAGAACATCACAAAATGAACTAAATAAGGAGTTTTAATCTGATTATTAGTCGTAGCAGGAGGCTGCAGAAATAGAATTTTGTCCTGTTGCTGACTGTCGGTTGTTTTTCAACATTAGATATACCACTGTGCCTGGGGAGATGCATGCCCTCGTGTACACACACACACAGAGTGTACCACTGTGTACCAGGAACTCCAGGGTCAGAGAGAAGGCGACTGCGAGGAGGTGCCAGGGCTTGAGACCTGGCCAATGGGGAAGGGGGCTGTTCTGGGCTGGGCGGAGCGTGACTTAGTGGAGGGAGCATGGGCTTGGGAGTCAGAGGTCGTGGGTTCTAATCCCGGCTCTGCCACTTATCAGCTGTGTGACTTTGGGAAAGTCACTTTACTTCTCTGTGCCTCAGTTACCTCATCTGTAAAATGGGGATTAAGACTGTGAGTCCCTCGTGGGACAACCCGATTACCTCGTACCTACCCCAGCGCTTAGAACACTGCTCGGCATATAGTAAGCGCTTAACAAATGCCATCATCATCATCATGTGTCTAATATGAGATGCACAACAGCCTTCTTCTTTTCAGAGCACCTTGTAGTTCCTCTGAACATCTCTGTGCCCCTTAGAATTATAATAATAATAATAATCGAGGTATTCGTTAAACGCTTACTATGTGCCAAGCGCTGCATTAAGCACGGGTAGATACAAGATAATCAGGTCGAACACAGATCCTGGACCTCACTGGGCTCAGGGACTTAGGGGGAGGGAAAGCAATCAGTTAATCAGTGGTAGTTCTCGAGCACTTACTATGAGCAGAACACTGTCCTAAGCACTTGGAAGAGTACAATATGAGCTGGTTGACAGAATCCCTGCCCACAAGGAGCTTGCGGTCTAAAGGGGAAGACAGGCATTAAAATACATAAAAAATAGGGGATGGAAGGATGTGTGCGTAAGTGCTGTGGGACAGCGGGTGGGGAGACTATTAAGTGCTTAGAGGGTGGGTTGACTATCAAATGTCTTAGGGCTACAGATTCTAGTGCGTAGATGATGCGAAAGGGAGGGCGAGGAGAAGTGAGGACTTCGTCAGGGAAGTCCTCTTGGAGGAGATGGGATTTGAGGAGGGCTTTGAAGGTGGGGAGAGTGGTGGTCTGTCAGATATATATGAAGGGGGAAGGAGTTCCAGGCCAGAGGGAGAAAGGGGACAAGTGTTCGGCGAGATCGAGGAACGGCGAGTAGGTCAGGGTTAGAGGAGTGAAGCTTGCGGACTGGGTTGTTGTGGGAAATCAGCGTGCAAAGAACACGGGCTTGGGAGTCAGAGGTCGTGGGTTCTAGTCCCAGCTCTGTCACTTGTCAGCCGTGTGACTTTGGGCGAGTCGCTTAATTTCTCTGTGCCTCAGTTACCTCATCTGTAAAATCGGATTAAGATTGTGAGCCCCCCGTGGGACAACCCGATTGCCTTGTATCTACTCCAGCGCTTAGAACTGTGCTTGGCACATAGTGAGCGCTTAACAAATCCTGTCATTATTACTATTATTATTATTATTATTAGGAGGGGTCGAGCTGATTGAGTCCCATAAAGCCAATGGTAAGAACAGGTATTTAGTCCCCATTTCACAGGTGAGGAAACTGGGACACAGAGAACTGAAGTGACCTGCCCAAGGGCACACAAAAGCAAGGGGCAGAGCCGGGATTAGAACTCGGGTACCGTGATTCCCAGCCCCAGACTCCTTCCACAAGGCCACGCTGCTTTCCAGGATGCTCCTCTCTCTAGTAGGGTCATCTTCGATCATTTTTAAGAGTTCGTCTGCTTTCTTGATGCAAGGCTTTTTAATGGCAAAATCTCAGCTGGTTAGTGGAGCCAAAATTTTAGCCTTACAATAATAATAATGATAATATTTGTTAAGCGCTCACTATGTGCCAGGCACTGTTCTAAGTGCTGGGGCAAATACAAAGTAATCAGGTTGGACACAGTTCCTGCCCCACATGGGGCTCACAGTCTTAATCCCCATTTTATAGATGAGGAAACTGAGGCCCAGAGAAGTGAAGTGACCTGCCTACAGCCACACAGCAGACGAGCAGCAGAGCCGGGATTAGAACCGTGACCTTCTGACTCCCAAGCCCGTCCTCTATCCACTAGGCCAGGTTGCTTCTGTAGCTGCTTCCTTAGCGGCAGCCACAACAACTTCCTCTGCTGCCTTCAGGAAGCGGGAATTTCTCTGCTTAACCCAAAAGCCGCAGAGAATCGGGGTGAGGAAGAAGGGCAGAGATTTTCACCTGGATTTACTAGCCTTTTCTACTGCCCCATGCTTCTCTGCTTCTTTTGGATAGAGCAGAGAACTCATCTTTCAGTGTGTGTTCGAGGTGGGGATTAGAATTCCCTGAATTAACGGCTATAACGTCAGACATTCCTGGGCCACTTCAGCGATTCCGCTTGATGTATCTCTGGATCTTTCATACTGCGATCGTTCGGAACTGGGAATACACCTAGAATCCTAAAATGAGCGGTTTTGGCGGTTTATCCAAAT
This sequence comes from Ornithorhynchus anatinus, assembly GCF_004115215.2. Lineage (NCBI taxonomy): Eukaryota > Metazoa > Chordata > Mammalia > Monotremata > Ornithorhynchidae > Ornithorhynchus > Ornithorhynchus anatinus. Next base: position 104,253,835 of record NC_041749.1, read on the forward strand.
TCCTCTTCCTTTAAATGCACCATTCACCTTCACCGCCTCTTAGAATAACTAGTTGTAGACATCTACCGCCAGCCTGGCCCCACCTCTCCTTTCCTTCTGGGCCTAAAGGTACCGTTCCCCCAATTTGGGGGAGTTATCCTAGGACTGCCTCATTCTGGAATGATCTGAGATTGTCTTGTTCAGGTAATCCTTGAATTATTCCTAAAATAGGGGAACCCCAGTACTGTTCTCTCATTGCCCGCTCTAATCCCGCAGTGGAATAATGATGGTATTTGTTAAGCGCTTACTGTGTGTCAAGCACTGTTCTAAGCGCTAGGGTGGATGCAAGGTAATCAGGTTGGACACAGCCCCTGTCCCCATTTGGGGCTCACAGTCTTAATCCCCGTTTTGCAGATGAGATAACTCAGGCAGAGAGAAGTGAAGTGACTTGCCCAAGGTCGCACAGCAGATGAGCGGCGGAGCCGGGATTAGAACCCGTCGGTACAGCCCAGATCTGGGGCCTCTCTGTGGATTTGGGAGCGCGCTTTGCTTGGCCTTGCCTGGGAAGATCTGTGCACCCTAGAGAAAACAGCGCTCATCCTGAGAGAATCACGTTCCTACTACCCCCACTTGGAAGGCCAGGCACGTTCCCTTCTTGTCGATCACCTGACACAACTTTTAGGGGCCTTTTGGTAATAGGGTTTGGCAGCTGGACACTATTTCCTCTGCCCCCACATCCCTCTCCATCTTACCTTTTCCAACTTCCCTTTCCGAGCAATACGCACACTGCCATGCGCATTTCCAGACAGATGACCAAATGCCCTATGAGACGATTGGGCTCCTTGGGGCAGTGGGTAAGGGATTCAGAGAATTAGGAGACGTATTGGTGCTGAGCAATAGAAAGGGCAGATTTATGACAGGCCAGGGTGAATTTGAATTGATAAGTGTCAGCCTGCTATCCGGATGGCCACCAACAGCGCCCGTGCTTCAGGACAAGAATCGCCTCTGCTTACTCTAGTGTACTCTCCCAAGCGCTCAGTGCGATGTTTTGCGCAGTAAGCTCCGGATGTCAAGGAGGACAACCTCCATGCTCTTCCTGCAAGCACTGCTGCAAAGAAGCAGCGTGGCTTAGTGGAAAGAGCACGGGCCTGGCAGTCAGAGGTCATGGGTTCTAATCCCAGCTCTGCCACTTATCAGCTATGTGACTGTGGACAAGTCACTGAACGTCTCTGGGCCTCAGTGACCTCATCTGGAAAATGGAGATTAAGACTGTGAGCCCCAGGTGGCACAACCTGATTACCTTGTATCTCCCCCCGGAGCTTAGAAGAGTGCTTGGCACATAGTAAATGCTTAACAAATACCATCATTATTATTATTATTGTTTTACCAGTCAGAGAGAGAATATTGATTGACTGACCAACAGCTGTTGCAGGAGTGGAGGAAGTCTACTCTGGGGCTGATCCTTGGCTAAGGGGTGGTGGGGTAAAGAGTGACAAAAGGACACGGAAGTTGAGTTTGGTGTAGAGAGTGGTGCATCAAGGGTAGGCAGTCATGATGACTTGGGAGAAGTTTAAGGACTTTACAGACTAGAGGTCTCAAAAACAGAAGTGCCATTATTGGGTCAGAACGACGTTCCATCTGGCCTGCTATTCTCTCTCTGACTGGTAAAACAATGTTAGAGGAACAATATGGTGACTGTCCTTCTTGGCATCCACTCAACGCCCCTGATTAGTCCCTCTACGAGCTCATTATGGACCCCTTGGCCAATAATTTATCCCAAGTTCCACAAAACCATTTTGAACCCGTTCATACCTTCAGCCTGCATAAGAATGGGGTGACGGAGTCCATACGCCGACCACCGCTAGATGGTGACGTGTTTTCTGCCACCTTGGATCTTCAATGGGCGGGTGTCCTCTGGTCCCGGTGGCGTGGAATTCGATGAATCCCTCTCTCTGCCTCGACCCTATCTACATCCTTCAGGATTTTGTAAGCTTTGGTTACGTCCTCACTAAGACCTTGGTCTTTCCAGACGTCCCTAGTCCCCGATCGTTCTGGTAATCCATCTCCGTATCTTTCCCAGTTCTCGTGTGACGATCCACTCATTCGATCGTATTTATTGAGCGCTTACTGTGTCCAGAGCACTGTACTAGGTGCTTAGGAGAGTACAGTACAACAATAAACAGATACGTTCCCTGCCCACAGCAATTTTACAGTCTAGAGGACGAGCTTACAGTCTAGACGACTCTCCTCTACGGGACATCAATAAATTCAAGGCCTTGTATTTTACCCAAGGTTGAAATCTAAGACATATTTGTCAAAACGTCCTTAATTTACCTGAAAACTTGCACATTATTTGAAACGAATGTCTTAATACAATAATCCTGTCATCTCCGAGATTCATATAACACAGCACAGTGGAAAAATATAGATCGGGGTGACCTCTATTATAGGTATTTATTTCCTTATAGCGTCTTCAACTTTTTTAATGACACTGTCACCTAGAGAATGTCATCTTTGAAATAAAGACACAAGAAAAGAGAGGCAGGGCATCGAGGGAATGGGGTGCGGAGAAGGAGAACAGGAAATGGGATTGGATTAGCTGGGTAGAATTTGACCAACAGAGCTCGAGAGTTGGCTTTAAAATGGTGGATGCTGGTTGACATTCCGATGTCCGGCAACCTTAGCACAGAGAAAAAGTGAACTTGCCTACATTAAACGTTTTATTCTAGAAGTTACTTTAGGCACTGATTTAGACACAGGTGATTAGTATATGAAGTGGTCAAAGCCTCTAATCGGTGGATATATTTCGTGCGCGTTTACATGCTTAACCGTAAGAGGTAGTTTTAGGTGGTGATCAATATTCTGAAATACCACATGCTATTAGGAGTAATGCTATTAACACCTTTTTTGCTAATAATACTCAGGTGAATGGTTTTGGAAGGTCAGGGTTGGCATGATGGAAGGTAATGTGTCATTTTATCTTTTGTGGCTTAAGAACAATGCTAGAATATGATCTTATGCATGAAAATGCATATGGGGAAATTTCTCGTGTGTTAATATAATTGTTTTCAAGATGAAGATGTTCCAGACTCGAATCTCCATCATCTTCAGAATTGCAAATACGTTCTGGAGGAACACTCCTAGGGAAACAAGGGAAAATGTAAATAAGAAGGGTGAAAAATATGACAGTGATCAGTCAGTAGTCCCTTCACATTTCTGGAAAGAGACTTTTTTCCATTTGGTCCAAAGTAATTGTTTAATATTAGGTAGTATTTCACCAAAAGAAATCCTGTCCACTGATAACATGGGGCCTGATCTCATCCTTTGGTTTGTGTTTCCAATCACCAGTATGCACCAGATTGCTCAAAGGAACATCCCTCTCTGTTGCCATCTTCCCTGCAATGTATACTGATCAATCTGTTTATTTATTGAGTGCTTTCTGTGTGCAGGGCACTGTAGTAAGCTCTTGGGAGAGTACAAAATATAGCATTTTTTATATATATATAATATTATATATATATAACAATAGTAACAGAGTTGGTAGGCAGGTTCCCTATACTAATGATTAAAAGGGTCCCCCTGATGTCGAAAGGAAAGATGATATAAGTCCCAACAGTGCCTGTATCCATGTCATTCTCATTAACTGGCTGCAACCCGGCCCTCGGGCTCCATCAGGCCAGGATTCACAAAGCAGACTCAGATCCAAACCCAGGCAGGCCTCTTAGTACGGTGCCTGGCATAAAGTAAGCACTTAACAAATACCATCATTATTAGATAGTGCGGCCGTAAAAGGTGTTCTATCAACCGCACATGAAGGAAAACCGTTCTTTCCCCCTTTCTTGGCCTGCCTACTCCGGGAGAGAAATTCATGTAAATCCACACTGCCTCACTGCGGTGAAGAAGGCAGAGTAGTGGTGAAGGTCAGGCTCATTAAGTTTGAAGGGAAACCAGGTTGGGTGAGGTGTTCAGTATATTGGATGATGGATACAGAATTCAAACCCATCTTGAAAGATTCGAAAAATGACGCCGGAAAATAGAGTACATTTCAGGAGGGACAACGGCAAGGGATAGATATCAAACTACCCAGTTCCAAGAAAGAGTCCGATTGGATTAGTATGAGAAAAAGGGAAAAAAAAACTTGAGAGGCAGACCAAACTAAAATTTGCATATAATGTAACACTGTAGGTGCTGCTAGCAGGACATTGTAGTATTATTCACTTAAAAAAAAAATGGCACTATGAAATATATTGACGGGAGGGCATGAGGTGTTAGAGTGGATCTCCATCGTCTCATAGGACCAAACTAGAGGAAATGGACGTCAATTTTTTAAGAGATAGATGGTTTAACATAAGAAAGAGCGTCCTGTTGGCAAAGGTGATTAAACATTGGAGTAAGTTACCGAGCAAGCTTCTGGATTCTCCGTTCTTGAAAATCTTAATAATAATAATAATAATGTTGGTATTTGCTAAGCGCTTACTATGTGCCGAGCACTGTTCTAAGCGCTGGGGTAGACATAGGGGAAGCAGGTCGTCCCACGTGGGGCTCACAGTCTTAATCCCCATTTTACAGATGAGGGAACTGAGGCACAGAGAAATTAAGTGACTTGCCCACAGTCACACAGCCGACAAGTGGCAGAGCTGGGATTCGAACTCATGAGCCCTGACTCCAAAGTCCGTGCTCTTTCCACTGAGCCACGCTGCTTCTCATGAATCAATCTTAATGAATTGAAGAGCAAACCAACTGACTCGAAAGGTTCAGGTATGGAGTTGGGAAACTGGACCATGCAATGTAGATGATATTTCCAGGACAAGAATTAATTTATTATTTTTAGCCATTCCATATTTCTGACCGGTTCCGACATTCCTCTCTAACCAAACAAATCATTTTGAAAAAGTTACCGTATCTTGTTGTCGTTCAGCCTCAGAAAATGCAGTGCTTTCATCTCTGGAATTCCAAATGGTATGGTCTTTAAATCATTGTGATCCAGAAAGAATTCCCTCAGCGAATGATAAGCCCCAAAGAATGACACTGGGTCTACTCCATCATTGTTGAGTCTGTTAAACGACAGGTATAAGTATTCTAGCCCCGGCTCCATGTGACCAAATACGTATCCTGGAATTCGTTCGATTTGGTTTCCGATCAACACGAGATGCAGTAAGGATTTGGGTAGATAGGAAGGAACGTGATACAACTTGTTGTAAGAAAGATCGATTGACTCCAGATTTCTGCAAAAAAGAAGCAAGAAATGACATGAGTTAAGACGATGATCTGGCCCGTTCATAGGTTGAGGACAGTATGCTGGGGATCTTGGGCAGAGGAGTCTGAGGGGACCCGTGCGTTCCATTGTCGCTGGCAGCAAAAGAGCCCTATCTGCAGTAGCTTAGTAGTGATAGCCCTCCACACTGTCAACAGATGTTCAGCGAATGCCCATTGGGTGACACTTGAACATATACAAGGAGCAGAGGGCCTATTCAATTGCAAGGTGTTGAGGCTTCAGGCTGGATTTTTCTCTCAAGACAGACAGCTATCCATATAAAATTAGAGTGGACTCACCATCTCCCTCGGCCCACCAACCCTTGTGCGGACAACAACCGTTAGGGTAGATGAGTCATGGAAGAAGGTCTAGAGAGAGGATCCTGGCTGTCGCAGGCTCCGATGATGGCCCCAGCGGTGGCCACGGCGATTTCTATCGACTACGGCTGCAGCTGTTACTGCCGCTTCTCTCCTCGCCAGCACCATCGTCTCGGGTACCTTTCCGTCTTGTCCAACTCTCCCCTGTCTCTGACTCCGTTCCCCACCGACACGTACGCCTCTGCCTCTCTTTCTCATCTCAGGGACAAAGCACGGTGAATTCCACTAGTGTAGCGATATCACACTATAGTTCTGGAAACCTTGAGTCACAATCCAAGTGGTACTTACTCCTGGTTTATCCAAGCCAGAGGTGCTATCCTGCTCTCATCAATTTTATTGTTTCTCAGTACAATGACATTGATATTTCTAGTGTGGTTAAAGCAGAGTTCTGTGATTTCTTCAATTTGGTTATTTTCCAGATATAGTTCCTAAAATTAACAGATAAGATCATTTTTAGAATAACCTTAAAAAAAAAAATTCCCTCCTTGATCCAGCTTGGTAGGAACTGTCAAATTTAGAGATGGCATTAGAGTTGCTCATTTCATCTAGGGACCTGAATAAGGTAACGCCTGTTCCCTGCTGTGGAATTTAGCCTTGTGAAAGCAGTCGTTTACTGAAATCACAATTTAAGTACTACCAGATTTTATTCATTACTCTTTAAGAGGTTGCCAGAATTACTTTGAAAAAAATGAAACAGGGATATTTGGAAAATATGCTCTTATCTACTGGGAATATGGAACAAATTGATATTTAAATGACCTTTGTGTCGGGGTTATTTTATCTTTAGTTTGGAAACTGAAAAATAGAAACACCTAGTGGTGGAAGGGCAAAGCATGTTTTTTTTGTTTCGTTTTGGGGTTCTTTTAGTTTTTTCCAGGAGTAAATTCCATTTTTTGCCTCATATTTTTGTGGGTCAATCTTCATGCTAAAGTTAGCCCTCCTCATGTTATCACTGATTGAGATCTGCGGAGAAAATGCATAGGACTCTCTCCGTCTTGGCTGTTCGGTTCTCCGAGGCTAGAGATGTCCGGACTAAACAAATGCACGTGAATCCATCCAACAGGAAAACATATACATAAACACTAACTACATCAGTAGCAAAGTACACACGTGTTAATGTGAAGTAAGTGAAGTAACTGCTGAAGTAATTGGAATGAGAGGTGAAACCCAATACTGGGCTATTTTTTATGAGTGTGAACAAAGCCTCACAGATGCATTTCAAAGAAAAAGGTAATCAAACTGTTATTTAGGGTCTCCTCTTAAAATCATCTGTTATCTGTTGGGGATGGCTTGCGATCAAGACTATCTCTTCTTGGATAAACCTCGGACTGGCTGAGGTCAGCATCTTGATAGACAGCACTGGAAAAGTCCGCAATGCAGTCGGTTGTGGTGACTTCGAGGTTCCCACTGTGGTCTCTTGGATGAGATCAGGAGTGGGAGGCTTCATGGTGTTCCCCTCACGAACATTTGTTTGGGGGCAGAGTGTTCGATTTTACCTCATAGATTTTCAAAAAAATGCATCTGTCCCTAAGTAGGACTCAATCACATGGAGCATAGCACTGTTTTAAGTGTTAGCAAGGTAATCTTGAATGCAACATATTGAGACGGTCGAGGCCTAAAAATAAACTTTGGCCTGAATGATGAGGATATAGCAAGAGAAGCAGCTTGGCCTAGTGGAAAGAGCACAGGCCTGGGAGTCAGAGGACCTGGATTCTAATCCTGGCTCCACCACTCATCTGCTGTGTGACCTAGGGCAAGTCACTTAACTTCTCTGTGCCTCCATCACCTCATCTGTAAAATGGGAATTAAGATCGTGAGCCCCCCGAGGGACATGGACTGCGTACAGCCTGGTTAGCTTGTATAATAATAATAATGTTGTGCTTAGTACAGTGCATGGCACATAAGGAGTGCTTAACAAATACCATAAAAAAAAATCAACTCCTCTGCCCCCCACCTTATATATTTTAATAATTGAGGTCAAAGTGTATTTTGAGCCACCAAAAGTTCTAGATAATTAATAAGTAAAGCAAACAGGGAGATATTGATTTTTGCTGTCTTGAATTTTCTATATGAATGTAAAAGGACAGTGGAAATCACATTTGATTTTTCCAGACATCATTATACATCCTTTATGATGGTGCAGTGCATTTAAAACCAATACATTCAGAAACATCACTTGAAAAGAAAGTGTCTGTACCTCAATAGAAGCAGGAAGGCCTTGTGGTATAGTTCTAAATTTATTTCTGCCCAAGCGCAAGTAAGTTAAACTCTTCAAGGACTTGAAAGCTAAAGGGCTGACATTCGCTTCGCTGAGTTGGTTTCCTTCCATTTCTAGGGTGACCAGATTTTTTAATTCTGTAAAACATTAGTTGGTATTAAAACTCTGAGGAAAAAAAAAACTCATGAAAAAATCACACACCTAGTTAAGTGATAGACCTTAAATATGCTATAATCTTTTTATTTTACCGAAGTCTGTTCAAAATAGCTCAAGGTGTCTCATCTGGCATTCTCTTTCTGGGCTTCCAGTCCCACGGGTGGTTGCGTGGTCAGGTGAGAACACTGCAAGTGCTAAGGTCAACAGCAGCACGGCCTAGTGGATAGGGCGTGGGCCACGGAGTTAGAAGACCTGGGTTCTAATCCCGGCTCCGCTGCTCATCTGCCGTGCGACCTTGGGTGGAGCACTTCAGTTCTCCGTGCCTCAGTGACCTCATCTATAAAACGGGGTTTCAATCCTCCTTCCACCGACTTTGACCGTGAGTCCTGTGTGGGACAGGGACTGTGTCCAGCCTGATGATCTCGTATCCACCCCGGCGCTCAGAGTGGTACTCGACACGTAATAAATGCTTAACAGATGCCATTTAAAAAAAACCAAACAGAAGAAAACAAAAAAAACAACATGGTTCCCAAGATCCCATAGTGTCGTGGACCTGGAAATAAACCAGAGAGTTCCTGCAGGAACTCTGGACTTATACTGTCCACTAATGCTCTTCTCTGCCCCCCTCCCCTTCAGGACTGTTCCCACCTATCCATCAGTAGTATTAAGTGCTTACTATGTGCAGAGCACCGTACTAAGCACTTGGGAGAGTACAATGCAACAGAGTTAATAGACACGTTCCCTGCCCGCAAGCTCACTGTCTAGAAGGCGAGCTTAGAGAAGCAACATGGCGTAGTGGATAGAGCACGGGCCTATCCACTTGTCTGCTGCGTGACCTTGGGCAAGGCACTTTACTTCTCTGGGCCTCAGATGAGGTCATCATCTGTAAAATGGCAATTGAGACTGTAAGCACCCCATGTGGGACAGGAACTGTGTCCAACCTGATTTGCTCATATTCCACCCCAGTGCTTAGTACAGTGTCTGGCACACAATAAGTGCTTAAATACCACAGTTATTATTCCATTGGTCCTGCTGGCATGTCTACCACCTGCAGAGGTGTTTGTCTGTCCCCCTCGATTAGACTGTAAGCCTGTCAATGGGCAGGGATTGTCTCTATCTGTTGCCGATTTGTACATTCCAAGCGCTTAGTACAGTGCTCTGCACATAGTAAGCGCTCACTAAATACTATTGAATGAATGAATGAAAATTCATGCGGAGGAGAGTGTCCAGGTTAATGGCACTGATTCCCCAACTGCACTTCTACTGAGGCTGAGCAGCAATGGGAACGAGAAACCAGCACGTGCCCTGAAACTCACCTTCTAGTAAGAGTGAGCGGCAATTAACCCAAAGTGCCGGGGCTCCAACATTCTTAAGCTGGCACAGATTTAACATGGAAAATGGTTACATGAACATAGGTCATGTTCCCCCTCGCGAAGTGGTAGCATGGCTCAGTGGAAAGAGCGGGGGCTTGGGAGTCAGAGGTCGTGGGTTCTAATCCTGGCTCCGCCACTTGTCAGCTGTGTGACTTTGGGCCAGGCACTTCAGTTCTCTGGGCCTCAGTTACCTCAACTGTAAAATGGGGATGAAGACTGTGAGCCCTACGTAGGACAACCTGATTACCTTGTATCTCCCCCAGTGCTTAGAACAGTGCTTGGCAAATAGTAAGCCCTTACCAAATACCATCATTATTATCATTATTCCCACAGAAATTTCCTTTTTAGTTATAGTCCTATACAGGAGGAACGTGATACTCCGCTAATGTAATGCTGGTGGTGGTGGGTGTAAGAACTGAGTGGATGCAACTATTTGTTAGGGAGGTACATGATGTTACTCATTCTTTGGGTTGAAAACAAGGCTGGGATGGCAGCAGTCAAGTTCTACTTAAAATTTGTTTTATTAAATGTTTTCAAATTACTGCAGCATCTACCTCGGGTAGATAATGTTGTGCCCAAAAAGACTACAATCAAAATCCATTATTTGGTTGATTTGCTCCAAACCAGACAATTCAGACCCTTCAAAAAAGTCCTTTGGGATCTGAATTAATCTGGTTTGGCTGTCTACGTGGAACAAATTACCTATGTTGTTTTCAGATCTCCAATTCCTGTGGTGTGTAGTCATGGTACAAAGGTAAAAAACCAATTCTCAACCCCAAGGTGATTGTCTGCTATTTAGAAACAAGCCTGTTTTCACATGCTTTTCTTCTTCTGTCCAAGAGTGTAAATGCCTCATTTAAACATAAATATGAGGCAGACTCTTGCTGAAGCACTTGCATTTTAAATATTCAGATGCATCTGGGAATGTTGGTTAAGTCTGACTACCATAACTGTTTTCTTCCTGATTCATCCCAATAAGCGAAGCTGTTTCGTCTCTCGCGGAGCCAAATATTAATTTCATCCCACAATATTGCCTTTGGTTTTCACTTAAACGAAAGAAGAGAAGTGGAACTTTTCAGATTTACCTGGAATGTTCTCAGTGTGCCAAAACAGATCGAAGCTGATGTGCAGCGGTCTCTCTTATGAATCCTGAAATACATCTGGAGGTTGAGTACTTCTATAACTATGTAATCCTCCAGTTTGGAAATTCTTATTGTTCTTTTTCTTTCCTTTATCTCAGCCAGGCGTCTCCTGCTCCTCTGACTCCCATGAAATTTCTTGGATATGTGGGGAAATAGCTCAACTGTTTTTACTTTAAAACCATGGTCTATCTGCATTCTATCCCTCTTTCCCATTCCCTAGAATCCAAGTTATTTCTGTGGAATGACTGACCCACAGACTTGCCCTGCGCTCTGCTCGGTAGGTGGGAAAAGCCCTCACAGTTCCTTCAAGCAGAGTGAGTGCCACTCTCAACAGTTACATGCGAGGCTGGGCTGGATCCCGGGGGCACTTGAAGGGGCCAGATGCCTCTCTGCAGACCCGGAAAGACCAGACCGACCGTGCTCTGCGGGTTGTACAACATATCGTAGTGACATCGCATGTTCTGGAACCTTCTGCAGAGAGCCACAGGACCAAGAGCGTGCCCCTGGGAGGAACCCAGCCCCTCCCACCTTGGCTTCTGAGCACGCCCTCCCCACCCCAGGTCCCAAGGAACAAGCACCACTTCTGAGAGCTAGGCCTGGTTAGCAAGAGCCCAGGTAGAGGGAGAGTGGCCATTTAGAGAGTGGCCTCCTGCTGAGGAGGGCACAAAAAAATATTCTAACCGATAGCAGTAGGCTCCACTCCTTAACCCTAGCCAGCTGGCTTGCAAGGCATGCCGTTGGCCACCGAGGACCTGGGTCAGAGGGTGTCAATGCCTAAGAGTGTTCCGCACACAGTAAGCGCTCGATAAATACGATCGAATGAATGAACGAATCACTACTGCAGAAATAAATCCAGTGGGTAACTCCGTCCTACTCTAAATAAAAAGTCTAGGCGGGAGCCTATTGGTTGTTTGATCAGGGAAGTGACAGTAGTTTTGTCGGGCAACCTCCAGGCTGCCTGAATTGCCCCGTTTAGGAATGCACTGCTCACTCCAAATGGGGAAACGGCTAGAAAAGTGACTGCCTGCCCCAGTCACTCAAAACAGAGGCGACGTCCGGGGGGCTTTAATTCTGCCTTCCTATTAGCCAGTAGAAAACTAAGAAATCATGTCATGGAACATCAGGATGCTGTGTGACTGTGAAGAAAACAGTTGTCCAGAAAGTGGGATGGTATTTGTTGCTTGTGATGAGGCCAGATGTGTAGTCAACATCACTGTACCGAGCAAAACAAGACTCAGTGATGAAGACAAGTTCTGGATACATCCTCTTTTCTTTTCTTTTTTTTTTGAGAGGGCCCCCCTCTCATCCCGTCCTCTCCAGACCGATGTCTTTCAAGCATCAGATTTGCCATCAGGCAGTCTTTAGAGACTCTCAACTCTGCCCAGAGGCATAAACAACCAACTCATGTGTTCCAACATAATTCATATGACTAAGAGAAAGAAAAATTCTAGAAACATCTGAACAGCTCACTGCAGTAGTACCATGAGCTTATGCTCCTGAGACATTTTAATGGGCAGTGATGTTGAAAGGATAACAACAATTGCGGTGTTCGTTAAGCCCTTACTGTGGGCTAGGCACTGTACTAAGCGCTGGGGTGGATACAAGCAAATTGAGTTGGATGCAGTCCCTGTCCCACGTGGGGCTCACAGTCTCAGTCCCCATTTTACAGACAAGGTAACTGAGGCACAGAAAAGTGAAGTGACTTGCCCAAGGACACACAGCAGACAAGTGACAGAGCTGGGATTAGAACCCATGACCTTCTGACTCCCCGAGGGAAAAAAAAATCACCAGACACATGGGATTGGAAAGCTAAATGGCTGCCATTTAGGGTGATCATCGAGTGTGCCAAAGAGTTCAAAATCAGCATCACCCTCTTTTGTCACCCAAATATAATGAAAAATATCAGATACAAGTAAAATAGGCTCTTCAAGGGTTTCTAGGTAGAGAACTGATATTAGCTTTACAGCGTTAATTTCCTTCCAAGGATGCTGCCATCTTTGAGGCTGCGATACAGGACCTCAGAGCTGGAGTCGGAACACGCCTCTGAATCGAAACAGGCTGATCAGCGATAGTCTTTTGACACAGATTCAGGAGATGGGGCGTGCTCTGGGGGTACATACACAGGAAGATATGATGATTACGGATTGGCTTCAGCGACTCAGCACAGCACTGGGAACTGACATTAAACATAAAGGAAACTGAGATGACGTACTAGCCGGCACCAGGTAAACCCTAGGCAGGACCAAAGGTTTTCTGCGGCGACACAGCACTTAATGCTGTCACCAATTCTGCTACCCCGGAGAATGGTGTTCGGTGCCTGGAAAGATGGGTTAAGTCGAAAAATGAATCTTTAGGAGAATTGACAGGAATTGGAAACACTAGAGTATCAACCTTCATACCAAGTTGAAGGTCCCAAAGCTGAATAGTGATCAACTCTCTATATGAGATCTGGATTTAGCCAGATGGCACTTCCAGATTCTTCAGCAGGATTACCAGTGTCACCTGCAGGCCGTACTTAACATCAGACGGCCGGGGGATCACAGTATCATTGAGATACTAGACTAAAATCTGCTCATGGCATTGTGGGAATGCTCAGTGGAGCTCCACTGGGCACGATAGAAGAAGAGGATGGATGATGATACGGAAGGCCACGTAAGCACTACTGGAAGGTCAACTGAAATGGGGCCTACGTCTGCGGAGAGGGAAGAAGAGCTATTCCACTGTCATGGGGAAGTACGCCTGAATCGTGGTTTAGCAGTGGACTGTTGGCAGACTGCTGCGGCCAACGGATCAGCCTAGAGCCAGAAGCCGTTGGCTGAAGGGTCGGTTTCCTTGAGCAGAGGTTTGGGAGAGATCAGGAGGGCTGAGAGACAGATTCAGAAACGGCAAACAGCCACTGTAGGCGGCCAGCACGTCAGTGCAGCAGAAGACAATTTTTACATGCACATTACGTGGCATGCCATGTTTGTGTCACACAACGGTCTTTGGAGCCACACCCATAAACACGGAAAGGATCTCACTGTAGGTACTGTTCTCGTCGGCTAGGAAGGACAGCATTTGTTTGTGTCGGATACCTGATAGACTATCTTCGTCGATAGCTTGGAGATTATTCTCATTGACTTTAAGTTCTTCTAATTCAGGTGGTAAATCGGGCGGGATCTGTAACAAATTATTTCCATCCAAATACAAGCGCTTTAACTTCTTCAGGAGCTTAAAGAGATTAAATATCAAATTACTCGCACTGTCAAATAGCATGCATCCACAACTGTAGATTCCTTCTATTAACAGCAACCTAGTGGTTCAGTAGATGGAGAACGGTCTGGGAGGATGTTTTGGGGAGGGCGTTTTTCAGAAGAGAGACTGCCCTTTGGGTTATTACTCTCTTTGGGGTAGGCCAAACTCTCGATATGAAAAAGCACTGGCCATGACTGCACTCTGTAAACATAGCAAATGTTTCTGGACACAGGTTCTGCCTTCAAGTCTGCCCCAGGAAATCTGGCATTGCATCAGTTGATTGGCAGGGTACAACCCAAGCTTTTCCACATTCCAACCTACTGCTTTCCCGGGCGGCTTCAGGTTAAACTCCAGAAGGCAGACGGGCTAGCAACCCAGGACAGAGGGGGCCGGGGATGCGTACACTTCCAGAGGTAAACTGTGCCTTGAACCAATCGGACAGCACAGACGTGGAACTATGCACCCCAGACTTGCCTGGTTTCCACGAGCCCAGAGTAGCGTTTATCGGATGAGCCGTGCTACATTGCAGCCAAAAACAATATTCCCGAGTCCCCGCTCACTTGAGTGCAAGCAAAGCTGGAATGTTTTTGCCATCTGTCATTTTTTTTTGTCGTTGCTCCATACTGACACACACAGATCCTCTCACGTAGACACAGCCAATGGGTCAGAAGGTCCTCAACAGGAGTCCTGATTCGATTACTCTCATAGTGAGATTGGGCACTGGCATTGAGAAGCCCCTATTTTTCTGCACCTCCGACTGGTTCCAAACCAAGTCAAATGGGAAAATCGGCTAAAGTCATCGTCGAGCCCAAATAAGTAAAGTATTTTCCTACCTTGAATGCTTGCGGACCTATGCCAGAGGAGCTGATGTTGTTTTTGCTAAAATCAATTCTTTCCAAATTCAGGATTCCATTGAAGGCTTCATCTGGGATAGAAGTTATACCATTTCCTGGAATGGATAGTTTAAAACATACATTATTTTATCGTGAAAAAGCATTTATAGGCTGAAAATCTAGAGCATGAGAAATAATTCTTATCAAACTATGCAAATTTCATTTATGTGATTAACTACAGAATATTTTTGAATGCAGCTAGATGTGACTATATAGTTTAGCATATTTCATCCCGGCCCTTTCTTCATCTGTCGCGCGCTTACGTTCAGCCCCTTCCCCATCTGCCTCCCGCGTCTCTTTGATGATTTTTCTTCTGCTCTGGTCCCACCGAGCAAGAGCTGAAACAACGGCAGGGGCGGTAAACCTGCGTTACTCATCTCCTCGCAGCACGCGTCCCCAACCACCGACTCCCGTGAGTTCCTGCCGAACTGGCAGCGATGTTGGTGCCATGACTCCACCCCTGATGTGGAGTATGGCCCTGATTTGATCAATTTAGGGCATTACTATTAGTCGTAATAGTAACGGTATTAAGCACCGACTGTGGACGGAGCACTGTCCCAAGCACTGGGAAACAAATATGTCGGGGGGGAAATCAGACGGAGTCCCTGGCCCTCGAGGGGCTCACAGTCTACGTCTGTTTCTTGAACTAGAGATCACTTTGAAGGTATTTTTAGTTAACCAAATTCATATTTTAAAGTGTAGGGTGACAAATAAAATGGAAGCAAAATTATCCCTTACCTACGAGTTCCAGATTGGTTAACTCTGGATCCGTGATTGGTGGTATTTGCGTGAGTTTGACATTTACGCAGCTAACTGTGTTGTCAGAGATGGAACATGCACTTGGCAAAGGAGGGGCCTCTATGGGAGGAACAGGTATTGGGAAGCGAGAAGGCATTCTGAAAACATCCCCTCGCAAAACATCCTCTTCCTCTTCTTCCTCCTCCTCATCTTCCTCGTCTTCCTCATCCCCTTCATTCAGTAGCCTTGCTTCATTTAGATTTTTCTCATTTTTCTCTTCTTGTTTCCTTCTCTTTAGCTCTTCCTCTTTGATCCTGCGTTCTTCTTCTTCGTATAACTTTCGTTTTTTTTCCACCTCTGCTTCTCCGTCTTCAAGTTGAGCATCTTTTGGTCTTTCCTCTTCAGTTTTCTTTTTTTGCTTCTCTTCCCTTTTGTGAATTTCCTCTTCCTTGAACCTGAGTTCCTCTCTCCTAAGGAACTGACCCTCTCCCTCTCGGTTAGGTGATGGTTGCATAAGAAGTGGCTCACTGGGATCATTTGGTTCAGGAGAATCGCCGGAAAATTCAGGTTTGTCATCTAGAGAAATACTATTTAGCAGAGAATGGGAGTCTGATTGGCAGTGAAGATGAAGAGTTTGTGAGAAAGGGGGTAATAGCAATGATAAGGAAAGAAGAGAGAATGAAAATATTGTTAATAATTATTATTCGCCCCAAGCTCAACAAAACGTTTTACGATCAGATGAATTACATCTGTGGAGTGGAGATGGCATGGCTTAGGGGAAAGAACATGGCCTGGGAGTCAGGAGACCCAAGGTCTAAACCTAGCTCTGCCACTGATTCCCTACGTGACCTTGGGCACGTAATTTAACCTCTCTGAGAAAGTGAAAGTAAGGAGGGCCGAGGAAGTGTTTTAAGGACACGGTAGCACACAGTCTCAGACAATGCTGCCTTCCTGCTGAAAACTGGGAGTGCTCAGGAGAGATCTGCATTGGCACAATGCCATCAAGAAGCGAGGGGCTCTCTTTGAGCAGAAGTTTCATAAGGAAAGAGAGACAAGGAGACGGAAGAAAAAATAGCACCAGGCACTACAAACAACCTTTTTGTTCGCCCAGTGTGTCCCAGACTGTGGATCCCACATTGGCCATTTCAGTTACACACACACACTCGTAGGGGAACGTCACCTTTAGTTGTGTCGTCTTTGAATGGAAAAAAGACAACTATATGGTGTGTAATTTTACTAAGTCCCACGCTTATCTATCGGTCCTGACATTTTTTAACTGGAATTTTGGACTAAACGGCACCTCTTACTCTCCCAGCATTCTGGATAATAAAGCTTATACTCTTTAAAAAAAAGCAATCTGTGGGACCCAGCAACCAATTGTATAATTTAATACAAAAAATAGAGAAACCGTTCACAAGAAACCAAGTAGTAACAGGTTGCCTGCTATTCATTTCCCCTAAATTCTTCTCAATTTCGATATTTTCATTTATCAGAAATCATCAATATGTTTTAATTCCATTATTTACAGTTAAATCAATTTAGCTATCTGAGTAACCGTGTTTACTGCGTATACCCCCTTCTTAATTTGCAGATTGGATAGGAGAAGCAGCGTGGCGCAGTGGAAAGAGCACGGGCTTTGGAGTCAGGGCTCATGAGTTTGAATCCCAGCTCTGCCACTTGTCAGCTGTGTGACTGTGGGCGAGTCATTTAACTTCTCTGTGCCTCAGTTCCCTCATCTGTAAAATGGGGATTAAGACTGTGAGCCCCACGTGGGACAATCTGATTCCCCTCTGTTTACCCCAGCGCTTAGAACAGTGCTCTGCACATAGTAAGCGCTTAACAAATACCAACATTATTATTATTATTATTATTAATTGGCAAGGGCTGCCAACCTGTTTCTGTTTCTGATGTAATAATGATTTCAATTTACTTATACTTTCCTGAGAATTCCAGGATGGCCAAACCCTGGGTGGAGCCCTAAAACTGATCCCAACTCTTAGTGGCTAGTCTGACCCCCACAAGGCTACTGTTTTCTCTGGGACGAGCTTACTAGGCTCTTTGCATTTAAACTCCTCCACATAACTAAGGCACGCCGCCAAGAGGGTGCATTATCAGAACTCCAAAGGGAGAGCAGAACTCACCGTTTTACCTATTATGTACCTTGGGAAATATAAGTATATGCAATTCAGGGTGTGATTCAAATTTACACAGTATAGCTGGAAATGAACGCCAAGATGCTACACTCTGTAGAAGCAGCGTGGCTCTGTGGCAAGAGCACGGGCTTAGGAATCAGAGGTCGTGGGTTCTAATCCCGCTTTGCCACCTGTCAGCTGTGTGACTTTGGGCAAGTCAATTACCTTCTCGGTGCCTCAGTTACCTCATCTGGAAAATGGGGATTAAGACTGTGAGCCTCACGTGGGCCAAACTCATAAACCTGTATCTACCCCAGTGCTTAGAACAGTGCTTGGCACATACTAAGCACTTAACAAATACCAACATTATTATTATTATTACTATACCCTTAGCCATCCATCATTGTTGCAATGATGACAGATCATCATATTTTGAAACATCAAAGGTCTCAGATTAAAATGAAACAGGTTAAAAAGAAAACGTGAATGTAAATGATGCATGAAGTTTTTTTGTTTGTTTTCTGGGGTTTTTTTAAATAACAAAAGTTGGTATACCAATATCAGAACAGACTGGGCAACATTCTCCATCGGGTATCCTTGTTCTGGGGCACGTCTGAGGATGGCATATGGTTTCATCACAGACCACGTTTCCATTCGAGCAGAGACAGATAAGACATGGCTTGGGAGACCATACAGCCTTGTTGTACATAATCATCCCGTTAACTGAACAGTGCCCCTTCTTTCCTAGGAAAAAACAGAGAGCAAACACAGAACATACATGAAACCCTTAGTTCCCCAACCTGTCCTCTGGATGACTCTTGCAACCCTGCTAGAAGGGAGAGTTGTGGGGGTAAAGAGAGCTCAACCCACCCAATCCCAGCAGCCCCCACCCCCTCATCAGCTCACTCCCATCCAACCTGTCCCCACCCTTCACAACATCCCCTTCTTAGCCGCCCACCAACAAGACATGGAATCCCCGCTCCGCTGTGGGTAAACTCCCCTTCAACTCCCCTCTCCCTAGTCCGTCCGCTCACCATCACCAAAGCCTGGCCTACTCCAGGTGAGTCTCCCCTGATGGTCTTTCCCAAGGGAAAAGGGGGAAAAGGAAGATGCTAGCCTGCTCCTCACCCCCCGTGCCATTTTTGCGCCATCCCACCCCCTAATTAACAAGGCAGTGGTATTGGTTGAGCTCTTACCGTGTGCAGAGCACCATACTAAGAACTTGGGAGAGTACAGTGCAACAGAGTTGGTAGGGGTGATCCCTTAAGGAGTTTACACTGTAGTAGGGGAGATGTTAAAATTAATGACCAATAGGAATAGAGTAGATATGTGCATAAGCGTTGTTGGGGTGGGATGAGTATCAAAATGGGTATGGACCCAAGCGGATAGGTGACATAGAAGGGAGGGAGAATAGGATGGGGAGATGAGAGGTGAGTCGGGGAAGGCTGCTTGGAGGAGCTATGATTTTAGTAGGGCTTTGAAGATGGGGAGAGCGTCGGTCTCTCAGATGGGAAAGGGGAAGGAGTTCCGGGCCCGAGGGAGGATGTGAGCAAGGGGTCGGCTGCCAGAGATACGAGTTCGAGGTAAAATAAGTATGCTGGCATTAGAAGAGCCAAGTGTGCGGACTGGGTTATAGTGGGAGAAGAGTGATTGAATGTGTTAAAACCGAGAGGGAGGAGTTTCTTTGTGATGTGGAGATGGATGGGCAACAATTAGAGGATTTGGAGAAGTTGGGGAGATGTGCAATGAACAATTTTTGAGAATGATCTGAGCAGCAGAGTGAAGTCTGGACTGGAGTTAGAGGCAGATGCACTAATCGAGGCAGGCTATGATAGGTCTTGGGAAGCAGCGTGGCTCAGTGGAAAAGAGCCTGGGCTTCGGAGTCAGAGGTCATGAGTTCGACTCCCGGCTCTGCCACTTGTCAGCTGTGTGACTGTGGGCAAGTCACTTACCTTCTCTGTGCCTCAGTTACCTCATCTGTAAAAATGGGGATTAACTGTGAGCCTCACATGGGACAACCTGATTATCCTGTATCTACCCCAGCGCTTAGAACAGTGCTCTGCACATAGTAAGCACTTAACAAATACCAACATTATTATCAACAGGGTAGCAATAAGGATGGAGAGGAAGGGGCAGATTCAAGAGATGTTGAGAAGATACAACTGCTGCTTCTCTGTGCTCTTGTGTTTCTCTGTACTATATGCCTCATACATAGTAAGCGCTTAACAAATACCATAATTATTAGTATCGATCTTGCACTATCAACCCCCCAGTCCTAGATCACCTTCACTCCTTTGCTCATGCCACGGAGGACCGTTGGTCGAAATCTAGGCACCAGGACGATTTTGGCCTCTTTAAATTGATCCTTAATTGCTATAACTCTGTCCTTTCTTCCCCACAGCAACATTAGTTCTCCTCCCTTATCAACTCCCATGGGATCACCACTCTTTATTGCCCTGTTGTACTTTCCCAAGCATTTCGTAGAGTGCGCTGCACACCATTAGCACTTAATACAATTGAATGAATTTGTGCAGTATCCATAGATAGGGCAAGGCAGTCAGCTGTAACGATTGAGTCGTGGGCAAAGTACAAGTTGGTGTTCGTGAAGTAGCTCGAGCAAATTGATCGGATGGGAACACCTGGAATTCCAGCAACTTTTAGGGTTCATTTTTAAGGTGCGTCTCATATACCCATCCCCAACAGAGCCCTATGTGCATGTGAAATCTTAATAAATATCATTGGGTGATGGTGGTAAGTATTGCCTTGGCAGGGTTTTACAAAATAAATGAGTCTTTGGGTTTTCAAAGCCTATTCAAAGGTAATCCTTGGCGATTTAGGATTTTCCCCTTCCACATCAGCCTCACCACTCTTCCATTTTACTGTCACTTATTCTCCCAAATGCAGTGGCCAAAAAGCTTGCTTTAGAAATTTGGAGGCTGACTCATTCATTTATTCAGTCATATCTATTGAGAGCTTACTGTGTGCAGAGTCCTGTATAAGCGCTTGGAAAGTACAATTCAGCAATAAAGAGGCACAGTCCCTGCCCAGGCCAAAATGGATTGACCCCATGCATGACCGTGCCTTGCTTCAGCTCCCTCGAAACCCCTGCTCGCTCGCTTTTGAAGTGAATTTGCTGGCAGCCAGAGTAGCTGTAGAGAAGCAGCGTGGCTCACTGGAAAGAGCACGGGCTTTGGAGTGAGAGGTCATGGGTTCGAACCCCGGCTCTGCCACTTGCCAGCTGTGTGACTTTGGGCAAGTCACTTAACTTCTCGGTGCCTCAGTTCCCTCATCTGTAAAATGGGGATTAAGACTGTGAGCCCCACGTGGGACAACCTGATTCCCTTGTGTCTACCCCAGCGCTTAGAACAGTGCTCGGCACATAGTAAGCGCTTAACAAATACCAACATTATTATTATTATTAACTTGAGGGTAGAATCTAGGATCAGGGTAGGAGTAGAGCTTTCTCCCCTTTGCACTCAGGAGAATACTATAAAATATTCATTTCTATTAATGTCTCTCTCCACCACCAGACTGTAAGCTCACTGTAGGCAGGGGACGTGCCTGACAACTCTGTTGTACTGTACTCTCCCAAACATTTACTACAGTGCTCTGCACGTAGTAAGCACTCAATAAATACCATCCATGAGGAGGAGGAGGAGAATGTTTTTAATGCTGCCTTAGACATAAAGGAGAGAATCAAATGTGTTCTTTCCTTAATGCTGTAAGATAGATGAAGGTAAATATTTTTGCTTCTCTTTTTTAGAGAAAAGATAGAATAAATGACTTTCCCCAAACTGATGAGCTACCGTTAGTGATTAGGGGATGGAGGGAAATCCAGGAGTCCTTCCTTTCAATCCACTACTCTAAAACCAGTACGCTCTGCTTTTTAAAAGACAATTGGTATCCTATTCTTTCAGTAGAAGGATATGCTAAAATTTTTATTTATCTGAGATTAAGCATAAGAAAGTAAGGATATAGTTATTAGCTCCGAGTGCCTATTTTTATCAACCAATCAGTGGGATTTATTGAGCGCTTATGGTGTGCTGAGCATTGTACTAAGCACTTGGGAGAGACATGTTCCCTGCCCACAAGGAGCTTACAATCTATTGTTCACTCTTCAGTAACAAAAGGAAAATGTCTCCAAGGGATTTAGTAGCATAGACAGGCTCACAGAGTTATAATTTCACTCTGTGGATTTTTCTCACTCTGCTCTTCTAGCTAATAAATTTACAGCCTGAGCTATCTTTCTCCTGATGGATCCACTTTGTTTCCCTTGAAATTAGGGAAAGCATGTCCTTGGAAGTGAAATTACAATTTGCTTAGTTGCTTAAAGAAGGGTGGCAGGAATTGTTGTGGTCACAGAAAATTAGAGAGCAGGTTTTCCAAGAGTACTTTTCTTTCACATTTTAAAGCATAATTAATAGTTTATAATTGCCACTTTCTTCCAAACCCAAGTTTCCCAAAATTTGGATGCTGAGAATCAGAGTGGAGAAAAAAGTGTAATGTGGTTGAAGTCCTTGGCAGAAGTGTGTATTACTTAAGGAACCTCTGGAAATTCAGTATTGTGTTTCAAATAAAATGAGTTCAGTAGTCATAGCTCCATTTTTGGTTTTGGAAAAATATTTCAAAGAATGCAACAGAAGGAAAAAAGAATCAAAAAGTTTATGATAGAACTAGTTGACATAACATGCTATTTGGGTGGATATTGTAGGTCCCTGGTTAATATCAAAGAATGCTTTTAAATCAAGGGGCTGAAACAAGCAGTGTGTAGTATGCTATTATAATGTCAGTGAAAACAGCAAGATTGTCAGCATTTCCATTTGATACCCCTATTTTCAGACCCTAATTGAGATAGTATTTTTCTTCAAATATGAATTACATAATGCACTTGGGATTAAAAAAAATAGTGTGATACTCCATGAGATGGACTTTTCCTACCAAAGTTTTAGCAAATTCAATCTTCCATTCACCTTGGGAAAAATAATACCTATTATGAGCATGGCTTCAAGTAACTTGGGAAATCAGTCAATCAACAATATTTATTGAGTGCTTACTGTGTGCAGAGCACCGTACTGAGCACTTGGGAAGAGTACAATACGGTGGACACAGTCCCTGTCCATGAGAAGGTTAGAGTTTAGAGGGGGAGACAGGCATTATTACAGAGATGTCCATAAATGCTGTGGGGCGACTACCAAAAGCAAACAGATCATATGCTCAAAGTGCATAGGTGACACAGAAGGGAGAGGGAGTAGGGAAAATGAGGGCTTAGAGAAGGCCTCTTGGAGGAGATGTGATTTCAGTAAGGCTTTGGAAGTGGGGAGAGTAGTGGTCTGTCAGATATGAAGGGAGAGGGAGTCCCAAGCCAGAGGGAGAATGTGGGCAAGAGGTCAGCGATGAGAAAATGAGATCAAGGTAGAGTGAATAGGTTGAAGTTGGAGGAGCAAAATGTGCAGGCCGGATTGTAGTAGGAAATCAGCAAGGTAAGGTAGGAAGAGGGGAGCTGATTGAGTGCTTTAAAGCTGATGGTAAAGAGTTTCTTTTTGATCTGAACATGGATGGACAATCCCTGGAGGTTCTTAAAGACAGGGGAGATGTGAACTGAGCTTTTTTTTTTTTAGAAAAATGATCCAGGTGGCAAAATGAAAAAAAGACTGGAGCGGGGAGAGGCAGGAAGGTCAGCGAGGAGGCTGATGCAGTAGTCAAGGCGGGATATAAGTACTTGGATCGAGGGGTAGCAGTTTAGATGGAGAGAAAGGGTGGATTTTGGCAATATTCTGAAGGTAGAAGCAACAGGATTCGGGGACAGATTGAATGTGTAGGTTGAATGAGAGAGATGAGTTGAGGATAATATCCTGGTTATGAGCTTGGGAGGCAGTATAGTGGCATTGTCTACAGTGACGGGAAGGGCACGGTCTGGGTGGAAAGACGAGGAGTTCTGTTTTGGGCACATTGAGTTTGAAATGTCAGTGGGACATCCAAGTAAAGATGTCCTGCAGGCAGGAGGAAATGTGATACTGTGGAGAAAGAGAGAGATCAGGGCTGAGAGGTGGATTTGAGAATCATCCTCATAGAGATGTTTCTTGAAGCCGAAGGAGAAAATGAGTTTTCCAAAGTAGCGGGTGTGGATGGAGAACTGAAGGAGACCCAGAACTGAACCTTGAGAGACTCCCACAGTTGGGGGGTGGGAGGCAGAGGAGGAGCGATGGAGCAGCCAGAGAGATAGGAGGAGAACCAGGAGAGGACTACATCAGGGAAGCCAAGGTTAGCTAGGGAGTCGAGGAGGGGGTGGTCCACAATGTCGAAGGCAACTGAGAGTCGAGGAGGATTAGGATGAGGTAGTCATCGTTGGATTTGGCAAGAAGGAGGTCACTGGTGACCATAAGGCAGTTTCCATGAGGTGAAGGGGGCAGAAGCCAGATTGGAGGGGATCAAGAAGAGAATTGGAGGAGAGGAAGTGGAGGCAGTGGGTATAGACAGCTCGTCCAAGAAGTTTGGAGGCCAATGGTAGGAGGGAGCTGGGGTGATAACTGGAGGGAGCCGTGGGGTCAAGGGAGGGGGTTTTTTAGGACGGGGGAGACGTGAGCAGGTTTGAAAGCAGTGGGGAAGGACCCGGTAGAAAGCGAAAGTTGAAGATGGCCGTCAGGGAGGGAAGAAGAATTTTGATAAGGCCTGAAGGGATGGGGTCAGAGGTGCAGGTGGAGGGGCAGATTTTGAGAGGAGGCAGGGCTCTCCTCTTGAGATACTGCTGGGAAAGATGAGGCAGAGGGAAGCGGGAACTGGAGAGAAGCAAGGAGATCATGCCCGATAGTTTAAAATTTATTGCTAAAATACGTGGCCATATCATTAAGGGCAAGAGATGGTGTTTAACTTGAATCTATCCCAGCACACTTAGAACAGTGTTTGTCACATAGTAAAAGCTTACCAAATACCAATAGAAGAAGAAGAAATGGGAGGGGCAAGGGGCTAAAAGTCTCTAAGCCCTCATTGCCTCTATTCCCGCTCCTTTCTGCATTGGATTTATACCCTGTAAGTAGAGCGGCCTAGTGGATAGAGCACAGGCCTGGGAGTCAAAAAGATCTGGGTTCTAATCCCGGCCCTGCTGCTTAACTGCTGTGACCTTGGACGACAAGTCACTTAACTTCTCTCTGCCTCAGTAACCTCATCTGTAAAATGGAGGATTAAAATTGTGAGCCCCATGTGGAACGCCGACTGTGTCCAACCTGATTATCTCATATCTACCCCAGTGCTTAGTGAGGGGCCTGACACATAGTAAGTGCTTAACAAATACCACTAACATTAAATAATGACAAATACCACTTTAAGCACTCGATGTTGGCCCCACACCACTTAGGTGGTGATTTATTTTAATGTCTGCCTCTCCCCCTCTAGATACAAGCTCCTTTTTTTAAAAAAGATATTTGTTATGCACTTCCCGGATGTCGAGCACTGTTCTAAGCGCTGGGTAGGTACAAGTTAACCTCTTAGGGGTGAGGAACGTGTCTACCAACTTTGTAGTGTATTCTCCTAAGTGTTTAGTCCAGTGTTCTGTACTCAGCAAATGCTCAATAAATACCGCTGATTGAGAGAACAGCTGGTGTGGGCAATGGGCATGGAAGTCGATAAGGATTGAGAAATAACTTCTAAAGCTATCTAAATTCAGTCTTTGCCCTTGGCTCTAGTAGCGATTCAATAATATGACACTATCTTTGGGCTAGCAAAACCGCCTCAACATTTTGCATTGCAAAAAAATGTCATCCTATCACGGTTTATGTTAAGATTTGGGAATTCTACAATAGATCCTAGTGCAGACATGGCTTGCATAAATTTGCCTTCTAAGAATAATATGTTGCTTTTGACTCATACCACAGTATCATCTGCATTTGGTAAGAATTTTGGACCCAGATGAAGGATATGACGGAGTTCTAAATTTACTGCCCTGAGGGTCTCACATATGGTCTCCCAGTAGTTTGGTCCCAGAACAACCTGACGATCCCGGCAAAGGAACACAAATCATTTTCCACCATCCTTTGTCTCGCCATATTGTTCTGCAACCGAGAGCTGGTTTGGGTCTCTTTTTTGACAAAACAGAAAAAGGCCTCATTCACAATTGCAGTTTGTCAGGGAGGCCAGCGCCCTAAGCCACCCAACTGTCCATGCCATTACTAGAAGCTGGGAGGGGCTTCCTTCTTCCCATTTCCTTTCACGTACCAGGCATACAGAGGCGTAACAGAGCCTCTAACCTCATAATGGGCAGGGAATGCCTTCTGCAAATTCTGTTGTATTGTGCTCTCCCAAGCCCTTAGTACAGTGCTCTGCACACAGTGAGCTTTCAGTAAATACCACTGACTGATAACAGAGCTGTCAAAAAAGGCTTCCCAAATGGGAATGGGGAGAGAAACTGTATGCAAACATGGAGGGAGCAGAGATCTGTGTCCAACAAGATTATCTTGTATCTACCTCAGCACTTAGTACCGTGCCCGGCACATGGTAAAGCGGTTGACAAATACCACATTTATCATTATTATTATTATTAGGATTGCCGTACAGACCGAGAATCTCAGATAAGTGATAAACCTTAGAAAGCAGTCAAAGCTGTTCTCTGCCCCTCAGTCACCGATGGAGGGGACTTAGAGACAGGAGACAAGTGAGAGAGAGACAGATGGGGAACAAATGATTTTCCATTTGAGAACATCAGAGTTTAGTAGAGTCATCTTAAATGCGTGGCTGTCTTGATTTCTAAGCAGTGTAATAGAGTCAGTGGTCCTTTAACATGGAGTAGCATTTCTGAAGAACCCCACGTTTAGGAAAACTCACATTTTATAGTACTTGCCCCATGTCTGATGCCATGAGGGCAATAATTGTGGGACTCGTTAAGCACTTACTATGTGTCAAGCACTGTTCTAAATGCTAGGGTAGATAGAAGGTAACCATGTTGGACCCAGTCCTTGTCCCACATGGGACTCACAGTCTTAAACCCCACTTTACAAATGAAGTAACAGGCACAGAGAAGTTAAGTGGCTTGCCCAAGGTCACATAGCAGGCAAGCGGCAGAGCCAGGATTAGAACCTAGATCCGAGCTCTTTCCATTAGGCCACACCACTTCTATGCTCTGGGTGGCCACCCCTGTTTATTCTGAAATGAACCATGTTCTTTACAGACAGATGCATGCTGATGGAGAATCTTCCCCAATTCTGCTGTCCAGTTCTATCCAAAAAACATAGTGAAAACACGTGTTCTGGAAGAACTGACTGTATTCTACTCTTCCCACCTTCCGAGCCTTATTAAAAGCACATCTCCAAGGGGCCTTCCCCGATTAAGCTCTCATTTCCTCTTCTCCCACTCCCTTCTGCCTCGCCCTGGCATTTGGATTTGCACCCTTTATTCACCCTTTTCTCAGCCCCACAGCCACCTATGCACATATCATTTATATTAACGTCTATCTCCCCTCCAGACTGTAAGCTCCCTGTGGGCAGGCAACATGTCTACCAACTCTGTTGTACTGTACTCTCCCAAGCGCTTAGTACAGTGATCCACACACAGTAAGTGCTCAATAAACTTGATTGATAGATTTCAGATCAGAATGTGTTCATGCCAAAATGTCTGTTTTATAAATGCATAAATAGAGTAAAAGGGTGAACAGTTCTTAAAAGGCCTAAATAGTGTAAAAGACTTTTTTTCAAATTAATTTGACTTTATCTAATGATTACCACAGATCACAGAAACTATTTGGGAAACTTGGTCATGGTAATAGCTCCCAAAACCATTTTAACATTTGGGGCAAAATACATTGCATTTTTCTTACCTGGTAAGACATTATAACTCGATTCTTCACCCCGAAGGTCTACAAGGGAATCATAGATTTCCACAATACTATCGTCCACATTCACAAGGGGCAGTCTTGGTGCTTGAATAGTTCTAGCTGCGTGCTCAATCCTAGATTGCCTATTTGACCTGTGATTTGATGAAGAACCTTTCCTAAATCTTCTAATATGCAGCCTTCTCCTTTGCCTTGCGGACGTTTCATTTCTTTCATTTTGAGCTAAGTCGAAACACAAACTGTTAAGCAGCAAGAAATAGAGCAAACCCACTGCCTGCATGGTCCGTTTTCATCAGTTGATGTCTAGACTAGAAAAGAAACAAAACTTGAAGTAAATAAGTTGAGCTTAGCAGCACATTATCCTTTTATATAGAAAGAAACTATGGTTATCAGCCCCCAGGTGTACTTCTGAAAAACCGCTAAAATACCTTTACATTCATTCATTCATTCAATGATATTTGTTGAGCGCTTACTGTGTGCAGATCACTGTAGTAAGCGCTTGGAAAGTACAATTCAGCAACAGATCAGTCCATACTTTAGTTAGTCAAATACTAAAATATACTAGTCCATAGACCTACTTCCATGCTCGACCCTCTGTAAGTGGGAAACAGATCAGTCATTCAGTCAGTGGTATTTGTCTTGTCTTATGCCGTCGGGTCATCTCCGACCTATAGCGACACCATGGACACATCTCTCCCAGAACACCCCACTCCCCATCTGCGATCGTTCTGGTAGTGTATCGGTAGAGTTTTCTCGGTAAAAATTCAGAAGCAGTTTACCACTGCCTCCTCCTGTGCAGTAAACTTGAGTCTCCACCCTCTACTCTCTCCCGTGCTGCAGCTGCCCAGCACAGGTGAGTTTTATTGAATGCTTATTGGGTGGACTCAACCAGGTGGGAGTCAGGTGTTCACAAAACTCATTATCCCAGAGCCCCAGGGCCTGGTGGGGAGGGGACACTGCAGCAGCAATAGTACCTTCCCCTTGGTTTCTCTTTCCTCTTCCCTGTCTCTCCTTTCTCCCATTTCCTATCCCTCTTTCCTTCCCGCTTCTCTCTAGGCCCCTTCCCTCTCCTCCCCCTTTCTCTCCTCTTTACCTTCTCCCAACTCCCTTCCCTCCCAGCAAGCTCCACCCGCCGTTTTTCTCTCCATTCTTTCAACACTCCACCCCCGACACCCCACTCCTAGTTCGTCCCCATGTTCAAAAGTAAAAATAAGTAGCCCTCCACTTGCTCTCCCCTATAAAATCATTTGAACTCATTCTTTTCTCCCTCCTGGCTGCCATCTTCAATGAGTCACTTTCTAATGGCTCCTTCCCCTCATCTCCTTATCATAAAAAACCTTCTTTGGATATCACTGCTCTCGCCTCAGCTCCCTCCTTTCAGCATTTCTTCTGCCTCCCACCCGCTAACGGTAGGCGTCCAACAAGGCTCTGTTCCGGGTTCCTTTCTCTTTTCAATTTACACTCATTCCCTCAGGGTGCTCACCTTTGGATGACGCCCCAATCCATCTCGCCAGCCATGACCTCTCTCCTTGGCGATTTTGCATTTCTCTACGTGGACATCCCACTGACCCCTTCAAGTTCAATCTGTCCAAATCTGAACTCCAGTTTCCCACCCAAAACCTCTCTTCCACCTCACTTTCCCATCACAGTTAATGAATCCACCATCTTCCCTGTCTCTCAAGCCTGGAACCTTGGTATTATTCTTGACTCCTCCCTTTACTTTCAACACCGCCCTGCCCCCCCCAATTCAGTCCGCTGCCAAATCCTGACATTTCTTCCTCCACATAATTTCCAAGATCTACTCCTTCCTCCCACCCAAGCACCATGCTGTTCCAGGCACTTGTACTATCCCAGCTTCACAATTGCATTAGCATCTCTTCTGACCCCCACCCCTTTTTTGTGGGAGTTATTCTAATCCCTGCCCCACTGCTTGCCTCCTGGGTGATCTTGGGCAAGTCGCTTAAGTTTTCTGTGTCTCAATTTCCTGAGCTGTAAAATGGGAATTCAATGCTTATTCTCCCTCTTTCTCAGGCTGCGAGCCGCCCCCTGTGAGAAAGGGACTGTCTGATCTGATTACCTCGTCTCTACCCCAGCACTTGAGAAGCAGTGTGGCTTAGTGGATAGATCACAGGCTTAGGAGTCAGAGGCTGTGGGTTCTAATCCCGGCTCCACCATCTGTCAGCTATGTGACTTTGGGCAAGTCGCTTAACTTCTCGGTGCCTCAGTTGCCTCATCTGTAAAATGGGGATTAAGACTCTGAGCCCCACGTGGGACAACCTGATTACCCTGTATCTATCCCAGCGCTTAGAACAGTGCTCTGCACATAGTAAGCGCTTAACAAATACCAACATTATTATATAAGCGAGAGTACCCGGGCCTGGGAGTCAGAAAGACCTGGGTTATTATTCCGGTTCTGCTTAGTACAGTGCTCTGCACATAGTAAGTGCTCAATAAATACTATTGAACGAATGAATGACCTTGGTCAAGTCACCTAACTTCTCTGTGCCTCATTTTCCTCAACTGTAAAATGGGGATTCACTACCCGTTCTCCTACTTAAGACTGTGAGCCCCACGTGGGACAGGGACTGTCCGACCTAATTAACTTGTACCTACCCCAGGGTTTAGAAGGGTATTTGACACATAGTAAGGGCTTAATAAGTAGGATTTTTTTTAAAAAAAGACCACAATTATTATTATAAAGGCACCAAGAGGACCAGTAAAGTTTACCTGCTGACCTCTTTGATATGTCACCCCTGCCCCCACCCTCCCCCCCACACACACTCAGAAGTGGCACTGTTGGGAAAAGGTACTTGGGGGTCCCTTGGGGTGCTGCTGTTCCGGAGCTGGCACGTCCTCTCTCTTGAATCCTAGAGCCTTCTGAGTCTCCATCCTATCAGTTGATCCCCCGTTCTAGACCATAAGCCTGTTGTGGGCAGGGATTGTCTCTCTATTGCTGAATTGTACTTTCCAATAATCATGGTATTTATTAAGTGCTTACTATATGCCAACCACTGTTCTAAGCGCTGAACCATAGTTATTATAAGTGGTCCTAGAACTAGCGTCCACCTTACAAAAGAGTTTGCTTTCAATAATCCCGGGCCCTGGAGTATTTAGATTTTAAATGTCTAGAGAAGTTATTTGGTGAAACATCTAGGTAGCCCCTGGGAAGGGATGAGGAATCGACGTCCCTCATTTTCAGGGCTGTAAACAGCGACTAGAATGTTTTCATAGAACCTGGTGCTGCTCCTCTTGTAGCTGGGCTCACCTGATTTGGAAACCATCTGGGCCAAATAATAATAATAATAATGTTGGTATTTGTTAAGCGCTTACTATGTGCAGAGCACTGTTCTAAGCGCTGGGGTATACAGGGTAATCAGGTTGTCCCACATGAGGCTCACAGTCTTAATCCCCATTTTACAGATGAGGTAACTGAGGCAGAGAAGTTAAGTGACTTGCCCACAGTCACACAGCTGACAAGTGGCAGAGCCGGGATTCGAACCCATGACCTTTGACTCCCAAGCCCGGGCTCTTTCCAGTGAGCCACTTCGCCAAGTGGGTGAATAGCTGTTACAAGACTAAAGTAAAATGGCACTTTGAGAGAGAAGTCCCCGCTAAGCCCCTGGGTAAAGCTATCCTAATTTACTTCCAGTTTGTCACAGAATAATAATAATAATGGTATGTGCCAAGCACTGTTAATTCATTCATTCCATAGTATATACTGAGCGCTTACTATGTGCAGAGCACTGTACTAAGCGCTTGGAATGTACAATTTGGCAACAGATAAATCCCTGCCCAATGATGGGTTCACACACTGTTCTATTTTAGGCCTTATCTTTCTGATGAGAATGGAGCAAATCTTTTTGAATATGGTGGTGACCAGACAGCAGGAAAACAGCTGACAGGGAGCAGACTCCACTTCCAACCTCCAATCAGTCAATCCATCCATCGGTGGTATTTCTTGAGCGCTCACTATTATTGCAGAACTCAGTGCTAAGCACTTGGAAGTGTACAGTACGATAGAGTTGGAAGATACGATCCGTGCCCACAAAGAGAACCTAGCGTCGCTCAGTGGAAAGAGCCTGGACTTGGAAGTCAGAGTTCATGGGTTCTAATCCCGGCTCCGCCACTCGTCAGCTGTGTGACTTTGGGCAAGTCACTTAACTTCTCTGTGCCTCAGTTACCTCATCTGTAAAATGGGGAGTAAGACCGCAAGCCCCACATAGGACAACCTGATTACCCTGAATCTACCTCAGTGCTTAGAACAGTGCTTGGCACACAGTAAGCGCTTAACAAATGCTATTTAAAAAAAAAAGAGCTCATGGTCCAGTGGGGGAGACGGGTATTGAAATAAATTGCAGCTAGGAGAAGCAGCAGAGTGTAAGTGGATGGACATCAGTTCTGTACCCTTTGGCCTCAGAGCTGTTAATGCTAGTCGATGGAGAGAGAACGGGTGATTTAGGATATCTGTTGTTGTCTCAAGTCCAACATCCTTTTATCAGCAGTAAGTTGTCCAGTAAATCCATCTTTTTCTGGCTCTGAATTCAGCGGCTTCAATCAAGCCACCAGTCGCATTGATCGAGCACCCTATATGCGTAATGCTTAACTAAGTGCTGTTTTCGGGGGGGTGGTATTTAAGTGCTTAATGTGTGCCAGGCACAGTAGTAAGCGCTGGGATAGAATAGTGCTCGGCACATAGTAAGCGCTTAACAAATACCAACATTATTATTATTATTATTATACAAGGTTAATCAGGTTGGACACAGTCCATGACCTACGTGGGGCTCCCATCCTTAATCCTCATTTTATTGATGAGGTAACTGAGGCCCAGAGAAGTGAAGCGACTTGCCCAAGGTCACGCGGCAGACAAGTGGCGGAGCTGGGATTAGAGCCCCGCTCCTTCGGTCTCCCAGGCCCGTGCTCAATCCACTAGGCCACGCCGCTTCCCGTGCTTGGCAGGGTTCATCTCCTAGCTCTACTCCAGGCTCATCTCCATCCTCCAGGCAGGACAGGCTACATCTGTTGTGCTAGGTATAGTTGCCCGTCCAACCCCAAAAGCTGGAGGGAAAGAGAAAACTTAACCCCACAGCGACTGCCCACGGGGTCAAAAGTCCTCGAAGACCCGTAGAGCCGGCCCTCCTTAATCCTTCCCCCACACCGTGGGATCTCAGTTCGGGACTCAAGTCCCACCAGTTTCTTCCCCTTCTATCGCCCCTAAATTGGGCATGAGCATGGTTCCGACCAGGAAGGAAGAAGGAGGGAACTGGAGGGGTGCAGGACGAAAGTGGAGGCCAAGGAATGGCACTCTCTGGGGTAGAGTAAGAGGACGTAGACAGAAAGGACTTGAAGAGAAAAGAGGTGGATGGGAATTTGAGAGAGAAAGAAAATGGTGGGAGTCTGGGATAAGGAGACTAGATAATAGTGGGAGAGAAGGGACAAATAGGAAAATGGAAAGGGACAAAGAGAAGAGATGGGATGGTGAAGTCAGGCAAGGAGATAGAGGGAAAGGAAAAAAAAATCCCCACGATTATTTCGTGGGTCTCAGACAATATGGCTTCATCACTAACAGAACAATTACTTCCATACATCTGTTTTGTATTTGATTATGAAATGTTCTTCATGTACTAATCTATTGCTGCATGGGCCTTCATTTTTTTCACTTGTTAGGGATAGTTCCTTCATTACAAACTTGCTATTGACTTTTTTAAAGAAAACTTTATTAAGGAAAATGCCATTTCTTTTCCAAATGGCTTTTGTATTTGGGCTCTAGAGTACATAAAATGATTTGTTTGGCTGCTTTCAGAATGGTATTTTTCATAATTACTTGAGAGTGCAATTGTCTTCATTCCAACATTGTTATGCCTCTCTAAACTGAGATGATCTCTTACTTTGTTTTGCCTTTGAGATTTTCATCAATTATTCTTTCATCTAGCAATCGAAAATGGTTCATTTGTCACGAATATCTCCGTGACCAAAAGCCCTGAGAAGCATTATAATCTGAGTTAATCTTAGAATTGAAAAAAAAAAAACTACTCAAGATCTGAAATCATCTCTGAAATATTAATAGATTTCAATGGAGGCTAGCTAGAGAGAAATTAATCCAGCTGGGACATACAAAAATAGCTGTATTTCTAGCTAAAGAGGTTTTAAGTACTTGGGAGTGACTCATCCCACATAAACAAAATTTGAAAATGCAAAATTTTAGATTTGAGAAAGCTATTATGTCTAGCAAACGACTAATTCTTTTAAGTGTTAAGCATATCTGCAAAGTACTAAACACCCACCACATCATTAAAATGTCATTCAAGCCATTCCACATGCTTTAGCAGAAACTTAAAATTAAAACATGTTTACCTGGAAAACTAACCTAACAGTTGACTCTGCTTGGTGTCATTTAGTCTCCAGCTGAAAATGGAGCAAAATCAGACCGCTCTCTTTGAAACAAAGAGAGCGACAGAAGGAAATGTTGAAACGTGCTAAATGACTGCTTAGTGAAGTCCGAAAATAGCTCCGTCCCCTGGGGGGGTGGAAATGCAATTCTGTTCTTTGTGCGGCGAATCAGCCAATAAAGTTACTAAGGAAAGTTTAAAAAAAAAAAAAAAAAGAAAAAACGACCTCAGAGGGAAAATGAAAAGCAGCACAGTCTGATTTGGTCCTTAGGCTGTCAAGGCTCAGCTGGAAACTCACTTTAAGTTGAGCATTTAAGTGGAACAAGTACAACACTCTTTTCAAGGGACCCTCTGCAGCTATCTAACTTTTGTTCCTACCATACATGTTTGGAAAACATTTACCCAGTATCATGATTTCCCTTGCAATTTATTAGGGCCGAGGTACCACCCGTTGGGTTTAAATGCATAGATGGAGGATAAATCTTACATGCCAGTCTTAAAGTTTTTAAGGTAAAGAATTTAATTTACCTCCCTACACCATTTCCAAAACTCCATGGAATGCATTTAGATTTTTAATTCGAAATTATCCAAGTTAAAACTTGTGATTTTTTTCTTTCTTTGTTCTTTCATAAGAACTAGTTTAACCACAATTGCACATGGAAAGTGCTGTGACTAAATCATTTTCCCGCAGTCTCTTTAATTCTATACAGATAATTATATCCTGAAATGCAGTGATCCAAAGCTATACTGTTGGTAACCCAGATTTGTAAACGGGGGGAAAGAACATTATGCCTAACCACAAGGAGACTTTGTGCTCAGCTAGAATTTCTATGCAAAATCCTTGGCCAGATCGAGGTTTACTGTCTCTTAAATTTTGGACATTACACTTTTTAAAAGTAGCTAGGGAATTCTGGAATGACTTCTTCCATATATGAATATACTATTATTGGAACAAAGCAAATGGAGTGTTACCAAGATAAATGTTAAGTCATTCCTTCTGTAACCTGGTAGCTGTGTTTTTGAAGAACCTCATTTTATGGGAAAACTGTTTTAGTAACCAGTGATTTAATGGAAATTAATGGATTAATGGGAAGCAGCGTACGGGCCTGGGAGGCAGAAGGACCTAGGTTCTAAGCCCGGCTCTACCGCGTGTCTGCTGTGTGACCTTGGGGAAGTCACTTAACTTCTCTGTGCCTCAGTTACCTCATCTATAAAATGGGCATGAGTGTGAGCCCCATGTGGGACAGGGATTGTGTCCAACCTGATTAACTTTTATTTACCCCAGCGCTTAGAGCAGTGCTTGGCACATAGTAAGCGCTCAACAAGTACCATAATTATTATTAGAGTGTAGTTGGTTCAAAGATATCGCCATCAGTCCAACAGTAGAATATATTAAGTGAGAAGCAGCATGGCTCAGTGGAATGAGCCCGGGCTGGGGAGTTAGAGGTCGGGGGTTCTAATGCCAGTTCCGCCACTCGTCTGCTGTGTGACCTTGGGCAAGTCACTTAACTTATCTCTGCCTCAGTGACCTCATCTGTAACAATGGGGATTAAAAAATGTGAGCGCCTCTTGGAACAATCTGATTACCCTGTGTCTACCCCAGCGCTTAGAACAGTGTTCCGCACATAGTAAGTGCTTAACAAATACCAACATTATTATTATTATTATTCTGGGTGCAGAGCACTGTAGTAAAAGCTTAGGAGAGGTCACCAGAAGGGAGACACAGTTCCTGCCCTCAGGGAGTTTAAATTCTAATGGGGGAAGAAGACAGATAAGTTATTTACAAGTAGAGGGCTCTGGAGGAAGAACACAGATTCAGTGGATCATAGTATGAATATGTAAGGATGAAGTAGCTGAGTAAATCATAATAAAATAGTAATGGTATTTGTGAAGCCCTTACTGGCAAGCACTGTATTAAGTGCTGAGGGAGAAACAAGATATTTAGGTCAGACGCAGTCCCTGTTCCACATGGGCTCACAGTCTAAGAAGGAGGGAAAACAGGTATTTAATCCCCATTTTACAAATGAGGAAACTGAAGCATGGAAAAGTTAAGTGAATTGCCCAAGGTCACGCAGAAAGCACACGGTGGAGCTGGAATTAGAACCTAGGTCTCCTGAATCCCAGGCCTGTGGTCTTTCCACTAGGCCAGGCCACCTCTCAATATACGATATATTGTGCATATATGCATAAGTCCTGAGGATGGGTATAAATACAAGAGGAGGTGGGATTTTGAGAGCTTTGAAAATTATTATGTCCATCATTAGCAGAATGCTTTACATTCTTGCGCTTCATTGTAGGCAGGGAACGTGTCTGTTATATTGTTATAGAGTACTCTCCCGAACGCTTAGTAGAGTGCTCTGCACACGGTAAGCGTTCAGTAAGTACAATTGATTGATCATTTTACTGTGAAATACGCTGTAAAGCTGCAAAAGCACAAAGCACAGTGGAGTGAGGATGAGGTAGAGACCGGGAAGCATAGCAAGCCGCATTTTGCCGTGAACGATGGCCTGCTCAAGCCCAAAACCATTTCCTCATCTCCTTCTCAAACCCTATCCTTCCCCCGACCTTCCCATCACTGTTAATGAACACCGCCAAACTCCCTGTCCCACAAACCCACAACCCTGGCACTCTCCTTAACTCTTCCCTCTCCTTCAGCCCCTGTACTCACTTAGTCCCTAAATCCTGCCAGTTCTATTTTCACACCATCTCCAGAATCTGCCTCTTCCTAGTGTAGTGGATAGAGCACCGGCCTGGGAGTTAGAAGGCCACGGGTTCTAATTCCGGCTCTGCCACTTGTCTGCTCTGTGACCTTGGGCAAGTCAGCAGAGGGGCTTAGTGGAAAGAGCACGGGCTTGGGAGTCAAAGAGCGTGGGTTCTAATCCCAGCTCCACCACAGGTCTGCTGTGTGACCTTGGGGAAGTCACTTCACTTCTCTGGGCCTCAGTTACCTCATCTGGAAAATGGGGATTGAGACTGTGAGCTCCACATGGGACAGGGACTGCATCCCACCCGATTTGCTTGGATTCATCCCAGCGCTAAGTGCCCGGCACAAAGTAAGCGCTTAACGAATACTATCATTATGATCATTATTATCACTATCCTCTCCATCCAAGCCGTTACCGTGCTGGTCCAAGCCCTGGTCATGTCCGACCCTCAACAACCACATCAGCCTCCTTGCTGACTTCCCTGTCTCTAGCTTCTCACCTCTCCAGTCCATGCTTCACTCTGCTGCCTGGACCATTTTTCTAAAAAAAAATCATTCTACACACATCTCCCCACTCCTCAAAAGCCTCCGTCGGTTGCCCATCCACCTCCCTCATTGCCGGCTTTATGGTACTGTCAGCTCTCCTCTGCCTACCTGCCTGTCGTCGTACCTTCACCGCATTCTAAAATCCGCCCTTTCCTCTCCATCCAATCAATTAATCCGTAGTATTCGTTTAATGCTTATTGCGTGCTGAGCTCCATATTAAGACCTCGGGAAGATACAGTGTAACAGTGCTAGGAGACTCATTCACCACCCACAAGGAGCTTACGATCTAGAGGGGGAGACAGACATTAAAATCAATTATGAGTAGGTACATAAGTGCTGTGGGGCCGAGGGTGGGGTGAATGTCAGATGTTTAAATGGTACAGCTCCAAGTGCATAGGGGAAATGAAGACTTAGAGAAGGCTTCTTGGAGAAGATGTGATTTTAGTCAGATCTTTGAAGGTGGGGAGAGGGGTGGTCGGCAGGGTTTGAAGGGCAAGGGACTTCCAAGCCGGAGGGAGGATGTGAGCAAGGAGTCGGCGGCAAGACAGACGAGATCGAGGTACATTGGATAGGTTAATTCATTCATTCAATAGTATTTATTGAGCGCTTACTATATGCAGAGCACTATACTAAGCGCTTGGAATGTATAATTCAGCAACAGAGACAATCCCTGCTCAATGACAGGCTCACAGTCTAAACGGGGGAAGACAGATGGCAAAGCAAAACAGAACAAAACAAAAACAAGACAACATCATCAAGATAAATAGAATCAAGGAGATATACACCTTATTGACATTAGAGGAGTGAAGTGTGTGGGCTGAGTTGTAGTAGAAAATCAGTGAGGAAAGTTAAGAGCAGGGGTGCAGATCGAGTACTTTAAAGCCGATGGTAAGGCGTTTCTGTGGATGGGTGAGAGCTTGAAGGCTCTTGCAGGGAGGGGAGACACGGACTGAATGACTTTATAGAAAAATGGTCCAGGCAGCAAAGTGAAGTAAGGACTGGAGTGGGGAGAGGCAGGAAGGTCAGTGAAGAAGCTGACGCAGTAGTCGAAGCGGGATATGACATGGATCAGCACAGAAGCAGTTTGGATGGAGAGGAAAGGGCAGATT
Organism: Ornithorhynchus anatinus; assembly: GCF_004115215.2. Classification (NCBI taxonomy): domain Eukaryota; kingdom Metazoa; phylum Chordata; class Mammalia; order Monotremata; family Ornithorhynchidae; genus Ornithorhynchus; species Ornithorhynchus anatinus. The sequence goes on from NC_041749.1 coordinate 104,291,893, forward strand.
TTAGTGACGCTGTGAGGGTAGAACCGACGGGATTCGGTGACGGATCGAATCTGGGGATTGAAAGAGAGATGAGATGAGAATAATGCCATGTTTATGGGCTTGGAGGCAGGGAGGATAGTAATGTTGTCTAAGGTGACAGAAAAGTCGAGGGAGCACAGGATTTGGATGGGAAGATGAGTTCTCTTTTGAACAGTGGCAAGTTTGAGGTGTCAGTGGGATATCTAAGTGGAGATGTCCTGAAGACAGGGGTAAGCACAGAGGGTGCTCAATAATACCATTGATCAGTTGAATAGTTGGAACAAGTCATGGGCATGGGAGTCAATAAGGATTGGGAAATAACTTCTATGCGTATCTAATATGACATTATCTTTGTGCTCATAAAATTGCCTCACCATTTTATGTTGAAAAAGAATATCATTATATCGCAATTTATGTCAAGATTTTGAATGGAGATATCTTCTTCCTGGGAAAGATGGGAGAGTTGAAGTTGGAGCAGGAGGAGGGAAAGACTGGAAGGGCAGGAAAGATTTTAGAGAGACCATGCCTGATGATTTATTGTAGGAATAATAAAACCTTGCATAGCACTGTCATTGAGGAAAAAATATATTTTGTATCATGTAGTCAATGGAATTAGGGTGTTTGGTTCTCGAGCACTCAGATTTTTCCATTTTTGTAATAAACACATATCTATAATTGTGGAGTTTAAGTGCTCACTCTTTGCCAAGTGCTGGGGTAGATACAATGCAATCAGATTAGACTCAGTCCCTCTCCCACATGTGGCTCACCGTCTAAGGGGGAAGGAGAACAGATATTTAATCTTCATTTTACAAATGAGGAAACTGAGGCACAGAGAAGTTAATTGACTTTCCCAAGGTCACATAGCAGGCAAGTGGTGGAGCCAGGATTAGAACCCCTGCCCCATGACCCCCAGACCCAGGCTCTTTCCTCTAGGCATCACTGATTCCCAAGATTCAAATAACTGAAAACTCTACTCTCCCCAATGCTTAGTACAGTGCTCTGCACACAGTAAGCACTCAGTAAATACAACTGACTGACTGAAAATGAACTTCCCTGCCCACTGTTAAGAGCCTGTTGTAGTTCTATTCAGGGTTGCTTTAACAATGGAGCAGAGAGGAGAGTCCATCTTGATCTTCTTGATTGAAATTCCCCCTTTCCCTTCCCACTTCTGGCACTTCTTCAATAGGGACATATATAATAATAATAATTACATATTTGATAAGCATTTACTATGTGCCAAGCACTGTTAATCAAATTGGAAACAGTCCCTGCCCCACATGGGGCTCACAGTCTCAATCCCCATTTTAACAGATGAGGTAACTGAGGCCCAGAGAATTTAAGTGACTTGCCCGAGGTCACACAGCAGTCATGTGGCAGAACCGGGATTAGAATCCAGGTCCTTCTGATTCCTGGGCCCGTGCTCTATCCACTGAGCCACACTGCTTCACATATATGAACTGCTCAGAGTGGTGAAATGCTCTTGAGCGTAAGCTTGTTGTGGGCAGGGAACCTGGCTGCCAACTCTGTTGTACTGTACTCTTCCAAGCGCTTAGTACAGGGCCTTACATATAGTAAGCACTCAGTAACTACATTGACGATGATGTTCTAGGGGGCCCAGAAATACCATGGATAAGTGAGAATTTTGGTTTTCTGGCCATTTGGAATTTATGGGCTCCACTGGGAAGAGCATTGACATTAACATACCTGAACGCTAGCCCCAATTTTACAACTGATTTTCTGGCCAAGTCGGCTTGGAGCCTTAAAAAAAAATCCCCTGTCAGCAAACATTAATAGAATTTGATACTAGTATTTTAGTCACAATCCCACATAATAGGACTCAAAATTGTTAGCTTTAACTGGTACATACTATTCTTTTTGATGGTTTGTTTGGTTGTTTTGGGGGAGAGAGGGAAGGTTAACCATGAGATCGCATACTCTTGACCAATTTACAGCAGATAATAATTATGTATTTGTTAAGTGCTTACTGTGTGCCAAGTGCTGTAGTAAGCACTGGGGTAAGTTCAAGATCATCAGGTCCCACATGGGGCTCACGGTCTAAGTAGGAGGGAGAATAGGTATCGAATCCCCATTTTGCAGACGAGGGAACTGAGGCCCAGACAGTTGAAGTGACTTGCCCAAGGTCACACGGCAGACAAATGGCGGAGCCAGGTTTAGAACCCAGGCCCTCCGACTCCCGGTCCTGGGCTCCTTCCACTGGGCCACGCTGCTTCTCTGAGACCCAGAGATGCCCCAGCCTTTGTGTTCTCGGATGATTAGCCTTTGAATCCTCCCCGCAGCCGCCAGACACACGCCAACGCCATTGGGTACACAGTGGGTACATCTTGCTCGCTTACATTACACAACAACCATGTGCTAAGAGGTGGTGCGTTCTCTCTGCTCCACTAAATCCACCAACATTGCCTCACCCCAGCTTCTGATACCCTCATCACCCACAGGCGAAGGAGAGAATTGAAGTGAGCATCAGTAATCTTATTTAAAATGGGATGCACAAATGCCTATATTAGTCTTAAAACTTTAGTCTTTTTTTCAATTCGACACTCCCAAAAGTAATAATAGTAATAATAATTATGGTATTTGTTAAGCACTTACTGTGTGCCAAGCACTGTTCTAAGCACTGGAGTAGATACAGGATTATCAAGTTGTCCCAAGGGGGGGGCTCACACTTTTAATCCCCATTTTACAGATGCAGTAACTGAGGTACAGAGAAGTTAAGTGACTTGCCCAAGGTCACACAGCAGACAAGTGGCGGAGGCAGCGTTAGAACCCACGTCCTCTGACTCCCAAGCCCTTGCTCTTTCTGCTGAACCATGCTGCTTCTCTAAAGTAAAACACGTTATATTTATAATTGATATTCCCTTTGATGTGAAGCAGCATGGCCTAGTGGAAGAAGCGCGGGCCTGGGAGTCAGAGGACCTGGGTCCTAATTAATTCATTCATTCAATAGTATTTATTGAGCACTTACTATGTGCAGAGCACTGTACTAAGTGCTTGGAATGTACAAGTCGGCAACAGATAGAGACAGTCCCTGCCCTTTGACGGGCTTACAGTCTAATCGGGGGAGGCAGTCAGACAAGAACAATGGCAATAAATAGAGTCAAGGGGAAGAACATCTCATAAAAACAATGGCAACTAAATAGAATCAGGGTGATGTACATCTCATTAAACAAAATAAACACCACTTGGCTGCTCTGTGCCCTTGGGCAAGTCGCTTAATATCTCTGTGCCTCAGTTTCTTCATCTGCAAAATGGGGATTTGTTACCTGTTCTCCCCTCTACTTAGAAAGTGGTCCCCATGTGGGACCTGATGGTCTTGTAGCTACCTCAGCACATAGTACAGTGCTTGACACACAGTAAGCACGCCCCTCTAGACTGTAAGCTTGTTGCGGGCAGGAAATGGGGCTGTTATAGTGTTATATCGTATCTCCCAAGTGCTTAGTACAGTGCTCTGCATACAGTAAGCACTCAATAAATATAATTGACTAACAAAGACCACAGTTATTATTATCCTTATTACGTTATGCTATTCCTAGAATGTACCTTAGACTAAACTTAATAATAATTAATAATAATTACGGTACTTGTTAAACTCTTGCTATGTGCCAAGCACTGTTCTACGTGCTACAGTAATTACAGGTTAATCAGTTTGCACCCAATCCCTGCCCCACAGGGGGCTTATACTCTTAATCCCCATTTTACTGATGAAGTAACTGAGGCCCAGAGAAGTTAAGTGACTTGCCCAAGGTCCCACACTTAAATTTACAGCCGTTCCTCATCTGGAAAAATTCCATTTTTTTTTCATTTTTCCCTCCAGACTGTAAGCTCACTGTGGGCAGGGAACATGTCTACCAACAGTTTGGGAATTGCTTACCAAAAATTCCTTTCTTGAGGATTTGTATTAGAGAATCAAAATGTCTTGCAATCATTTTGTAATTTTCCCATGCATCAGTCAATCGTATTTATTGAGCACTTACTTTGTGCAGAGCACTGTTCTAAGCGCTTGGAAGAGGACAAGAAGCAGCATTGCTTAGTGAAAAGAGCAAGGGCTTGGGAGTCAGAGGTCATAGGTTCTAATCCCAGTTCCGCCGCTTGTCAGCTTTGTGACTTTGGGCAAGTCACTTAACTTCTCTGTGCCTCAGTTACCTCATCTGGAAAATGGTCATTAAGACTGTGAGCCCCACGTGGGACAACCTGATCACCTTGTATCCTCCCCAGTGCTTAGAACTGTGCTTTGCACATAGTAAAGTGCTTAACAAATGCCATCATTATTATTGCAATATAACAGACACATTCCCTGCCCACATCAATCTTACAGTCTAGAGGGAGAGACAGACAATATAAATAAATTACCTATATGTTCATAAGTGTGGTGGGGCTAGGGTTGGGGCTGGGGGTTGAATAAAGGGAACAAATTAGAGTGACGCAGAAGGGAGTGGGAGAAAGGAAAATGAGGGCATAGTCAGGGAAGGCCTCTTAGAGGAGATGTGCCTTCAGTAAGGCTTTGAAGTGGGGAAAGTTCTGTTGGCTAAGAAGAGGGAGAGTGTTCCAGGCCAGAGGCAGGATATGGGCGAGAGGTCGGTGGTGAGATAGATGAGATAGATAGGTGAGTAGCTTGGCTTTAAAGGAGCAAAATGTGTGTGCTGGGTTTTAGTAGGAGAGCAGCAAGGTGTGAGGTAGGAGGGGGCGAGGTGATGGAGTGCTTTAAAGCCGATGGAAAGGGGTTTCTGTTTGATGCGAAGGTGGTAAGGGCAACCACTGGAGGTTCTTGAGGATTGGGGAAATATGGAGAATGTTTTTGTAGAAAAATGATCTGGGCAGCAGAATGAAGTATGGACTGGAGTGGGGAGAGACAGGAGAGGTGGGGAGGTCAGCAAGGAGGCTGTTACAGTAATCAAGGCGGGATAGGATAAGTGCTTGGATTAACATGGTAGCAGTTTGGTGGAGAGGAAAGGGTGGATTTTAGCGATCTTTGTGAAGGTTGAACCGACGGGATTTAGTGATAGATTGAATATGTGGGTTGAATGACAGAGATGAGTCAAGGTTACGGGTTTATGAGACAGGAAGGATTGGTGGTGGTGTCTACAGTGATGGGGAGGACGGGGTTTGGGTGGGAAGATAAGGAGTTCTGATTTGGACATGTTAAGTTTGAGGTGACGGCAGGACGTCCAAATAGAGATATCTTGAAGGCAGGAGAAAATCAGAGAGGGAGAGAGATCAGGGCTGGAGATGTAGATTTGGGAATCATCCGCCGAGAGATGGTAGTCGACTCCCACAATTAGGGAGGGTGGGAGGCAGAGGGGAAAGAGGCTGAGAATGAGTAGTCTGGGAGATAGGAGGAGAAGCCAATGTTGGATCCTGTTTCCAGGAGAAGGGGTTGGTCCACAGTGTCGATGGTAGCCGAGAGGTCGAGGAGGATTAAGATGGAGTAGAGGCCGTTGGATCTGACAAGAAAGAGGTCACCGTTGACCTTTGAGAGGGCAGTTTCTGTGAAGTGAAGGGGACGGAAGCCAGATCGGAGGGGGTCTAGGAGAGACTCGGAGGAGCGGAACTTGAGGCAGCTGATGTACACAACTCGCTACAGGAGTTTGGGGAGGAATGGTAGGAGGGAGATGGGGTGATACCTGGAGGGAGCCGTGGGGTCAAGGGAGGACTTTTTTTAGGATAGGGGAGACCTGAGCAGCAAAGCAGAGAAGCAGCATGGCTCAGTGGAAAGAACACGGGCTTAGGAGTCAGAGGTCATGGGTTCTAATCCTGGCTTGTCAGCTGTGTGACTTTGGGCAAGTCACTTAACTTCTCTGTGCCTCAGTTACCTCATCTGTAAAATGGGGATTAATACTGTGAGCCCCACGTGGGACAACCTCATTGCCTTGTATCTACCCCAGCACTTAGTGCTTGGCACATAGTAAGCGCTTAACAAATACCACCATTATTATTATTATTGTTATTATTATGAGCATGTTTGAAAGCAGTGGGGAAGAAGCCATTGGCGAACAAACGATTGAAGATGGCAGTCAGGGAGAACAAGGGAGGGGGCAAGTGTTTAGATAACATGCAAAGGGATGGGGTCGGATGCTCAGGTGGAGGGGGTGGATTTTGAGAGAAGGCAGGAGATCTCTTGAGATACTGCTGGGAACAATGGGCAAGTTGAAGAAGGGGCAGGAGAAGGGATGGATGGACTGGAGAGGAGCAGAGAGATTTTAGGGAGATCCCGCCTGATAGTTTCAATTCTCTCAATAAAGTAGGTAACCAGGTCATTCGGGGCAATGAGATGGGGGAGGCAGTGGGACACGGGGTTTGGAGGGGGGACTTAAATGTCTTGAACAACTGGCGAGAGCAATGAGCATGGGTGTCAATAAGGACGGAGAATTAATTTTGTCAGGCAGAAGACAGGGTAGAGTTAAAGTATGCAAGGGTGAACTCGAGGTGGCCGAGCTCAGTTTGATATCTGGGTTTCTTCCAGCAGTGCTCTGTGGCTCATGCACTGGAGTGAAGGAAGCAGACTGGAGGTGATCCAGGGCTGTGATTAGTGGTACGAGATTGACGAAGGCAAAGGGGAGTGAGAGAGTTGAGTTCAATAGAGAGGGTGGTGTTGAGGGTGTCGATTTGGTCATCAAGGAAAGGTAGTTTGGGTACGGAGGCTAAATGGGGGCTGATGACTTGAGAAAATTGGTTGGGGTCAAAAGATCGGGGGGTCCCTGTGGGGACTGTCTTCATTTTCCAAGATCACAATACCCAAAGCAACGTTCTATCTTTGCATGCAAGGATGGCCGAAAAGACCTGTGCATGACCAAGACATCCTTCCATATTTGTACTTAAAAATAAATTCTTGTGCCAATGGGTTTGCCACATTAAAAGGGCTGTCTCTCTTTTCAAGGTTGGTTCTCGGCATCTCGATCTTTGCCAAGCTTTTGCTTGAGACCAACCTCTCATAATTGCTATTCACCAAACTGATCCATCTACCAATCCCCTTGATTACTGCATCAAGCTATTTGCTGACTTCCCTGCCTCCTATCTCTCCCCACCCCCACTCCATACTTCACTCTATTGCCCCGTTCAATTTTCTACAGATATTTTCAGTCCATGTTTCCCGACTCCTCAAGCATCTCCAGTGGTTGCCCATCCACCTCCGCGGCAAACAGAAACTCCTTACCGTCGGCTTTAGAGCAGTCAATCGCCTATTTATTTTGTTAATGAAATGTACATCACCTTGATTCTATTTAGTTGCCATTGTATTTACGAGATATTCTTCCCCTTGACTCTATTTATTGCCATTGTTCTTGTCTACCTGTCTCCCCCGATTAGACTGTAAGCCCGTCAAACGGCAGGGACGGTCTCTGTTGCCGACTTGTTCATTCCAAGCGCTTAGTACAGTGTTCTGCACATAGTAAGCTTCAAGGCTCTCCATCACCTTGCCCCTTCCTACCTCTCCTCCCTTCTCTCTTTCTACCACCCACCCCGCACGCTCCGCTCCTCTGCCGCTCACCTTCTCACCGTCCCTCGGTCTTGCCTATCCCGCCGTCGACCCCTGGGTCACGTCCTCCCGCGGTCCTGGAACGCCGTCCCTCCTCACCTCCGCCAAACTGATTCTCTTTCCCTCTTCAAAACCCTACTTAAAACTCACCTCCTCCAAGAGGCCTTCCCAGACTGAGCTCCTCTTCTCCCTCTACTCCCTCTGCCACCCCCCCTTTTACCTCTCCGCAGCTAAACCCTCTTTTTCCCCTTTTCCCTCTGCTCCTCCACCTCTCCCTTCCCATCCCCACAGCACTGTACTCGTCCGCTCAACTGTATATATTTTCATTACCCTATTTATTTTGTTAATGAATTGTACATCGCCTTGATTCTATTTAGTTGCCATTGTTTTTACAAGATGTTCTTCCCCTCGACTCTATTTATTGCCATCGTTCTTGTCTGTCCATCTCCCCCGATTAGACTGTAAGCCCGTCAAACGGCAGGGACTGTCTCTATCTGTTGCCGACTTGTTCATCCCAAGCGCTTAGTACAGTGCTCTGCACATAGTAAGCGCTCAATAAATACTATTGAATGAATGAATAGTAAGCGCTCAATAAATACTATTGAAGTGAACTTGCCCCTCCTACCTTACCTCCCTGATTTTCAGCTACAACCCAGCCCACACACTTCGCTCCTTTAATGCCGCTACTCGCTGTACCTCGATCTCGTCTGTCTCGCTGCCGACTCCTCGTCCGTGTCCTTCATTCCGTCATTCATTCAAACGTATTTATTGAGCGTTTACTGTGTTGCAGAGCACCGTACTGAGCACTTGGAAAATACAATTCAGCAATAAAGAGACAATCCCTGCCCACACCGGGCTTACAGTCTAGAAGGGGGAAGAAAGACATTAAAACAAGTAAACAGACATCCGTATGCACATCAAAATAAGTAAACAGGCATCCTCTGGCCTGGAACGCCTTCCCTCACCAGATCCGACAGATAACTTAACTATCCCCACCATCAAAACCTTTTAAAAGCACATCTCCTCCAAGAGGCCTTCCCCGACTAAATCCTCATTTCCTCTTCTCCCAGTCTCTTCCCCACTGCCCTGGCACTTGGATTTGTACCCTTTATTCACCCCACCCTCAGCCCCACAGACGGGATGTGGGCAAGAGGACGTGGACAAGAGGTTAGCGGCGAGATAGATGAGACCGCGGTACAGCGAGTAGTGGCATTAAGAGAGTGAAGCAGGCAGGTTGGGTCGTAGTAGGAAATCAGGGAGGTGAGATGGGAGGGGGCAAAGTGATTGAGCCCTTTAAAGCTGTTGGTAAGGAGTTTCTCTTTGATGGGGAGGTGGATGGGCAACCACTGGAGGATCTTTAGGAGTGGAGAAAGATGGACTGCACGTTTTTGTAGAGAAATGATCTGGGCAGCAGAGTGATATATGGGCTGGAGTCACGGGGAGGGACAGGAGGCAGGGAGGTCAATGAGTAAGCTGATACAGTAGTTAAAGCGGGATATTTATTCAATCGTATTTATTGAGTGCTTACTGTGTGCAGAGCACTGTACTAAGCACTTGGAAAGTACAATTCAGCAATAAAGAGAAACAAACCCTGCCCACGACAGGCTTACAGTCTAGAAGGGAGGAGACAGACAATAAAACAAACAGGCATCAGTAGCATCAATATAAATACATAGGATTCTAGACAGATACACATCAAAACAAGTAAACAGGCACTAATGTAAATAAATAGAATTATAGATATGTACATATATACACAAGTGCTGTGGGGCGGGGAGTAGAACAAAGGGAACGAGTCGGGGCAATGGTGAGGGGTGGGGGAGCTGAGGAAAAGGGGGACTTAGTCTGGGAAACCATCTTGGAGGAGGTGAGCCTTCAGTAGGACTTTGAAGGGGTGAAGTGTGCTAGCTTGGCAGATTTGAAGAGGGAGGGCATTCCAGGCCAGAGGTAGGACGTGGGGCAGGGGTCGATGGCGAGACAGGTGAGAACGAGTGACAGTGAGAAGGTTAGCCCCAGAGGAGCGGAGTGTGCGGGCTGGAATGTAGAAGAAGAGAAGGGAGGTGTGAGGTACGAGGGGGAAAGATGATGGAGAGCTTTGAAGCCTATAGTGAGGAGTTTTTGCTCGATACGGAGATTGATAGGCAGCCACTGGAGATTTTTGAGGAGGGGGGTGACATGCCCAGAACATTTCTGTAGAACTATAATCTGGCAGAGTGAAGTATAGATTGAAGTGGGGAGAGGCAGGAGATTGGGAGGTCTGAAAGGATGCTGATGGAGTAATCCGGTCGGGATAAAATGAGTGATTGTATTAACGTGGTAGCAGGGTAGGATAAGTCCTTGGATCAGCGTGGTAGTTCAAATGGAGAGGAAAGGCCTCATGGTAAAAACGTGCATCCTGGCAGAACTATCTTTGTTTAGAAATTTCATTCTTGGGTGAAGAGAGGGAGAGATTTGCCTATTTTTATTTTGGTTGAAGGGACTTTACCCTGCCCAGTCCCTCACCTAACCCATTTCCTTGAAAAAGTCTTGAGCCGGTCTTGATTAAGGAAAGGAGATAGCTTAGAGGTTTTGAAGAGGGAGGTTATTCCGACCGGAATGGAGCGAAGACCTGAAGATAAAGCCGGGAGAAGGGAAAAGTTTTTCTTGGTTGAACAGAGTAGAAAGACTGGGGTTAAAGCAGATGAAGAAAAAGATAAAGGCAGGGGTAGGCTGGTGGAGAGTTTTAAATCTGAAACCGAATAGTTTTAATCTGATGCACGAGACAAGGCAGAGCCATTAAACCGAAGAACTGGCATGGTTCTAGTAGAGAGTGATATAAGGACTGTTTACCCTGCAGTGCTTCAGGCTGCCTGGAGGAAGGGAGTTTAGTGATTAGAAGGTTGCAATTATCAAGATGCGGTAAAACCAAAACATTTCATAGAGTTTTGCAATAGGGAGAAAAATGGTAGATTTTAAATAGACTGTGGGAAAGAAGGCTGCGTGGCTCAGTGGAAAGAGCCCGGGCTTGGGAGTCAGAGGTCATGGGTTCGAAACCTGGCTCTGCCACTTGGCAGCTGTGTGACTGTGGCAAATCACTTAACTTCTCTGTGTCTCAGTTACCTCATCTGTAAAATGGAGATTAACTGTGAGCCTCACATGGGACAACCTGATGACCCTGTATCTACCCCAGCGCTTAGAACGGTGCCCTGCACATAGTAAGCGCTTAACAAATACCAACATTATTATTATTATTGTTTAGCAACCATTTGGAAGTGAGAATAGGAGAGGGAAGAGTCAAGGATGAGATTGATTTTGTGTTCTTGGGAGACGAGGGAGATACAGTGCTTTCAAGAATGTCATGAACTGGGAAATGGACAAGAAACTTGAGGAAAATCTTTGACAAGAAAACATATTTTATGGCCTGTCTCTTTGAGGACTGGGATCATATCTACTATCCGTGCTGTACTCTCCCCAGCACTTGGTACAACGTTCTGCACTTAGTAGGCGCTCAATAAATACTATTGATTGATGGATTAAAATGGGAAGCAGCATGGCCTCGTGGAGAGAGCATAAGTCTTAGAGAAGGACCTGGCTTCTAATCCCGGCTCTGCCACTCATGTGTGATCTTGGGCAAGTCACTTCACTTCTCTGCACCTCAGCTACCTCATCTGTAAAATGGGGATTAAGACTGTGAGCCCCATGTTCAGTTATTCATTCAATCGTATTTATTGGACGCTTCCTGGGTGCAGAGCACTGTACTAAGTGCTTGGGAGCCTACACTGTAACAATAAACAAACACATTCCCTGCCCAAAACGAGCTTATGATCTAGAGGGATGTGGACTGGGTCCAAATCGATGTGCTTGTATCTACCCCAGCGCTTAGTAGAGTGCCTGGCACATAGTAAGCACTTAACAAATACCATAAAAACATTTACCAGGATGAGTGTTAAATGGTACTAGATGCTCAAGCAGAGAGCTATTTAATAGATCATTCTATATGTAGTACTGGGTAGAGGGAGATAGGTAGGTATACATAATTTAGGTGAGTTTCAGATAATGCTAATTATGGTAGCTGTTAAACACTTACTATGTGTCGAGCACTGTTCTAAGCTCTGGGGCAGAAACAAGTTGATCATGTTGGTTACAGTCCCAGTTCCACATGGGGCTTGCAGTCTACGTAAGAGACAGAATAGGTAATGAATGCCCGTTTTACAGATGCGGAAACTGTGATACAGAAAAATTAAGTCACTTGCCCAAGATCACACAAGATACAGCAAAATCATTGAAGCCTAAAGGGAAGCAGCATGGCCTGGTGGATAGAGCCCGGGCCTGGGAGTCAGAAGGCCATGGGTTCTAATCCCAGCTCTGCCACAGGTCTGCTGTGTGACTTTGGGCAGGTCATTTAAATTCTCTGGGCCTTGGTTCCCTCATCTGTAAAATGGGGATTGAGACCGTGAGCCCTACGTGGGACAGGGACTTTGTCCAACCCGATTATCTTGTATCTAGAACAGTGCCCGGCACATAATAAGCGCTTAACAAATACCATCATTATTATGGGTCTGGGGCAGGTGACAAGTGTATGGAATTGATTCTCCCAGAATGTCATACAGGCAAAAAGTGTTAGGTTCTAGAGGGATTTGGATAAATGCACAGGAAGTGACCCATTATGCATTGCTAGAGGGAAATTTATGAATATAGAGGGAAAATTCATGACTGTAAGAGGTCAGGGGGAGTTGGAATGGGAGGAAATGGAGGCAGCACAATAAACAACTCAATCAAAGAGTTTGTACAGGAATGATAGAAGGGAGATGGGTTGATAGGAGGGGGCAGTGGGGTCAAGGGAGGGTTGGTTTTTTTTAGGATGGGGATATGTGGCGGTGTTTGAAAGCTGTGGGGAAGGAGCCATTTGACCGTGAGCGGTTAAAGATAGCAGTCAGGGAGGGAAGAGGTACAAATGTTTTAATAAAGTGTGAAGGGAGGGGGTCAGAGGTGCAGGTGGAAGGGGTAGATTTTTGAAAGGAGGCAGAGGAGAGCTCCTCGAGAGACATCTGGGAGGAATGAGAGTGGACAGAAAGGTAAGGGGAAGATGTGGGGGAGTTTGTGCCTGATAGTGTCAATTTTGTCAGTGAAGTAGATGGAAAGGTCACTGGGGCAAAAGATAGGGGAGGTGGAGGCACGGGGTTTAAGGAGGAAGTTAAAAGTAGGAAGTAGTTGATAAAGGCAATGGGTATAGGAGGCGGTATGGGAGAAGTATTGTTGCCGGGCAGAAGAAAGACCACATATATAGCGAGCGAGGATGAGTTTGAGGTGGACGAGGTTGGACTGGTGCCGAGATTTCCCCCGACAGCACATCCCAGTCCTCCGAGTGGGCTTCCAGCACACTGTTCCTGTAAACTGTGTTACCTTGGGCAAGCCACTTAACTTCTCTGGGCCACAGTTCCCTCATCTGTAAAATGGGGATTAAGACTGCAAGCCCCACGAGGGACAACCTGATTACCTTGTAACTACCCCAGCTCTTAGAACAGTGCTGGGCACATAGTAAGCGCTCAACAAATACCGTAAGTCTTATTCATTATTACTGAACGTCCTCTAAGAGACTGAATCCTGGACTGAACGGAACCATTAGTTTGACCAAGAAATGGCATCGAGGACCACCTGAAGTTAACGTTGCCCTCCGGAGAACATTAGAAAGTGGGTCTGGACAGTATTGGAATGGCGATGGAGTGCCACTGCATTTTACCCGCGCCCTTTCCCCAGACCAAGAAGTGGAATGTTGTGGCAGTTGGCAGCAGGCCCAGATCGCCTGGGAGGTTCGGAAGGGAGCCGTCGTTCTTCACGGAAGTAGGCGGCTGCAGCTGCAATCCCCCCGAGTTCCTTTTCATCTAAACTGCCTCTTGCAGAGCCTATCCTACTGCAAACAGAGTGTGCTGTGTGAGTGGTTTGTACATGGATCGGTTTTAACATTAGCTAGGAATTCAGTAATGGGGATTCTTTTCCACTGATATACTGTCTGAAGAAAGGTCTGTAAACCAATAACCAAAATATTTACAAAAGTATTTCATGAAAACGAGTTTTGGCATCTTGCTTAACCAAGTTACTTATGGGGAAAAAATAAAACTCACTTGAGGTTTAATTAGAACCTCAGAACATACTTGTTTTTCCCATTGCTTCATTTTTTTCCCATTACCACAGGGTGATGTCATCTTGAGTTTGGATTCCATTTGAATTGTTTATTGCAAAGCTACAGAAAAATGACTTTGATATCAAGTCTGTATTTTGCTTTTTCAAATTTCCCAGTTTTGTTTATGGTCACTTAGCAGTCTTACAGTTTTTAATGAAGGAAAAAGAACAACCAATATAACTACCCAGGACGCATGTTTTTGAAGAGATTTAAAAGGGTGAATTAGAGGAAGTGTAAGCAAGCAAGACAGTCCTTGGCATGAGATGTTCCGAGTTAAGATGAATGGCTCTCAGAGCATTTCTAAACTTGAGACCTGTTTCAGCTTCACATCACTTTGATTTCAACCATAGGGCACTAGCTCTGAGGTGCAGCAGTGGGGAGAAGCCTCAGGGGGCTGCTACAGAGAGGAGGAGGAAGAAAATTTCAAGAAGATGGAGGTGGGGGCGGGTGGAACAGGAGAAGTCTTGTGTGGGAAGGAGGGAGGGTTACCTGATCACCCAGGGGAAGGCACTAGAGAGCATTGAGAGGCCCATTTTACTTCCCCATGAAATTAAAATCAGCTATTCTATCATGGAATACTTCTAACTCACGATAAACATGTTAACGTAGCTGTATTTCTCATCTATAATGAATCGAGAACACAATTCTGGGTAATTTGGGTAAAAACCTGATACGCAACCTTGGGTCAGGAGCCAATCTCTGCTTTTATAACATTGTTCCTCAGAGAAAATTGATTCCGACTAAAACGTAGTGTTGAGGATGCAGATTCAGTTGTGCCCTAAGTCCAAGGACTGTCTGTAGTGTTACCAATAAAAGGAGCATGATTCATTTGAACTCATTAAAGTAACAAGCGTGTGTTGAGGATCTATTCAATTAAATATATCAACAAGAGTACATGAAGTTTCTTGAAAATGTAAAGCGTGATACAAAAGAAGCGGTTTCCTTGAAGGCGCCTGAAGGGGAAAAGCAACAGTAGGTGACGTTCATTGTTCATTACTAGAATCAATCAGTTGAGCCTTTTTATTAGGGAAAATTTATCCTCGACAAGTTCAGGAAATCTTTAATAAGTATTAAATTTCCTTTAGTGCGCAAATGCTGCTCTAGTAAGAAACTATTTCACTTAAACGTTCAGGCCATGTCTCCCAACTCCTCAAGGAACTCCAATGGTTGCCCATCCATCTCCATATCAAACAAAAGCTCCTCACCATTGGCTTTAAAGCACTCAATCACCTCACCCCCTCCTACCTCACCTCACTACTCACCCAGCCCACCACCTTCGCTCCTCTGATGACAACCTTCTCACTTTACCTCGATCTCATCTATCCCACCGCCGACCTCTCGCCCACATCCTGCCTGGCCTGGAACACCCTCCTTCCTCATATAATAATGATGGTATTTGTTAAGCGCTTACGATGTGCCAAGCACTGTTCTAAGCGCCAGGGTAGATGCAAGGTAATCTGGTTGTCCCACGTGGGGCTCACGTTCTTAATCTCCATTTTACAGATGAGGGAACTGGGGCACAGAGAAGCTAAGTGACTTGCCCAAGGTCACACAGCAGACAAGTGGTGGAGTCGGAATTAGAACCCATGACCTCCGACTCCCAAGCCCATCCTCTTTCCACTAAGCCACGCTACTTCTCATCCGACAGGCAATGACTCTACCCTTCCCCTTTTCAAAGCCTTATTGAAGGCGCATCTCCTCCAAGAGGCCTTCCCTGACTAAGCCATCCTTTCCTCTTCTCCCACTCCCCTCTGCCTCTCCCTGACTTGCTCCCTTTATTCGTCCCCAGCCCCACAACACTTACATACATATCCGTAATTTATTTATTTATGCTAATGCATGTGTCCCCCTCTAGACTGTAAGCTCGTTGTGGGCAGGGAATGTGTATGTTTATTGTTATATTGTCCTCTCCCAAGCGTTTTGTACAGTGCTGTGCATTATAGTAAGCCTGACTGATTAAACTCTCTGAGGAAAAGTTTGCCCCTGTCGATGAAGCCCAGCACTAGCAGCTACTTGAAATCCCTTTACTGGCATAAAGGGCTTTGCTTTAATCGTATACAACCCATTCACACCCCATTCTGCCTGAAGATTTGTTAAGCCATGCCACTCAACAGTAGACAGGTAACTCCCTGCCCATTTGTCCCAAGGTGACCCTGGGATACTGACCATCTCAAGGGCAAATGCTACCTTGTGACCTCCTGAGCCAGCAGGCTGAACTCAAAAGTGGGGTGGATAACGCCCCCCACAACCAAAACTGCTAGATTGACAGCCCAAGCCAGGAATACAGGTGTCCCTCGCCCCCGTGCCAAGCAAATTAGGCATGAGGAGGGGGGAGGGCAGAGATCGGATAAGCTGAGGCTGGAAGCTGGAATGGCCTAGGAGCACAGGTGATAAATCCCTGCAGCCTCTAACCTTCCGTGCAGAGGATCGGGATTCACAGCAGCCGGCTGCAGGTCGCCTCTGGCCAGAGCGGGAGAAGCCCGCTCGGCCTGCACCAAGGGAGGAGCCGTAGGGTGGGTGCAGTGTCCCGTCCCGCACAACCCTCGTGGGACCAGAAGCCAGCCGCTTCGCCATGGGTGTGGAACACATAAATGGATTCCTCCCAAGTGGGAAGTGCACGAGTGTGGGAACATAAGTGAATTCCGCCTGGGTGGGACTTACGTGTTATGCCACGCACGAGTAACAAACAAGTATATTCCTCCATTAGGAAACCTCTAGTATCACCAAATAATCATATTCCTCCCGAAAAGGAAGTTCAATTCGCTGCATCTAATCAAATAATTCAATTCTCCTCGCAGAATAAGCTGTGTCTAAAACTCAGGCTTTCCGTCCTCGGTCTCTCTCTCTCTCTCTCCCTCGCCGTGCCGATTCCCGAACGAACCCATCCCCGGGCGATGGGTGACACCCTTTCAAACTCTTTTGACACCAAGTTTTCTCTCCTGAAATTTTTCAGTCTATCAGTGGTATTAATAATGTTGGTATTTGTTAAGCGCTTACTATGTGCCGAGCACTGTTCTAAGCACTGGGGTAGACATAGGGGAATCAGGTTGTCCCACGTGGGGCTCACAGTCTTAATCCCCATTTTACAGATGAGGGAACTGAGGCACAGAGAAGTTAAGTGACTTGCCCACAGTCACACAACCGACAAGTGGCAGAGCTGGGATTCGAACTCATGAGCCCTGACTCCAAAGTCCGTGCTCTTTCCACTGAGCCACGCTGCTTCTCGATCAGTGGTATTGATCGAGCGCTTACTGTGTGCAGAGCACTACTAAGCGCTTGGGAGAGTAGCACGGTGTAGTGGATAGAGCACGGGCCTGGGAGTCGGAAGGTCATGGGTTCTGATCCCGGCTAGGCCACTTGTCAGCTGTGTGACCTTGGGCAAGTCACTTCACTTCTCTGGGCCTCAGTTACCTCATCGGTAAAATGGGGATTGAGACTGTGAGCCCCACCCGGGACAGGGACTGTGTCCAACCCGATTTGCTTGTATCAACCCCAGTGCTTAGTGCAGTGCCTGGCACGCAGTTAAGCGCTTAACAAATACCATCATTATAATTATTATTACAATACAACAGAGTCGATAGATGTGTTCCCTGCCTACAAGGAGCTTACAGTCTAGAGAGGGAGACAGGCATGAATACGAATAAATTATGGATATGGATATAAGTGCTGTGGGGTTGAGGTTGGGGTGAATGCCAAATGCATAGATGACACATTTTCCATTTGAAAGTACTGGTTGCTCCAGAAATTCCAATATTTCATCCAGCCACATGGTGAAATGTTCAATTGTTTATTGGTCTTGGGTTCTCTAAATCTATGAGTATGAGTAATAAGCCCCTTTTTTAGTGCAAGTTTCTACTTGATATTACATCTCCAAAGGACAGTATAATAATAATGTTGGTATTTGTTAAGCGCTTACTATGTGCAGAGCACTGTTCTAAGCGCTGGGGTAGACACAAGGGAATCAGGTTGTCCCACGTGGGGCTCACAGTCTTAATCCCCATTTTACAGATGAGGTAACTGAGGCACAGAGAAGTTAAGTGACTTGCCCAAGGTCACACAGCTGACAAGTGGCCGAGCTGGGATTCGAGCCCATGACCTCTGACTCCAAAGCCCATGCTCTTTCCACCGAGCCACGGATTTTAACTGACAAAAGCAAGAGAGTCCATTTAGAACCCTATAGTGCTGTTTATCCTAGTGTAGGTATAAACTTCTAATTATTGGAAAATCAGATACATTCTTATAAAGCTATTAAAATATGTAGAAAATTCTAATATTAAAATTTTCATCTATCTACTTGAAAAATAGAATTGCTTTTGGAAATATATAAACCAATAGCAGGTCATAACAGATCCGGGTGTTCTTTTTTATTTTTTCATTAGTTTATTTTTTTCCCCCAAACCCATGACAAAAAGTCAGCAGAAAGTCTATAAAGGGAAGCCTAACTAAATCATCCTAACAAGTCCACTTTTATGCATTTCTGCTTGTTCTCCCTCCTGAGAAAAGGTCTACTATTGGGAAGTAACATGGCCAAGCATAGACCTTGGAGTCAGAGGATCTGGGTTATAATCCTGGCTCTGCCACTAATCAATCAGTCAGAGCACCGTACTAATTGCTGGGGAAGGTACAATAGAACAGAGTTGGTAGACCCCTTCCCTGCCCACAAGGCACAAGCCTGCTGTGTGACCTTGGACATGTCACTTAACTCAAGAAGCAGCATGTCCTAGTGGAAAGAGCACCATCCTGGGAGTCAGAGGATCTGGGTTCTATTCCTGGCTCTGCCATTTATCTTCCTTGTGACCTTGGGCAAGTGACTTCATTTCTCCATGCCTCAGTTACCTCATCTGGAAAATGGGGATTGATTGAGACTGTGAGCCCCATGTGGGACAGGGACTCTATCTGACCCGATTGTCTTGTATCTATCCCAGCTCTTAAAACATTGCCTGGCACATAGTAAGTACTAAACAAATACTGTAATTATTAGTAGTAGTACAATAATAATAATAACTTCTCTGTTTTCCCTCCTACTTAAACTGTGAGAGCCATGTGAGACTGAGTCTGCGTCTGACGTGATTATCTTGTATTATCTTGTAACTCTTGTAGAGTCAGCAAGACAACTGATCTTCAATTACGATGTACTTGTAGGTCCTTTTGACTCCTAGGCCTGTGCTCTATCCACTAAACCACGTTGCTTCTCAATAATAAAATAGAACTAGAAGACATGATCCTTGCCCTCAAGGTGCTTACAGTATAATTAGGGGGGTTGGGGTGTGGGGAGAAAAGAGAGAAAGAAAGGGAGAGGGACAGAGTCTAAAATATATGGTGTAGTGGATAGAACATGGGCCCAGGCGTCAGAAGGTCATGAGTTCTAATCCTGGCTCCATCACTTGTCTGCTGTGTGGCCTTGGCCAAGTCACTCCACTTCTCTGGGCCTCTGTTACCCCTTCTTTAAAATGGGGATTAAGACTGTGAGCCTCAAGAGGGATAGAGACTGTGTCCAACCCGATTTGCTTGTATCCACCCCAGCGCTTAGTGCAGTGCTTGGCATATAGTAAGCGCTTAACAAATACCACAGTTATCGTTATTACTATTAAGTGCTGATGGGATCATTGGAAGGGCTATAAAGTGAGGAGATGTGATTTCAGAAGGGGTTCAGTGAAAAAACTGCAGTAAACCACTTTAGCAAACATTATATTATAAAGTATTCAAAGGGTAATAAATAATACACCACTCTTCCTACACTCCAAAATTAATTTGCTACATCAGTAATGCAGTTAATAAAGCTAAATTTGGAGCCTAGTTCTTTCTTGGCTTGCCAGTGGTTGGAGCAAGGCAGAAAGTAGGGCTTGTAGTTGCAGGCTCACACGAGAACCAGATGGAGCCGGAGTGTTGTTCGACTCTATTTCCTTCTCTCCGCTTCAGCAAAGGACAGGTGGCAAAAGCACGAGGAGAGGAAATACAGAGTAGGAAAGCAGGAGGGCATCGGGGAATGAAGGCGGGAAGTGGCAGAGGCCTCTGGCGCAGATAGGGACTAAAGAAGCGGGAAAAACGTACTTGCTTCAGACAGTCAACGAGAGGCAGTCGCCTCTGGGCACATCAACGGAGGAGGGCAGTAGACAACCGGACAGTCTCTTAGATGGGCGAAGAGGTTCTAATCTGAATTTCAGAAACTCAGCAATTTTGAGATCTGCTAATTGCGAAACCAAGGTTGGTGGTAGATTGCACTTATTTGTTTTTACCATTACAGTATTCTTGACATAGGTTTGAATGGACTTCTGCAAAATATTCCGTATGCCGTCATCACGTCACTCCGCGGGCCTGGTGTGACGTGGGCTAAATCCGATGCTAATCCCGGCTCCATCATGTGTCTGCTGTGTGACCTTGGACAGATCACTTAACTTTTCTGTGCCTCAGTTACCTCATCTGTAAAATGGGGATAAGGGTTTGAGCCCCATTTGGGACAGGGACTGTGTCTGACCTGATTAACTTGTATTTACCCCAGTGCTTAGAACAGTGTTTGGCACATAGTAACACTTAACAGATACCACAGTTATTAATTGTTATTATTATTTTACTGTCCCAACCTCTGTCCAGTGCTCTGTAAAAAGTAAGTGCCCAGTAAAATACTACTGGTTAATTAAATTCTGTATTTTGGATTTGAGATGGAGGTTTGCATAATTACATGTAGTTTGAGCTGATCGTTTTATTAAATGAGGACATAAGATGGTGGAAGTGCCTTGCTAGGTCACGCCAAAGGTCCATTCAGCTCAACATTATTGGGGTTAGATTCCGTAGTTGTAGGGAAAGAGGGAAGGAAGCCTCATTATACTCTCACAGAGCTGAAAAAGTGCCTGATGTCTGAAATTCCAAAGAGCCAGTCAATCGAGACTGACATTCTCTCCACTCCTGGCTGTTCGCAATCAAATTCCAAGTTCAGGCCTGAGGTCCACCGTGGGGGCAAGTGGGAAGGGAGAAAAGGGACAAGAGGTAGGGGAACAAATCTCAACAGGGAGATGGGATGGAAGGGGACAGAGAGTAAAGGAGCAGGGTTCAAGGGGCAAGCAGAGGGGAGTCAGAGGTGCAAGAGTCTTAGGAAGGTGCAGGAAGTGATTTACTTACTTTCTCCTTCCTCCACCCACCAGTCTTCCTTATGCCCTTGGGGAGGGTTATTGGCCTGGCTGGGTCACTGCAGAATATGCATTAAGGGGAGAATGGTTGCTGTGCTAAAACATCTCCCGTCCCTCCCTTCCAAGTTTTACCTGTGTTCTATCGGCTTTTGGATAGCGTTACTAAATTTTCCACAGAGAGTTGTCCAGGGAGAGGAGATGGAAAGGAGAAAGAAGTTCCTCTTCCTCCCTTTCCTACTCAGCTCAGCCGAGAAGCAGCGTGACCTAATGGAAAGAGCACAGGCCGGCGAGTCAGCGGACTTGGGTTCTAATCCCCGATCTGCCCCGTGTCTGCTCTGTGACCTTGGGTGAATCACTTAATATCTCTGTGCCTCAGTTACCTCATCCCTAAAATACTTTTATCGTGGAGTTAAATACTTGTTCTCTCTCCCTCTTAGACTGTGAGCCTCCTGAGGTACAGGGACTGTGTCTGATTTGCTTATATCGTATTAACCGCAAGTATTAAGGTAGTACCATTGGCTTAGTGAGAAGAGCACAGGCTCGGGAGTCCAGAGGCCGTGAGTTCTAATCCTGGCTCTGCCAGTTGTCGGCTGTGTGACTTTGGGCAAGTCACTCAACTTCCCGGCACCTCATTTCCCTCATCTGTAAAATGGGGATTAAGGCTGTGAGCCCCATGTGGGACAACCTGATAACTTTGTATCTACCGCAGAGCTTAGAACGGCTCTTGGCACGTAGTAAAGGCTTAACAAGTACCATCAGTATTATTACCATACTTGACACATAGTAATCACTTAACGAATACCATAATTAATATTATTATGCCTCTCCAGCTTGTGGTTACCTCTTTCATACTCAAAGAGATGGCATTCGATTTCAAAGGAGTAGTTGGTTCATTTGGGACCCTGCTTCAGTTCCGTAAACACCGGCTCTAATGCGAGGTCACAAAATGTCCCCAAATGAGCTTAGTATGGTGCTTGGCACCATTAAGGGTGCTTAAAAAAATTCCATTATGGTTATTATTTTCACTGTTATTATGTCGTGCGTTGGTTATGTCGAAAGAGGATGCCCTGGCTGTTGGTCAGGAGAGATGTGTTTTACTTGCAGTTGTGCCAGTAATCATTCACGCATACCTCCGCATCCACCAAGAGGCAGCAATAACCACGGTAGGTAGCAGAGCAAAACTTTGAAACTCCTGCAGGGCTCAGGAAAGAGGAATCCCAGAGTCCACGTGGGGTTTGAGAAGCAGCGTGGCTTAGTGGAAAGAGCCCGGGCTTGGAGGTCAGAGGTCGTGGGTTCTAATCCCATCTCTGCCACTTATCAGCTGTGTGACTTTGGGTCAGTCGCTTCACTTATCTGGGCCTCAGTTCCCTCATCTGGAAAATGGGGATGAAGAGTGTGAGCCCCACGTGGGACAACCTGATTACCTTGTATCTACCCCAGCGCTTAGAACAGTGTTTGGCACATAGTAAGCGCTTAACCAATACCATCCTCGTTATTATTATTATTATTGTTTGGGAAAGGGGAAGCACTCAGATAAGAGGAGAACCCCCGTGCCTTGCCCCTCCATGCCCTCCCCCCCAACCAGAGAGGGGGCAAACCCTGGAGAGACCACATGGATCTCGGGCACAGAACCCAGGCATGCTCTGAGGAGGCAAGCCCCCAGTAATAATAATAATTATTATGGTATTTGTTAAGCGCTTACTATGTGCCAAGCCCTGTTCTAAGCACTGAGGTAAATACAAGGCTATGAGGTTGTCCCACGTGGGGCTCACAGTCTTAATCCCCATTTTACAAATGAGGTCACTGAGGCACAGAGAAGTTGTGACTTGCCCAAAGTCACACAGTTGATAAGTGGCAGAGCTGGGATTAGAACCCATGACCTCAGGCCCCCAAACCCGTGCTCTCTCCACTAAGCCACACTGCTTCTCAGCAGTGCTGACAGGAGACAGAGAAACTCCTCAGGGTGCACGGGGACAGGGATAGCCCACGGAGTGCTCCCGGGATGAGGAATAAGGAAGCCTTCAAAAGCACATCGGGCCTGGAGCCTGCAGGGACTGAAGAAACTTCAGATCAGGGAGGGCATAAAGATTTCCCCCTAAAGAGATCTAGGGAAGGGTAATTCCCTGGAGGGCCAGGGAAAGCCCACAAAGTGTAAGAGCTGGCTCAAGAGACTCCACAGAAATGTACTCTAAAAGAAAATGAAAATAAAAAGAAAGGGAAGTTCAACCAGTTTAGATCAGATGGTCCTAATTTGGGTGAGGTTATTCCAGGAAAATGCTCTCTACAGTACAGTCCATTTGACAATTCTTTGGTTTCCTCTTGGTATTTCATTGTGAGCTGCAGATTTTTAATTGGGGTTCACCTGATCCAATAGGAAGTAATGGCAGGAAGGCTACTTTAAATCATGGACACAGCGAGGCAGTTATTCTGATTTTGGAGTAGTAAAGTTGAACTGAAATCGCACAGAAATCAGTTTGCTAAAAACCCTCAACTATCGTAAGCACAAAGTAGGAGCGTCTGTCTCTCTCTTCGGTTTTACAGTATCTTCACTGCTGGCCAACTAGCTGTTGAGTAGCCAAAAAAAGTTCATCATAACCACATCTGTGTTATGTATGTGAACTTTAACACCTCTTTTTGTATAATATCCGTGCCAACGAAAGTGAAGTAATCTCCATATGGGAGCTGCTCGATTCAAAATATTAGCCAGGATTTTCAAATTAAAGTTCAGCAGATTTACCACAGTATTCTGGAATTTAGTATGTCAAGATTATGAGTCCTGTAATGTCTTCACTTAAAGAGTCACTGTCCCAGTCGACCATATTATTGAACGTTAGCATGTGAGAGAAATAATGGGTTTTGTACACCTTGCTGGGTGATTGCTATTTTGAAGTACTTGAAACTTGGCAAGATTTTCTGTGGAATCTAAGATCGCAGCTTTCTCTTCTCTTTAAACGTCCATTTTCGCTCATCCCTCCTTTTGCCTGGGCTTGTTTTTTTTGTTTGGTTTGTTTTTTCAATGAAAAGCCTTCACCTTTCCTGCTCTATGCCCCTCTCCTGCCTGTTTCTTGGGACTTTGAGTGCCATATCCCTCCTGTTTCTCAACCGGGATGAACCCCTGGCCTATGCATTTTTAGTTGCCCTGAGTCCCCTCCCCTAGCCACTCTGAGCCCCCTCAGCTTTGTTCCATTGGCTGTAGCCTGTGGCCTCAGGGCCTACCCACTAAATTAAGGGACACTGTATGATTATTGAGCCCCAATCTCCTTGATCTCCGAGATACAGCTCCCTAGAGCACTTTATCACACCCAAAGGAAACCCTGATTTGAGCAAACTCTCTCCATTCCCTCCACTCCCCTCCAAAGCAGCAAGGCCCGGTGATTAGAACATGGGCCTTGAAGGCGAAACAAGCTGGGTCCTAATTCCAGTTTCACGCTTGTCTGCTGTGTGACCTCGGTCAAATCATTTCACTTCTCTGTGCCTCATTTACCTCATCTGGAAAATGGGGGTTGAGACTGGGAGCCCCACACGGGATGGGGAATGTGTCCAACCAGATTAACTTTATCTTCCCTGGTGTTTAGTACAGTGCCTGGCACGTAATAAGCACTTAATGAATACCATTAAAAGAAAAAAAATCAATCAGTGAATCAGGGAATTACCGGCCGGGTAGTTGTAGGCTGTGTCTGCTCCTTCCGAATATAAAGATCTCAGGAGGGAGCGTTCCCACCAGTAGTACAGGAGTCTGCTGGGCATGGGGAGTATTTGGCCCAACATACCCTTCAAACATCCCTCTTTGAAGTACCTTCTTCCCTCCATGGAGTTACCCCATCCAGAAGAACAGCCACGTCAGCTTCTGCACCTGGTCCGAGGTATCGTTAGTTCCCCAGGCTGTCATGGGATTTGCGATTCTGGTGCATTGCCAGAGCGCTTCGTACAGTGCTCTGCACACAGGAGAGCTCGATAAATATGATTGAAATACTAGGCGCTCTGGCTGCACTCGTTGGAGGATAGAGGGCTCCTACCTGCCTGGCAGTTGTGCCAGCGAGGCAGGCTTATGCCCCTATCCGTGTTCCTGTCGGTGGCAGAACTGGAGTGGAGGGCTTCACAGCCCTATGCGGCTCAATGGTGCGCATGACTGAAGGTGTCTAGTTATGTCTTCGGCTAAATACGCGGTAGCTCTTTTTGGTTTTCAAAACTAACATTTCAGTTCTCTCTTAAGTGGGCTGGACTCAGAAAAAAAAAAAATCCTTGGCTCAGTCCTTTCTAGCATTCATATTTGAGTATGGATTATTGGAAGGAAGAAAATAATAGTGGTGTTGTTTATGTGGCTAATGTTATGTCAGCGTTTCCATGACACATTTCATATCTTCGAGACTTATAATAGCCTGGCAGTAACAACTCCTTTGGCTCAAATTTTCCATCCAAAAACTTATGCTTCGTGAAATGTGTTGAGCAAATTTCAAAGAAAAATCTCTTTAGACATTTTTAATTGATGAGGAAAGTGAACCTCCAGATGCCTAAGCATACTTTATCATTTTAACCGAAAATGCATGAATTAAGCCGGCTAGAGCCCAGGAGCCTTACGGTATAGGAAATTAAAGCTGTTGGGCTGGCTCTGTTTTCGGCCAGGTCAGTATCAGGCGCGCGTGTCCAAGTGGTCTGCATTCTTTATCCTGAGACATGCTTTCCACACTCCATTCTAATTGTCTACATCGCCCGGATTGGAATGGAATGAAATGAAAGAAAGCAAGCACTGGTTAGGCTTTCTGCACATGGTTTGCACAGATGTATCTGTCCTAATGATTGAATGGTTCGTGCTAGGTTCCTTAGGAGGAATTCTCCTGCAACAGCCAGTTTAAGGTCAGTAGTTTCCAAATCATAAGAACTTTCCGGGATCCGGGAGGGAAGTTGAGGCTGCAAGAGGGGGTGTGGATTCAGAGAGAGGACCTCAGGAATTGAACCTCAGACGACCAGGGGCTCCAGAGCAAGGCTGTTTCCCCAGTGCCCCTGTCTTCTACCTTGCCCCTTTTTCCATTCCTGGCTATTTTCAGCCCTGAGTCCTGTTGGGCAAATTCTCCCCCCACCCACCCCCCATCTAGACCAAAGCACCGACATTTCAACAGGCCAGCCCCTTATTTCGGGGCATCTTGGCAGTATCCGGTCTTTGATGGAATGGGCACCGACTCCCAGGGAGTGATGGGGCCCAATTGCCCCGACAAGTCTCCAGCTGCTGGAGTGAAGTCGGGTTTTTGCCTCTTCGCCGGTCTTATGATAATAATAATAATAATAATAATAATAATAATGTTGGTATTTGTTAAGTGCTTACTATGTGCAGAGCACTGTTCTAAGCGCTGGGGTAGACACAGGGAAATCAGGTTGTCCCACGTGGGGCTCACAGTCTTCATCCCCATTTTACAGATGAGGTAACTGAGGCCCAGAGAAGTTAAGTGACTTGCCCACAGTCACACAGCTGACAAGTGACAGAGCCGGGATTCGAACTCATGACCTCTGACTCCAAAGCCCAGGGTCTTTCCACTGAGCCACGCTGCTCCTCCTTATTCATCCCAAGTCTCCCAGAAGACCTGAGATCATCCAAGCAGGGCCTAAAAGAGCTAAGGCTTTCTGAGCTAGGAAGAGATGGCCCAAAATTAAGCCTCTCATCAACATCAGCATCATCAAAAATAGTATTGATTGAGCTCCTACTGTCTGCAGAGAACTGAACTAAGCAGTCAATCAATCAGTGACATTTATTGATCATCAACCGAGTGCTAAGTACCTTATTAACCCCTGGAGAGAATACAACAGAAGCTGAGGGCAGGGAATGTGTCTGTTTATTGTTGTTTCGTTGTTGTATCGTACTCTCCCAAGGGCTCAATACAGTGCTCTGCACACAGTAAACGCTCAATAAATACAATTGAATGAAGACCAATGTTGCCTGCCCTCAAGGATCTTACACTGTAATGTAGGGGGGAAGCAGACAGACCAAAATTTACAAATAATGGAAGCAAGCAGAAGAACAAGGATATAGTGGAAAGTAGTAATCACGTAGGAGGAAGACATAGCTGAGTACCATCCCCTTCGGTTCATTCATTCAATCATATTTATTGAGCGCTTACTCTGTGCAGAGCACTGTACTAAGCGCTTGGGAGAGTACAGTACAACAATAAACAGACCACAGCGAACTTACAGTCTAGAGGGGGGAGACAAACGTTAATATAAAAAAATGAATTAGCCCCTTCTCCTGGAAAGATTATCTAACTTAGGTTTCTTGAGACCTTCCTTTCCTGGTTCTCCTCATACCCCTCTGGCCACCCCTTCACAGTCTCTTTGGCCGACTCTGCCTCCCTCTCCCTAACCGTAGGTGCCTGTCAAGCTTCAGTTGCTAGGTCCCTTTCTATTCTCAATCTCCTCTCAGGCCCTTGGAAGAGACAGGCACTAAAATAAATTACAAGCAGAGGGAAGCAACAGGTCGTAAAGTTGTGCATATACATGTGACAGGTGTGTGTCATTACCCAAGTGCTTAGGTGATGTGGAAGTGCTAAAGTGGCAGTTTTGAGGGAAACAGGATGGTGAATAATTACGGTACTTGTTAAGCGCTTACTAGGTGCCAAGCACTGTTCTAAGCGCTGTGATAAATACAGGTTAATCAGGTCGGACACAGTCAACGCCCCACGTTGGCCTCACACTCTTAATCCCCATTTGTACAGATGAGGTAACTGAGGCCCAGAGAAGTGAAGTGGCTTGCCCAAGGTCACAGAGCAGATATGTGACGGAACTAGGATTAGAACCCAGGTCCTTCTGACTCCCAGGCCTGTGCTCTATCCACTAAGCCACGCTGCTTCTGGGAAGGGCTCCTGGGGGAGACGTGATTTCAGAAGGTCCTTGAAGATGACCTTGGAGAGCAGTGGTCTGCCAGATGTGAAGGGGGAAGGAGCTCCAGGCGGGAGGAGAGGGGTGAGTGAAAGATCAACAACGGAAGGATGAGTAGGTTGATGTGGGAGGATGTAATTGTGCAAGCTGAGGTGTAGCGGTAGATGAGCAAGGATAAGAAGGGGGATGAGAGCTGATTTAACGCCTCAAAACTGATGGTCAGGAGTTTCTACTTGATGCTGAGAAGAATGGGCAACCACTGGAGTTTTTTGAAGAGTGGGGAGATGTTTTAGAAAAATGATCCAGGCAGCAGAGTGAAGTATGGACCAGAGAGAGAGGAGACTAGAGGCAGGGAGGCCAGTGAGGAGGCTGATACGGTAGTTGAGTGGAGATACGACAAGCGCTTGGACTTCGTTGCCGTCACATACAGATAAACTTTCACCATCGGTACACTGTCTTCTAACTCAAAAGATAGATTTTGAGCTGACGACGTTGGCTCAGTTCATAGGCCTAGCAAAGTTCCGTCACGGGCATAGTTACAGAACTGTGTCAATAGAATGGGCCCAGAAAGAAAAATAAAGCAAGGACACGAAGCCAATCCAGGAAATGAAAGGTCTGTAAGAAGACCAACTTGGATATTTAAAGAGCAGATAGAATGGATGGGATGCAGTGAAGACATGAAAAGAATCTTCATTGAGGAGAGAAAATAGGAAAGATGGGCTGAGGAAATCCCAATGAAATACAGGCATGGAAGAAAATGAAAAAAGCTGTCATGCCTACATTTACTCTGCTCTTAGACTGAATCACAATTCTTAATTTTAATAGCCACCGCCAGCCCCACATTTGCAGTCCATATGCTGGAGATTCTGCAGAATCCCAAAGATGCTCAGACTGTCAGGCTGGAAGCGTAGACTATTCCAAGATTTTAAGCTTGCTGTGGGCAAAGAATGCGCCTACCAACTCTATTGTATTATTACACTGTCCTCTTCCAAGCACTTAGTACAGTGCTCTACACACAGTAAGCGCTCAAGAAATACGACTGATTGATGTGAACTCTTCCATCCCGTCCGAGCCTGAATCCAGCTTATCATCTACTACCGATGACTGCTGGGAGGTAACTGGAGTTCTTTGCTTAAAAGCCAAATCCCACGGGCTGTGAGCTAAGTCCATATATTTTTGTTCAGTGTAATTTTTGAAGAGAATTATCTGGTAGAACATTCCATTTCAGACCTAAACCCACACTGGGTAAATTTAACGTCCGGTGTCGATCTAATGAGAGGAGGCAGGATTAATGTTTTTCGAGCTACGTACCGCCGAACCCGTGCCAGGATCTCTGAAGTCCATTGAGTGAGTAGCTCAGACAGGGACCCTCCCTGCATGGCTGCCTGCCTAGGTGACCTCATGAACCAAGCGTCCGGGAAAGCCACCAACAGCGAGGGGAGGGGAAGGATCCGTGATGAGATCCTCAGGCCATCCGTTCTGTGAATTCCACTCACCTGTCTATCCGGTGGTCATGGCTCTATAATAATTGTGGTATTTGTTAAGCGCTGACTGTGCCGGGCACTGTACTAAGCTCTGGGGTGGATACAAGGAAGTTGGGTTGGACACAGTCCCTGTCTCACATGGGGCTCACAGTCTCAATCCCCATTTTACAGATGAGGTAACTGAGGCACAGAGAAGTGAAGGGATTTGCCCAGGGTCTCACAGCAGACAAGTGGCGGAGCAGGGATTAGAACCCCTGACCTTCTAATAATAATAACATTGGTATTTGTTAAGCGCTTACTATGTGCCGAGCACTGTTCTAAGCGCTGGGGTAGACACAGGGGAATCAAGTTGTCCCACGTGGGGCTCACAGTCTTAATCCCCATTTTACAGATGAGGTAACTGAGGCACCGAGAAGTTAAGTGACTTGCCCAAAGGCCTGACTCCAAGGCCTGTGCACTCTCCACTACACCATGCTGCTTCTCTACAACTAATGGTAATAATAATAATTATGGTATTTGTTAAGCACTTACTAGGTGCTAGGCACTGTACTAAGCGCTGGGGTGGAGATACAAGCAACTTGGGTTGGACACAGTCCCTGTCCCACGTGGGGCTCCCAGTCTCGATCCCCATTTTTACAGATGACGTAACCGAGGCCCAGAGAAGTGAAGTGACTTGCCCAAGGTCACACAGCAGGCAGGTGACAGAGCTGTGATTAGAACCCATGACCTTCTGACTCCCAGGCCTGTGCTTTATCCACTAGGCCATGCTGCTTCTTGTATGAATGTCTCCTGAGACATTCATTCGATCAATCAGTTGTATTTATCAGATGCCGACTGAGTGGACTGAGCAATTGGGAGAGTACAATAAACAAAAACTCCTCACTCTAGGCTTCAAGGCTCTCCATCACCTTGCCCCTTCCTACCATTCAATTCAATAGTATTCAATAAATACTATTGAATGAATGAATGAATGAATACCTCTCCTCCCTTCTCTCTTTCTACCACCCACCCTGCACGCTCCGCTCCTCTGCCGCCCACCTCCTCACCGTCCCTCGGTCTCGCCTATCCCGCCGTCGACCCCTGGGCCACGTCCTCCCGCGGTCCTGGAACGCCCTCCCTCCTCACCTCCGCCAAACTGATTCTCTTCCCCTCTTCAAAACCCTACTTAAAACTCACCTCCTCCAAGAGGCCTTCCCAGATTGAGCTCCCCTTCTCCCTCTACTCCCTCTACCGCCACCCCCTTCACCTCTCCACAGCTTAACCCTCTTTTCCCCCCCTTTCCCTCTGCTCCTCCCCCTCTCCCTTCCCATCCCCTCAGCACTGTACTCGTCTGCTCAACTGTATGTATTTACATTAGCCTATTTATTTTGTTAATGAAATGTACATCGCCTTGATTCTATTTAGTTGTCATTGTTTTTACGAGATGTTCTTCCCCTCGACTCTATTCATTGCCATTGTTCTCGTCTGTCCGTCTCCCCCGATTAGACTGTAAGCCCGTCAAACGGCAGGGACTGTCTCTATCTGTTGCCGACTTGTTCATTCCAAGCGCTTAGTACAGTGCTCTGCAAATTGTAAGCGCTCAATAAATACTATTGAATGAATGAATGAATACAATAGAGGTAAAAGACAATCCCTGAGTTCTAATCCCGGTTCTGCCACATGTCTGCTGTGTGACCTTGGGCAAGTCACTTAACTTCTCTGGGCCTCAGTTATCTGTAAAATGGGGATTAAGAGTGTGAACCCCATGTGGGACAAGGACTGTGTCCAACCTGAATATCTTGTATCTCCACCAGCACTTAGAACAGTGCTTGGCACGTAGTAATAATAATAATAATTATGGCATTTGTTAAGCGCTTACTATGCGCCAAGTACTGTTCTAAGCACTGGGGTAGATACAGGGTAATCAGGTTATCCCACGTGGGGCTCACACTTTTAATCCCCATTTTACAGATGAGGTAACTGAGACACAGAGAAGTTAAGTGACTTGCCCAAGGTCACACAGCAGACAAGTGATGGAGCCGGGATTAGAACCCATGTCCTCTGACTCCCAAGCCCGGGCTCTTTCCACTGAGCCACGCTGCTTCCAGCAGCGCTTGAGCAACATCATTATAATAATAATAATAATGGTGGCATTTGTTAAGCGCTTACTATGTGCAAAGCACTGTTCTAAGCACTGGGGAGGATACAAGGTGATCAGGTTGTCCCACGTGGGGCTCACAGTTTTAATGCCCATTTTGCAGATGAGGGAACTGAGGCACAGAGAAGTGAAGTGACTTGCCCAAAGTCACACAGCTGGCAACCAGCGGAGCTGGGATTAGAACCCATGACCTCTGACTCCCAAGCCCGGGCTCATTCCACTGAGCCACGCTGCTTCTCTATTATTATTACAATATTATTACTATTATATTAATAATCCAGCAGATCCAAGAAGTACTTTGGAGAAGGAATCGGCAGGATCTATTAACAGACGGAGTGTGAGGGTTACAAGATAGTGAGGAGTCACAGATGACATGGGCACCTGATTGCCCTCACCCTTTAGGCACCAATCGACTTTCCATCTAGCAAGACGGCATATTAGGGGCCATGGACAGTTCTGGCAGCCATAGCAGCTGACGGCAGGTGGGCAAGGAGGTTAGAGAAGCAGCGTGGTTCAGTGGACAGAGCCTGGGCTTGGGAGTCATAGGTCATGGGTTCGAATCCCGGCGCTGCCACTTGTCAGCTCTCCCCTCCTTCACTCTCCCCTCCTTCAAACCCTCAATGAAGGCTTACAGTCTAATCGGGAGAGACGGACAGACGAGAACAATGGCAATGAATAGAGTCGAGGGGAAGAACATCTCGTAAAAACAATGACAACTAAATAGAATCTCCAAAAGGCCCTCCCTGATTACGCTCTCATTTCCCCTTTTCCCTCCCTTCTACCTTGACTTGCTCCCCGTATTCACCCCCCCCCCGACCCAGCCCCACAGCACATATGTACATATCCATAATTTATATTAATATAATTAGTCCCCCTCTAGACTGCAAGCTTGCTGTGGGCTGGGAATGTGTGTCTGTTATATCGCTGTGTTGTACTCTCCCAAGTGCTTAGTACAGTGCTCTGCCCACAGTAAGCGCTCGATAAATACAGTTGATTATTAAAACGCTTTCTATGTGTTGAACACTGTTCTAAGTGCTGGGGTAGAGCCCGGGCTTTGGAGTCAGGGCTCATGAGTTCGAATCCCAGCTCTGCCACTTGTCGGCTGTGTGACTGTGGGCAAGTCACTTAACTTCTCCGTGCCTCAGTTCCCTCATCTGTAAAATGGGGATTAAGACTGTGAGCCCCACGTGGGACAACCTGATTCCCCTATGTCTACCCCAGCGCTTAGAACAGTGCTCGGCACATAGTAAGCGCTTAACAAATACCAACATTATTATTATTATTATTATTACAAGTTAATTAGGTTGGACACAACCCCTGACCCTCATGGGACACACAGTCCAAGTAGGGGGGAGAGAACTGAAGCACAGAGAAGTTGAGTGACTTTCCCAAGGTCACACAGCAAGCAGTTGGCAGAGCCAGGATCAGAACCCAGGTCCTCTGACTCCCAGGCCCCTGCTCTACCCACTAGACCACGCCGGTGTCTCCGTTTGATGCGGAGACAAACGGGTAGCCCTTGGAGGTTTTTGAAGAGTGGGGAGAGGGGTGCAGAATGCTACTTCAGGAAGATGATTTGAGCGGCAAAGTGAAACTGGAAAGATTTAGCAATAGACCGAATGTGAGAGTTGAAAGAGAGGGAGGAATCATGGATAATGCCAAAGTGGGGGACTTCAGAAATGGGGAGGACGGTGGTGGTGTCAACTGCATTGGGAAAGTTAGGTGAAGGAAAGGATTTGGAAGGGAAGGGAAGGAGTTCAACTTGAGACGTATTGAAGTAAAGGTGCCGGTGAGGCATCTGTACGGAGAAGTCCTGCTGGCTAGGAGTAGTACAAGATTGCAGATAGGGAGGGAGGATGGAGCTAGCAGTCTAGATTTGGGAGTCACCGTTAAGGTCACATCTTCTCCAAGAGGCCTTCCCCAATTAAGCCCTCTTTTCCCCAGCTCGGTCTCCCTTCTGCATCATCTACGCGCTTCGATCCGTGACCTTTGGACATTTGATATTCGTCCCATCCCCACAGCATTTATGTACATATCTTTAAATAATCTATTAGAAATTATTCATATTAATGTCTATCTCCCCTTCTAGACTGTAAGCTCGTTGTGGGCAGGGAAAGGGTCTGCTAATTCTGTTGTATTGTACTCTCCCAAGCGCTTAGTACAGTGTTCTGCACCTAGCAAGCGCTTGATAAATGCAACTGATTTATCGATTGAGTCACCCACGTGGAGGTGGTGGTTCAAGCCGTGGGAGCGAATGAGTGCTTCCCCTCCCAGGAAGTGACTACAAAGTGAGAAAAGTAGGAGATTCTTGCGAGACACTAGATTGTGAGCCCCCTCCGAAGGACAGGGACTGTGTCCAATTTCCACCTGCGTATTCTTTCCTAGCGCTTAGTACGGTGCGCTGCACGCAGTAGCGCTTAAGAAATGCTCTTTACCACCACCTACAGCGGAAGAGAAGGTGGCGAAAGAGACGGCCAAAGGAAAACCAGAAGAGACCTGGGTTGGTGAAGGAGGAGGGGTGAAGATGAGGCCGCTGTGGGAGAGAGTGGTAAGGGAGGCAGTACCGTCAGGCGAGAGCCGGGTTGTGGTGATGGCAAGGGGGAGTAAGCAGGCCAGAGCAGCGAAGAAAGGAAATTTGCCCACGGTGGATGGGGATTCCGTATGCCGCAGTGAAGCGGGGTCACGGGAGGAGAGGGTGGAGGGTGGTCAGGAGGTGTTGCGTAGGACAGGGTGAGGTGTCTGACAGTGTTAGGCATGGGAGCTTTGGGGGAGAGCCACAGGGGAGAAAAGCAAAGACGTGGTGGAAGGAATGAGGACGATATGGGAGGCGGACCCCATGTCCATTTGCCCTTCCGTACTTTGGCTGTCGATAACCATAACCTTTGTTAATGTCTTGTGTCTGCTCCCCCGCCCTGTTTGCATCTAAGCTCCTTGAGGGCAGGGTCGTGTCCGTGACTCAGTTGGACTCTCCCGGGCACTTATTCCCCTTTCATTATAGAATCAGTGCGACCCAGCCTTTTGGAGGATGTGGAAAAGCTTTTCTCGCTCAGATGACAGTTTCTCCTTCCTGGAGAGTAGTGTAGCTCACAGGCAGCCCAAACAGCTTCTTGGAGCAGCTGCTTGAATGAGTAATTACCAATAATCAATAATTCACCATTAATAATCATTAATAATTATGGTTCTCGTTAAGTGTTTACAATGTGACGCGCACTCTACTGAGCGCTGGGGTAGGTACAAGTTAAAATCAGGTCAGACACAGCCCCACGTGGGGTTCACAGTCTAGGTTGAAGGGAGAAAAGGTATCGAATCCCCATTTTTCAGATGAGGTGACTGAGGCACAGAGAAGTCACTTGACTCGCCCACGGTCACACAGCGGGCAAGTGGCAGAGCCGGGCTCGTGCGCTTTCAACTAGATGACACTGCTTCAGCTGTGGAGATGGTAGTGAAGAGTGGCCTGGGAAAAGTATAGCATAATAATAATAATGTTGGTATTTGTTAAGCGCTTACTACGTGCAGAGCACTGTTCTAAGCGCTGGGGTAGATACAAGGTAATCAGGTTGTCCCACGTGAGGCTCACAGTCTTAATCCCCATTTTACAGATGAGGTCACTGAGGCACAGAGAAGTTAAGTGACTTGCCCACAGTCACCCAGCTGACAAGTGGCAGAGCCGGGATTCGAACCCATGATCTCTGACTCCCAAGCCCGTGCATGCTGCTTCCCACATCCTGGCATCACTGTGCTTGCCATCCCCAGCAAATGGTCGTGTGAGCAGGGTGGGGGTGGTTGAACTGTAAGTCTCATTTCTTGGGCCGGCACAAAGTCTAAAGCTACCCCTGAGTGCACATAATCATCATCCTTTTTTCTTTTTTTCTTTTTTTGTTTAAATGGTATGTGTTAAGCGCTCACTATGTGCCAGACACTGTGCCAAGCACTGGGGTAGTTACAAGCTAATCACGTTGGACACGGTCCCTGTCCCACATGGGGCTCACAGTCTTAATCCCCATTTTACAGATGAGGTAACCGAGGCCCAAAGAAGTGGATAATAATAATAACGGTATTTGTTCAGCGCTTACTATGTGCCAAGCACTGTTCTAGTGAAGTGACTTGCCCGAGGTCACAGAGCAGACAAGCAGTGGAGTCAGGATTAGAAAGGAGGTCCTTCTGTCCCCCAGGCCCGTGTGCTCTATACACTCGGCCATCATCGGACAGCCGCTCTCCTGCCTGAGAGCAGAGGGATGGATTAAGCCAGCTCTTTTTTTTAATGGTATTTTTATGGTATTTGCTTACTACGTTGCAGGCACTGTACTAAGCCCTGGGGTAGATACAAGCTAATCAGGTCGGACACAGTCCGTGCCCCAAATGGGGCTCACGGCCTTAATTCCCATTTTACAGGTGAGGGAACTGAAGCCCAGAGAAGTGAAGTGACTTGGCCAAGGTCACACAGTAGACAGGTGGGGGAGCTGGGATTAGAACCCAGGTCCTTCTGCCTCCCAGGCCCACTCTCTATCCACTAGGCCAAATTGTTTCTCTTAGGATCCTTTCCGGGTCATATCATCGTAGAAAAACAATGGAGTATGCCTAAAATGAGGGTTGCAAGGCAATAATGGAGCTTGTTGACAGACTGAAACTTTATAGTCAAGCTCTAAACCTAGAAATAAATTCAAGAGCAATTTAAATTGACAGGGACAAAAATATAGCATTTAGTTTAAAATGGTTTTTGGCTTCAATTTAAAGAACGCAAGATGGATCTGTTTTGCCATTTAAAATTTGCCAGACCTTAATATGGTATGGGTGGGTATGAGTATTTTTAAATGGAAATTTTGCTTAGCTGTGGGAAGACTCCTTCATCATCATCATCATCCAAATCGGTAACTGTTGGTAATATATCTAAATCGTACTATTTTTCAAAGGAAATGACCCTAGCAAAAAATGTTAGGTTAAAATGGCTTTTTGTTTGTCGGGACACTTACCAAAAAACTACTCCCCAATTTTGGATTTGTTTTTTAAGGAAACAGCCAGAACTTTATTATGATTAATACTGTATCTTTATATTTGGTCATATTTATTCAGTGTAGGAAGGAGAAAGTGAAGGGTACATGGTGCTCTACTGAAGTAAATCACAATAAGGAATTGCGTTACTAGGAGCCTGGAAAATGTTTACCTTGGAAAAACCCTTCCACGAATGAAGCAACAGCAATGGCATGTCACCACGGAACAACTGGAAGGGGTCAGTTTGTGTCCGAATGGAAGGAAAAGTAAGTGGAGCCGAACTCCCCCTTATCTTTACTTCCCCGGGGCTGCCCATCCACCTCAACCTCAAATGGAAACTCCTTACCATTGAAAGCAGCAGAGAAGCAGCATGGTCTTGTGGATAGAGCAAGGGCCTGGGAATCAGAAGGGCCTGGGTTCTAAACCCGGCTCTGCCTCTTGTCTGCTGTGTGACTTAAGGAGGAGTGACTTATGTCACTTAACTCCTCTGCCTTAGTTACCTCACCTGTTAAAAAAAAAATGGGGATCAGGACCGTGAGCCCCATGTGGGACAGGGACAGCATCCGAGGCAATTTGCCCGTATCCGCCCCTGCGCTCAGTACAGTGCTTGGCACATAATGAGAGCTTAACAGATGCCGTTACAAAGTGGCTTTCAAGCTCACAGTCAGCTCCACCCCTCCTACCTTACCTCCCTGGTTTCCTACTTCAATCCACCCCTCGCACTTTGCTCCTCTAACCCCAGCCTACTCACCGTGCCCCCAACCCCAACCATCTCATCTATCGCGCCGCTGAGCCCCCGCCCGCGTCCCCCCTCTGGCCCGGAACTCCCTCCCCCTTCGTGTGACAGACCACTACTCTCCCCACCTTCAAAGCCTTATGAAAATCACATCTCCTCCAAGAGGCCTTCCTTTCCCAGCTAAGCCCTCATTTCCCCTTCTGCACCACTTATGCCCTTGGATCTGTACCGTCTTAAATATTTGAGAACAGTGCATGGCACATAGTAGGCGCTTAACAAGTACCATCATCATCATCGTCGTCATAATATTCACCCCACCCTCAGCCTCACACTTAAGTCCAAATCTGTATCTATTTTAATATCCGTCCTCCCCTCTAGACCCTAAGGGCCTGGTGGAGAGAGAACGCGTCTACCTCTCCCAGGCACATAGTACAGTGCTCCGCACACAGGGAGCACCCAGTAAACACCCTTGATTGACTGAATGATTAGAGGAATTTTCTTGATTACAGGGCTGCGAGGGGAACGGTGTGCATGGCCTTTGGGCCTTGGCTCCGCTTATCTGTGGAGACACACCCATGATAAAAGAAGCAATAGGAAGGTCAAGCTCATGGCAACTGGATCCATGTGATGAAAATGAAAACATTAGGATGTAAAGCAGCTGTCGTATAGCAAGCCCAATAAGGCAGAAGGCAGGCAAAGAGAAATAATTCACAAAATCATTGATTCATTCCTTGGAACCGAATATGACGCCTAGTAGCACTGTTAGAATGAGTCCAATAAAGTCATGTTCCCAAATTGCCTCTGGCCGAGAACCGCTCTTGAGAAGTTAAGGTAGGATTTGCAAAATGAAGGCGGAGGGCAGGGCAGGTTATTGGCAAAGGGCGACCAGAGAGGGGGTTATGATGATTCAGGGCCAGAACAGTGATCCACGCCGCAAGCCGTGATTGCAGCTGGCAACCGAAGCTCAACCTAGCCAGCTCCGAGCCGAGGTCCCAATCACCGAGTACGGAAGGGGCTCCCACGTGCATGTTTTCAGCCTCGTTGCCTCACGCGAAATACATCGTGACTGCTGTCACCGGGAGAAATTGAGGGCGATGGTCAAAATCCATCTTGGTGTTAGAAAAGTTTCCTTAATAGCAGGAGACGATCACAGACTAACCCACGCCCGCATTCCTGAAAGCAGAAGCAAGATTTTAAAAAGACCGTAGGCCAACAGAAAATCCACTATGTACTTTGAATACCCTGGCTGCTAGTTGAGAAAGTAGAAATAGCCAGACTGAGAGCCGAAGACCAGCAACGGGAGAGATGGAAGAAGGAACGATATGAACTCCATGAGACAGAACAGAAGAATCTGATAAATCGTGGGCATAAATGAATTCAGACCATCTCTTTGACTGTAGGTTTGTTTTTCCGTCTGAGCTATTTAAAACAAACCTAGTAACACTCCAGCTACCCAGGGATGCATGTGCTATGACCTCTAGCGTCTAAGAGCAGTTTTCCAACTGACTTAAGGAGATCCTATTCTGCTTTGAAATGTGCCATTCGCTGGACTTCAGGAGAGCTCTTGACGAGACAAGCTAGTTTAAGTAATTCCCTAGAGTTTGAAATGACATTTGAAATATTGTTATTCAACTGCTTCATGTTCGTGGCAGTAGCTTTAAAAAATCGAAGAGATGGCCGGGGAAAATGAAAAATTTTGCCATTCCATTCTGCAGATGTGAAATATTAGCACCCTGCATAAATATAAAATTATCTTTGCGATTGTGCAATCTTTTCTAGATTTTTGAATTGCAAATGAATGGAATATTTTTGTGAGACTTAGGAAAGAAATCTCATCCTGTCT
This sequence comes from Ornithorhynchus anatinus, assembly GCF_004115215.2. Classification (NCBI taxonomy): domain Eukaryota; kingdom Metazoa; phylum Chordata; class Mammalia; order Monotremata; family Ornithorhynchidae; genus Ornithorhynchus; species Ornithorhynchus anatinus. Next base: position 104,330,734 of record NC_041749.1, read on the forward strand.
CATGGGCTGCGATTGTTCTAAAGCCTGTAATTAGAATGACAACCGAAGTGCTTTGTGTTTAAGGCTCACTTGTGATAGAATCCAGATACACAGTTGAGTCACTGCACATCAGGGCAGAACTCAGCTCCCATGTGGGCCCTGGGATGAACTTCCACGTAGATCATCTCCCCCCTTTTCCCCAACTCTCAGTTCTCACATTCAGCAACACTGTTGCATGAAAGGGGAGGGAGGTTGGGGTTGGGGGGGGGGAGAGAGGCACATATGGGGGTGGAAGGCGGGGGGCGGGGTCACGCTACAGTATTCCCGGCACTCATGGTCCCCGAGACCAAGCCCTATCTGCCTGCTTCTGAGTCCTGGCCTTGAATTGGAGCCTCACCAGACCCCGTTCTTCACAACTGGAGGCCGTTCCGTATCCCTCCCAAAAGATCCCGACGGCCAAAAAATGTCCCCGACCCTTCAGGGGCTGATTGATTGTATTTATCGAGTGCTTAGTGTGTGCTAAGCACTTGGGAGAGTACAGAGGGGCAGTTGTCCCAGTGTCAGATCTGCTCCTGCTTCATAATGATAATGTTGGTATTTGTTAAGCACTTACTAGGTGCCGAGCACTGTTCTGAGCGCTGGGGGAGATACAGGGTAATCAGGTTGTCCCACGTGGGGCTCATACACTTTTAATCCCCATTTTACAGATGAGGGAACTGAGGCACAGAGAAGTTAAGTGACTTGCCCACAGTCACACAGCTGACAAGTGGCAGAGCCGGGAGTCGAACTCATGACCTCTGACTCCGAAGCCCAGGCACTTTCCACTGAGCCACGCTGCTTCTCCGATCACACAGCATCCCTTTTCTACATAATATAAAGAAGTAAATTCTAATTTTCACCTGGGTATTTTTCCATTCAGTATAGTACTTCTCACACAGTAGGCACTTAATCAGTACGATTTCTATTATCACTACTCAATTTGGAAGTGGGAGGGTGGGAAAAAGGAGAATTGAAAAACCAGCTTCAACTGAAGTAAGTGGACTCGCTGTCAGTACAGAATTCTGGAGACGTTTGGTTAAGGTAGTCCGCTAGTCCGACTCTTCCAAATTATTCACTGAAGTAGAAAGTTTCCATCATGGCGGTCAAACGCCGCTCTCCCCTGATGTCTTTTTGCTAACTAATACAAAAAATAAGATCGAGTCAGTCTTATTTTAGTGAGGTGGTGATTAAATTCGACAGCGACTGACGCACTTCAGAGGACATCCCCTGAAGCAACCCGAAAGGTTAATACAGCTGAGCAAGGGAATCTCAGGTCTTGTAGCCGAAAGGAACTTCGATGCAAAGTAATCATCGATGCTGATATTTAGCAGCAATTCAGGAGCCTTTTCTCTTGCCGAGCCTTTTCTCTTGCCGGTTGTGTTTGGAGACGACACGTGGGAAAGCACGAAGGCTTGCTAATAGAACAAGAAAGTAAGACATGCCATACTGTTTTGGACAAATTGTTTCATCCGTCCAGGACTCTGTCTCTGACAGGGAAACCAGGATGCTTGGGAGAACCATGTGGAGGCTCATCTTCATGGACCAGCAAACAAACATCCCTCCCTCACTTTTTCCTCGTAATTTGGGGGTGCCTATTGTATACATTTCTATTAAATCCTTCTTAAGATTCTAACTTTGCTCACTACTTCCTTAACTTTCCCGCTAATCGTTATGCACCTTTTGCCCAGGTAGACTGTAAGCTCCCTGAGAAGTAGCGTGGCTTAGCGGAAAGAGCACGGGCTTGGGAGTCAGAGGTCGTGGATTCTAATCCCGGCTCTGCCACTTATCAGCTGCGCGACTTTGGGCAAGTCACTAAACTTCTCTGTGCCTCAGTTACCTCGCCTGCAAAATAGGGATGAAGACTGTGAGCCCCACCAGGGACAACCCGATTGCCTTGTATCTACCCCATCGCTTAGAACAGTGCTTGGCACAGAGTAAGCGCTTAACAAATGCATTCATTATTATTACTACCAACTCTGTTATATTGTGCTCTCCCAAGTGCTTAGTACTTGGGAGATGGATTGATTTTGCTTATCCACATGCTTTTAGAGCCTCAGTGTTGGAGGGGTACTGCCTAAATATTGAAAATATCTACCTGGATCCTTAAACCGAAACACTCGGAGCCGGGATCTCTCCGTCTCAAGTTCAGCAAGGAAAAATGAAATGCCAGGAGATGTCAGTGATTCAATAGGTGCCACTTTTTCATCTGAGACTGAAGTAAATCAGTATCCCAGGGCTGTTTTTGAAATAAAAATAACATACTGTTTTTATAATCTCAAGTCTGGGACTGCTAGCCTTTATGTCCTGGCCCAATTCCAGTTGGATAACTTGTTTGGTCTACTTAAAAAGGCCATTCATTTCAAGTCGATACAGTCTAATGCGGTGGTTCATTCTCTTCCGTGGTTTCTTGTGCAGCCATCAAGTCAGAATGCTAGAAGGGCCCTTGTGAGATCTCTAGACCGTAAGCTCGTTATGGGCAGGGAAGATGGGAAGCAGCGTGGCGTAGTGGAGTCAGAGCACGGGCCCGGGAGTAAGAAGGTCGTGAGTCAGAGTCAGAAGGTCAGGGAGTCAGAGGTCCCGGCTCTGCCACTCATCTGCCGTGTGACCTTGGGCAAGTCTCTTCACTTCTCTGGGCCTCAGTCGCCTCATCTGTAAAATGAGGATTGAGACAGCGAGCCCCACGTGGGACAACCTGATTACCTTATATCTACCCCAGCGCTTAGTACAGTACCTAGCACATAGTAAACACTTGACAAATGTCATCATTATTACTAATTCTGTGGTACTGTATTGTCCCAAGCGCCGAGTCCAGTGTTCTGCGCATAGTAAGCACTCAATAAATCCCAATGATTGATTGATCATTTAGACGGCCACCGGGCTCCAGGGAGAACCACTGCTAATATCGCCCATATTAGCATCGGCCTGTTTCCATTCCATTTGAAACTACCATTGAGCAGGCTTCCAGGGAGGGAGTCTGCACAATCTCTTGCGGTAGCCTAGCCGAGTGTGGTATGTTACTAGAGGGCTGTTATTACAAGCTTCTGGGAGAACATTGTATATTTATTTGCGTGTCCTAGCATCTTTGAATAAATGGCGCTGCATATAAATGTCACCAGTTTAAAAAAAAATTTTTTTTTTTAAGTGAAAGTATCAGTCGTAATTATCGAGCGCTTACTGTGTGCAGGACACTGGACTAATAATGACTTGGGAGAGGACAATATAACAATATAACGGACGGTCTTCCGGTGAGTGAATTTCTCTTTGAGAATACATTTTAAAATGTATCGACATGTCTGTGTGATCTCCCAGAGCTTCAGTAAAACTCTGCAACAGGGAACGTGTATGCCAACTCAGTTCTATCGTCCTCTCTCTTGAACAAAAGGAAGTGGGCTTGCAATCAATCAGTCAATCACTGGTATTTATGGAGCACTTACCGTGTGCAGAGCACTGTTCTAAGTACTTGGAAGAGTACCAATCAACAGAGTTGATGGACACAGCCCCTGCCTACAAGGAGTTTACAATTAAGAGAGGGAGGGGCGTGAAGTTAGAGAAACTTCAGTGGGACACGAAGACCAATGTCTTTACTAGCAGGAACTGTTCAGTTCTCAGTGGCCGGAGAGCACGAGAGGAAGCGTGGCGTAGTGGCTAGAGCACGGACCTGGGAGTCACAAGGTCGTGTGTTTTAAACCCGCCTCCGCTAATTGTCTGCTGTGTGACCTTGGGGAAGTCACTTCACTTCTCTGGGCCTCATTTACCTCATCTGGAAAACGGGGATTGAGACTGTGAGCCCCACATGGGACAGGGACTGTGTCCGACTCGATCTGCTCTTATCCACCCCAGCGCTTAGTACGGCGCCTAGCACACAGTAAGCCCTTAACAAATACCATCATTATTATTAGTCAGCCTTCTCTCTTCTCTAGACCAAATAACCCCAATTTCTTTTACCTTTCTGCTCTTTTCCCCTTCTTTCCCCTACCTCTCTACCCAGTCACGGTCCCGCCCCCTTGCAGTTGGACACCAGGCTCCAAAGGGGCCGTTCCTGGCTTGGAGCCAGGATTTCTGAGAGGTTTTAGAGTCTCCATCCCCAGAGATCTTGTAGGGAAGAATAGACACTCTCTATCTGGAGGCAGGGGATTGGACCAGACAATCTTTCCCCGGGCCCTTCCAGCTTCATGACTTAGCGTAATTTCTCTAGTCGGTAAATACTGCTTTGAACGGAGAAGGCAGACGTGACTTCCTCCGAAGAGAGCACAAAGGAGCATATATGGGGTGGACGGCAAGCTAGTGTTTAGGGATCCTTGCCATTCATTTCTACCTTTGTTTCTTCACTGTGGCATAGAGTGAATTTCCTTTTTCGGTTAGTCAAGACCTAAAGGCTTCTTAAATGCCCCTCGACTATGTTTAATAAGTTCCATATGGTGCATGCTAAACAAATCCTTAAATGTGCTGAGTAGAAAATTGCTGACTGTTTCATTTAAACTACCACGTTCACTTTTTTTTTTCCTTTATATTCTTCAAGCAGATGGTATTAATGTAAAAGGCCTTGTGGTTTAAAACTTAACCAACGCTTTCCATTTGCAAACTTTGGTCTAGGTTTTCTCATGTACTTTGTTTTGCTGATTTAGTAGTTCCATTTGCCCGTGAGCTTTAACTTTGAAAGACGAGTACTGTGCCGCAACATTCAGTTTGTTTTTAGGTGCTTGGATTCAAATATTTCTCTGCTACTACTTCAGAGTAACCTTCAGAACACTCGTTACAGTGGAAACATTGACAGAAAGTTTGCGGGCTAGTTGATCTGGAGGCCAAGTTTAAAAATGTTTCAGACCTGTGACTCCTGCAGGACCTTTCATGACAGGAGCCCTCTAATTCCATCCCAGCTCTGGTTTTCTGCTAATGAGAGTCCATTATGTGCCGAATTCCTTAGAGATAAATGTTCTTTCAGATGGCAGTAGCTCTAGCAACGGCTGTTGTCTTGACACACGTAGCTGAAATGCGTCAAGAAATAACAGTAGCACATCTATTAGCATTTTCAGTGTTGCCCCTTGCAGATATGAACAGTGGATGCTGAGGAGAGCTCGCCAGGCAGAGGAGAGCAAACCCCTTGACTAAGAAAAGCCCCGGGTGTCTGACCTAATGATCCGGTACCCGACCCAGTGCTGAGCACACAGGAAGGGCTGAATAAATGCCAGAATTATTATTAGAAACGAAGGAAGGAGGTTCTTCACCTTGCCCCACACCCACCCCCGCCGCCCAACAGCTCTTCACAGAGCTTCGGGACCAACATTTTGAAGTCTCCAACTGCTCCCCCAGCCCCCAAAGCACCAGTTCCTGTTAGGGTCAGGCTACCAAATGCGGCCACCTCAGGGTGCAACTGGGCCCCGTGAGCTGTGTGAGGGAGAAACACCTTGAGTGGGTGGCCCATGGCCTCCCTCCCATGAAGAATGTAACTGGAACAGCTCTGAACCCACTTGATTTTCTGCTTGGGAGTTATGTAGTGTTTTCATTTTGGGGGCGGGGGTAGGGGGGTGGAAAGGGGTGCCGCACGCTCTTTTGCCCACTCCCCCAGACACATAGAGGAGGAAGGGTCCAGCCAGGAATGCTACCCTGGGGGTCATTTCCATGCCCAGGCCCCCCAAAAGACTGAATGCAGTTTCCAAAGGCAAAGCTGCTAACCAACTGGGGCGAAGCCCACTAAGGGGGTTTCAGTCGTCGTCGCCGCAGTGTCTGGATCACGAAGTGCTTCGCCCGGTCCCGTGGGGATAGACTGCAACCTGGGAGGGAACTAATCAGGTTTAACTCAAGCTGATCATCTAGTCTGATTAGGGACCCTCCCGAGCGGCCCAGGTTCCTATTTTGTGCCTTCCACGTTTTTCGGCATAATGAAGAAAGGGCTGAAAAGAACCTGATTGATTGGTAGCGTGTTGCGTCAACTTGGGACTTGCGTTCTAATTAGTCACTGATGAATGGCTGACACGTTTCTCTGTCGTCTTGAACGTTCGGGTGTATTTACTTTGGCAGTCTATGTTGTTGAAACATGTCAGACCATCATAAGAATAGTTTGAAGTAGGATCAAAGCCTTATATGTCACTAGTTGCACTCTTGGGTTCATTGTTTGGAGAGACAAATGAGACATCCCAAAAGTCGACATTTGCCGCCACAGAGGATGGGAAAACTTGGGCTACTGTTTTTCTGACGAGGAAAGCAAGGGATTTTAAGATGCCCTTTCCAGCCTCACTGGCAAATATGGTGATCCTGAAAGCCCCTCATAGGACTTAAAAAGTAGGCAAGCAGGATCGCTATATCGGGAATGTTTGCAGGCATGGCTTGGGGCTGTACTTGGTCTGAAAACAGGACTTTAACCTCCCTCTTAGGCCAAACCTTATCCCTTTCGCCCTTCCAAATTCTACCGACAAGGAATCGCTCCTCCTTGAAGCCTTCCCCTCATTCAAGCCACCTTCCTTTGGCCAACCCAGGTCCTGAGGCCATCCAAGGAATCGCTCCTCCTTGAAGCCTTCCCCTCATTCAAGCCACCTTCCTTTGGCCAACCCAGGTCCTGAGGCCATCTCCCGGCTCTTGGATGTCTGTCTCTATAAAAGACCGGCTTGTAGCGTGGTCGGCCTCTTCGTGTTTCCGTCATTTGCGTTTAGGGATCTTTACATTTGTTTCCTTAGCCTTCTCTGGACCCCACTGTATTGCAAGCGCCTTTAACTACTGTTTTCAGCTTGTTTGGCCCCCTCCCCAGGGGGCACTCACTGCTGACGGGCTGCGCGGTTCTGTGCATAAAGACACGCAGAGTCAATCCCTAGATCAACCAGCATTTATTGAGCACCCACGGAGTGTTGGTGGGGGAGGTTCGTGTTAAAGATCAGGCATGGTTTCGGCTCTCAAGGAGTTCACAGTTGAATACAGGAGACAAGACAAAGACAAGTCAGCACAGATGAATGAATGGAGGTGATGTAATTATAAATTGAAGAGGTGTGGGGTGTGAAGTGGGCAGGTGGGATGGGAATACTTTTAGAAAGGGTCTCTTGTGCTCTAGTTTGAAAGGGTGGGGGGTGGGGAAAGAGAGGGAGTGGAAGAGAAAAATGGACTTGAGTAGGGAGTCTGTTCCACGCCAAGGGGCAGCTTGAGCCCAGCCTGGCAGTGAAAGTTGGTGTTGAGGTTAGAGTGAGGTTTAAAGACCTGATTTCATTTGATGTTTGAAACACCTCAAGGGTGCTTTGGCTTGAATTCTCCCCAAGAACTGACATCGAGGCAGCACGGTGGCTGTGGATTCTCCTGGGTGGGGAGAGGAGGTTGGGGGAAAAGTCCCGGCAACAAAAAGGGAGAGCGCTCCATCCACAGGCCCCCCGGTTAGCATTTCGCGACGAGTGGCGTCGCGAGAGCCGGCCCTACCTGACGGGGCCTTGGATGAAGGGGCAGGAGAGTGAGAGCGGCAGTTCTCAAAGTTCTGATAAATAGCGAATTTGGACTAATGGCGTTTAACCTCTCTTTGGCCGCGTAGGAAAAATATCCTGACATTGTCAGCCTGCCTGAAGGAGCATCAGCACGTTACATGACTATAACGAACCCCCGCCTCCCTGGGTAAGTCAGAATCGCGATGGAGTAAGGAGCAAAACGGAAGCCATTTCTCCGGTCTGAACTAGGATGGGAACGTGTTTGCTTGGGGGCCCCTGAGCTGGGGCTGGCAGTCACGCCGACCTTATTCCACTCGCCGGCGGGGCAGCTCACCGGGCAGAGGTGGCTGCCGCTGCTCCGGGCTTGGCTGCAGGAAGTGATGATAGGGGTCCCACAACCGGCGCCCCTTGGGCTGAGGCATAGTGTCTCTTTTTGGCGTTTTGTGGGGCCACAGTCTCCAGGCTCTGGTGTTTGTTTTTCCCTCCCATGCCCTCCCTGCCCCTCCCCACTGTGCCTCAATCTCATCTCTCTCACCGTAGCCCCCGCCCTTGATCAGGCCCTCCCTCCTGACTGGACCTTCCTCCCCCTTCATATCCATCAGACCGCCACTCTCACCATCTCCAAAGCCCTACTGAGATCACGTCTCCTCCAAGAACCTTCCCTGACTCGCCTCTCATCTCCCCATCCTATTCTCCACCCCCCACCCCACCCCCACCCCGTGTCGCCAGTGCACTTTGGGTGCGTAGCCGTTAAGCGCTTTGATCCTCAGCCCACCCCCAGCCCCACGGCACTTATGTACCAATCCTGATACTCTGCTGCCGCTTCCCCGCTCTGTCGTTTCTTTTAATGTCCGTCTCCCCCGGTATGATTCTAAGCTCCTTGAGGGCAGGCAGGGATCATGTCATTCGTTCGGTCCCATTTACTGTGGGCAAAGCAGTCATTCCTTCACTCAGTCGTGTTTATTGAGCGCTTACTGTGTGCTAAGTGCTTGGAAAGTGCAACTCGGCAACAAATAGAGACAATCCCTACCCAATGGGCTCACAGTCTACAAGGATCTCAGCCAGAGCACCACACTAACCGCTCAGGAGAGTACAATACAACGGTAAAAAAACACACGTTCCCTGCCCACAATGAGCTTATACATTTCTACTGCATATTGTATATAAGCGCTCGATAAATTCCACAGCTCGATTAATGGCTGCTGCAGCCTTCTAAACCGACCCTTGGCCCAGCTCTGCCTTTGGAAAGGAAAGGTGGAGGAAAAGTGAGAGGGACATCCTATCCAGGAAAGGAGACAAGTAAGACCCAGGGGAGGACGGGCTGGGAAGGGGAAGGAAAGGAAGTCCAGAATCGATGAAAAAGAGATCAGGGGCCCCTCTCAGTCTCCGTAGTCTCTTAAAACTGGCAGGCAGTTCCCCGTGGGAGACGATTTCATCTCTGAGAAATGATTTAAAGGAAACACCTTTGCAATAATACTTGCTGTGGAATTTTCCCATGCGAAGGAGGTTTTTCCCCAATTTGAAGTTGGGGGAGAGGGGGGCAGAGTTTCCATTAAAGGAAACCTGGCATCATGACTGTTGGGAGTTGTTCATTACTAGGATTGGTCATGGGTGATTTTGGAATCAAAAAAACCTTTTTCTTCACACAGTGAATAAACTCTGGTTGGGCGGCTTGGGTAGAATTTGTTTCGATAACAAATATGACGAGGGAAAATGAGCTGCTCCCTCAACCGCTCCCTTAAGGCTCATTTAAATGCAGCATAGCTGCGCTTTTCGGGCTTTTACTTGCAATTTCACTAATCTTATTACGCTTGTTATTGGTTTGGGGTTGGGTTGTGTTTTTTTTTTTCCTTTCCCCCTGGCAGACTGGGTAGAGTTCAGTTTTCAAAGCAATTCATCCCCACTCTGCTTCCTTCACTTAATCATTCAAATCCAAATCATACCTTACTCTTTACACATTTTCTGATTCACCCTTCACGATAAAACCAAGACCAAATCTTCATTCTTACTTCATTTCACATTTCACCCCGTAAAATAATTTAGATGGTTCTCCTAAAACTGCAAACATCTGGCCTTTGCCCTTATCTTTCCTACAACACACTTCTTTAGAGATTATTTTTGTTTGTGCCATTCTATCTTTGCTGCTTTGAGAAACTTCCTTTCCTCTGCATTGTTTTGACAGTCTCTCCCACGCTAAAGAGCATCTAGCTGGCTCCGCCGTTCATGGAGAGTGTCTTTCGGTCACCTCCCGCTTGCTCTAGTTAGTGGGGCTCAGGGCCAGGATGGACCGAGAGGCTCCATTTGACTGGCGTGGAGAGAGGGAGACATGCTGCTGCTGGGAACCCTAAAGCAGGATGTGACTTCTCTTTTCCTTAGGAATTTACGGCTTCAAGGTTGCAAGATGAATGCGTTGGGCCCCTCTCATGATTCCCCCAGAGGGGGAATAATTGCTTCGCTCTTTTCATTTGCCCCCCTCTCCCGTTAAATGATTTAGACCAATGTTTCCCTCAGTAAAGCTTTCAGGGATCCTGCCTCCACTCCGAGAGGCAAACTATCAATATATTTCAGCTACAGGAGAGAAACTTCTCTTTTTAAGGGGAAATTACAAATCACAGCCCAGAGCAGACTACCTGAGATCATCAAGCTGGAGGAGGGAGCCTGGGGGCGAAGAAGCAAAGAACCCCCAGTTCTCTTCTCCTGGGATTAGAACTTGAACCCAGAACTTGGAAAGTCTCTTGTCCTCCCCTAGACTGTAAGCTCACTGCGGGCAAGGAACGTGTCTCCCGACTCTGTTGTGTTGTACTCTCCCGAGCACTTAGTACAGTGTTCTGCACACGGCAAGTGCTCAATAAATGCCACCGACTGATGGTCCCAGTGAAGGCTGTGAGGGAAACAGGCTGGGATAATTGTCTAGAAGGCAGGGAGCAAGGCCAGAAGAGAAACTGCTTCTTTAGGGATCACCTTAAGGAAACTAATGTTGAGGTTTATAGGAAGTAACTTAATTTGGGTGTCATTCCTGCCCATTCTAGATTTGAACTTGTCATCGTTTGGGTGATACAGATGACTGACGACGGAGTAGTCTGGCCCAAATTGGATCTACTGGTCAAAATCTCAGAACAAGGTATGCTTTTCATTTCTTATCTCGTCACATAAAGAACTGACAGTCTATCCCGGCTCTGTCACTTGTCAGCTGTGTGACCGTGGGCAAGTCACTTAACTTCTCTGTGCCTGTTACCTCATCTGTAAAATGGGCATTAAGATTGGGAGCCTCACGTAGGACAACCTGATGACCCTGTATCTACCTCAGCGCTTAGAACAGTGCTCTGCACATAGTAAGCGCTTAACAAATACCAACATTATCATTATCTACTTCCTCAAATTATAGCTAGAGGATGGACCCGAGGAGTTGCAGCACGACCTAGTCGATAGAGCACAGGCCCGGGAGTCAGAGGACCTGGGTTCTGATCCCGGCTCTGCCAGTCTATTGTGTGACCTTGGGCAAGTCACTTCACTTCTCTGTGCCTCAGTTACCACATCTGTAAAATGGGGATTAAGACTGTGAGCTCCATGTGGGACATGATGGGCTTGTATCATCCCTAGCCCTTAGTACGGTACCTGGCACATAGTAAGCATTTAACAAACACCATTTTAAAAAAAAAGAAATCCCATTTAATTACAGCTCCACATTTGAGCGTTCTGCCCGGCCCCTGCAGAAAACCAGGCTATGGATTCGGTTTCTACCCGCATGCACATAATTCTCAGATTTTACTTCTAGCTGGAGTGTGTGCTCTTTATTGTCCTCCTCAGGTGCCTCACCAGCAAGGCAGACTAAATACGACGAAGGCCTCAGATGTTTCTAACGCTTCCGTACAGGACTACAAGTCCATCTGCCTTTTGACTCTCTCCACTAAGCCTTACTGATAGTTGCCCCCCCCCAAGATATAGTGTCACATCTGGCCCCGCAAGCTTCCTTCTCCTGCTATCCCCTCTTCTGCAGGCCATTCCACACTACCAAATGTCTCCTCTCTTACGGATCCAACTTGATGGGGAGACCCTTTTACGTTTAATGTCCGGCTTTGCCCCAACTTCTGTGATTTCTCTCCCTACTCCCTCTCCACAGGCTAATGGATAGGACGCTGAAGACTTGTTGATGATAATGCATTTGGAATAACTGTGGTAGTCATTAAGCACTGACGATGGGCCAAACAGTGTACCGAGCACTGCGGTGCTTAAGTAAAGCAATCTGGATGTACCGCTAGGGCGGAACACGAACCAAACCCCTGTTCATCTCAGGGGTGAGAGAATGTTCTTCCCACTCCCTAGCTCTGTCTCCTTCCCCTCCCTGCCCTTTCACTGTTTCTGCCCCAGTTGGTGAGTGTTTTCTTACAAGCATGTTATTCTTTTAAGGAGAGTTACGTCTGTACCGAGCCCCCTGGAACAGGGAAAGAGCCGGGCTCTTTATTCTACCCCTCGCTCTGTCCTGGGCCTGCTGTGTATTCTCAGGTTACCTGGGGTGCTGTGCCTGAGTTTCCTCATCTGTAAAATGGGGACAAAATGAGATCACTTGGGGAAAGCCCACAGCAAACTTAGGTTATCAAGCTGTCTTGTATTACAGCTTTATTTTCATTGTAATCAATGGGTGTGGGGGATGGCAGATTCTTCACCTAGAGCGAGCCACGGTAGTGGCTCATGAACAAGGGGAGATGAGCACATAGACACGGAAGGGAAAGGGGCAAAAAAGAGCAAAAGGGCTAGAATGCATTTTTGACTACGGTGGGGGGGGGGGGGGGGGCGTGTGTAGGGAGGCAGGTACCGTGGAAGGTGGTGATTGAGCAAAAGCTCTGTGGAAACCGTGGGGAACCATAAACCCATGGCGGGAGAGTGGGGCAGGGGCATTCGGTTGGAAGCAGTTTGAACTGCCTTATTGAATGTCGACAGGGCCGATGAAAAAAGGATTGTAATACTTAAACTGGGGGGAAGCGGCAAGAAAAGGAGAGGAGTAAAAGGATCGGGGAGCCCTGACCGCAACAGTGACTATGGAAGTTGAAAAGGACGGGAGAGGCAAAGAGTCTGTGTTGGGGGTTTTTTGGGAGGAGGGAAGGGTTGGAGAAAGCAGTCAAGAGGCCAGAATTTTACTTCCTGCCAACTGTATGTAAATCAGTTATCTTTTACAGTCTCCACAGTCAATGAAATAGGTGCACTCCACGGTAATTTGGAAAGTTAATTGCCCCAATATTTTTCTTTTGGGGGGGGGTGTCTTTTGTCTTGCAGCCCTCGCCCTGGACAAACTGAAGGTTGTAGAAAATGCTCCTCACTCCTTCCGAACGCTGCTGTGGGTGTTTGGGATTGAGGGCGCCTTTGAAAAGTTGATAAAATCATTTTGCCTGTAAAAATGAAGACTCAGTCATTCAGATCATTAAAATTCCTTTCCAGCTGCTAGTGTGAGATTCTGCTGGTTTTGCAGTCTGTAATTTTATTGAATATAAACATTAGTTATTTTCCATTTAGAAACCATACCCATAAACCATGCTATCTGTACAATTATGGCACGTTATATATAAATTGTCATACATGAAAAATAAATACAGCCATTTAAATACAAAATGCCAAATAACAGTTACAGGTATAGAGTAAGTCTCATTTCTTAATAAGTTTTAACGCTTGCATCACTAAATGTGCCAGAGTGGTTTTTATGCCCTTAACATTTCCTAAACACCTGGGAAAGTGTTTTTGTAAGTCATATGCGGTCAAACTCAGTCCATCAAAAGTGGCAAATTCATTTCACAGTCCTATCGCAGAAGTCCAGCCATCGGCAACCTGGAGTTTCGGTGGGAGTCCAGTGGACTTGGGCTGACTGAACGGAAGAGGAGCAGTCACCAGCTAGCTGTGTGTGTCACAGTGGACTCTTGTTTTGAAAGCACCCCCCCCCCCCCAAATTTGGAAAACCCAGGCCAGTTCCCTGTTCGTGTCACCCTTGGTCTCCCAACCAGTGCCCTTTCCCCAAGCCCCTCCCACCCGTTTCAGTGGCCGTGACTACGGTGGCCAGATTACGGCCCTACTGGGCACAGGAGAGCCAGAGCACTGGGCCAAGGATGACTCCCCCCCCCCCCCCTCCAGTGGGGAGCCCCCTCCAGCTCTTGAGTCCCACCCCAGAGTCCTTTCCTGATAGCATACAGTTATCAGAGAAGGGGTGGGGATAGTGCAGCTGCTTCCTAGACATTCATTTTCTTGATCTTGCCCTGACTAGGGCAGTGATAACTTTGAAAAGCTATAATCAAAGCGTGTCTTATAGCGTGTTCTCCACTTCCAGTACCAAGCACCGGATTTTTCCACCCCCGTGGAATTTACAGTACTACCCTCAGCAGAATAAATAGTCTTTTTTCCAAAAAAATGTATTTTGCTACATTCACATTTACCCCTGCTCTTTAAAAGGGCTGTTTTCACAAACAAACCTAGCCAGAGGTAAAGACACTCTTCAAAATGCTGAGACTTGCCGGAGTGCAGGGGCCGAAATCAGCACGAATAAATGTTCTTCTTGTTGCTTTGAAATTAACAACAACAAAAAAAGATCAAACATGCAGGGAAGAAATTACTTTGGCTTCCCTCTGACTAAAAGCAACATGCTCCAGCTACTGGCTGCGCTGGGAATCAGGGGCCAAGGCAAAGCCCTGGGGACTTCTTGGCACTTGCAAATCGCTACTCCTAAAGCAAGGCTGGTTGGAGGTTTTCCCTGTAAGGAACCCCTTGAATTTTTCCCCAAGTCTTTCACAGGCAGACGCGATGGGGGGGAGGGCGGGGGTGTGACAAGCATAGGAAAAATACACTCGGTTTTGCCACGATGTTGTCAGAAACTTTCTTCTGAAGACACACACACCTACTGAGGTGTCAGAAGAAATGGATATGCACATGCATGTGGCATCAGATCGGACAAGTATTACACACCTCCCCACCCCCCACCCCCTCTAAAAAATACAGTCAGACTGGTTGTATTAAACACTTCCACTGTCCAGGGTCAAGCAATGCTGGAACATGACTGGGGCCCCTCCACTCTCCCCCTCTGCTGCTGATTCCTAATTCAGGTCTGAGTGCCTCATTTTAAAAGACTGGATAACAAAACACATTTTATACACCGAAAATCTCTCTTAGGCACTTGCAACCAAGACCCAGTAAGTACAAACAGTAAAACAGATGGCAGCAGCCAAGCAGAGTCAGCTGGGAACCAGACCTGACACTGTGTTTCTGGAGAATTTCATTTACCCAGCAGAGGGAAGGCTTCAACGGGGCAGGCGGAATCCACCAGGGCCAGAAACCGACCAATATGCTTACAGATGGTAAACCGGTCTGAAATGGGTTAGCCTCTCCTCCCTCAAGGATAAAAAACTGTAGAGCAAAGGGTTTGGAATTACAAAGATGTGTTATCTCTCCAAAGCCTGGAGACCAGCTCCCCCCCCCCCCCCCCAACCAACTCCTCCACCCCCCCCCCCCCGCCCCCACCCTCTCCACACCAGCCCACACATGACACCAGACCAACTACCCCTCAAGCTCCAGTCCGGGACTTCCCTCTGGGGGCTGAAAGGGGGAAGACCTTCTCCAGCTTAAACATGCACAGTGATGGGGGTGGGAGGAAGCAGGGGATGTTAAACTATGATTAGTAGTTACTTGTAGCATTTTTCCACACAAAATAAATTAGATTACCTTAAAACAGAAGGGTTTTTTTTTGCGGTACAGGAGGCAAATGGCCTACACAATCAGCAATTCAGTAATCCTGGCCCCTCCAGGCATGTCTGGAAGCATCGTTCAATAGCTCAAAGCTTCAGAAGTGCTGACATTAGACAACGTGATGCCTACATTTTCTCCCGAACTCCAGTATCTGACAAAGCTTTCATGCCAGTGAAATATTTTCTTCACATGCTTCCCACATGGCAATACAGTCATAAACGTGGTCAAAAATAGTTCGTTTATCATCAGTTCTTCAAAAGGATGGAAGAAATAGTCCAATGTAGAGACCCACCGGACCAACAGGAAGAAGATTCAGGCCACGACTGGGAAACCGGTCAGTGGCATCGAAGCACAATCATCTGGTTTAGACCAGTCTTCATCATTGAGTCCAAACTGAGAAGCGTTGATTCCTCTCGTATTAAAAAAAATAAAACAACCTTCCACCCCACTAGTGATTAAAAAGCCAAGTCAAAGACAGTGATTTAACAGATTACCACAATGTTACCATCCATAGCAGCACATACTGGGTAAAAAATTTTGTCCAAAAAGAAGCATCAAGTCAAAGCTTTATGATTACCATCCCAAAATTAAAACAAGGTGGAGCTGGTAAAGTCCCTAGTAGAATTCATGAGTTGTAAAAGTCCTACTTACATTTGTACAAATTGATACATAAAGCTTTCAAGATATACATAATCCCTTGGACCCTGAGCCTGGAATTACCAAACACAAATGCAGAGCAAACTGAATCTGTGTCAGTCTGATACGTATCACTGCCCGAGGGGATGTTACACAATAACCTCAGGTATTGGGGGGAGGGTTGATTAAAAATCAAGCAATTTAGTTGGGGGGCGGGGGGAAAATCCCAGCTAGCATCTGGGTTTTAGTAAAAATTTTTAAGTTCAAAATGCATATGACGGTTATGATGGGTATACTCATTTTTGAGATCAGAAGCTTGATGTAAGCAATAAGGCTTTTTCATTTGAAGATTGTATCCGAGTTCTGCGTCTTCAAACTAGTAATCGAGAACATTTCCTCCATAATTCATCATAGCATATAAATTTTCAAACATGCACCTTCCAATCACTCTGTTGAGCGGAATGGCACATGCCATTGTTTAAAAAAATTTTTTTTTTTAATCAATGCATTCCTTCAAGTCAAATACTGGAAGATGGATTTAGTGCTCTTCAATTTCACGGCCTTGAAAGGTAAAACCACTTCAAAAGTGGTTAAAAGCAAAAACATTCACAGCTGAAAAATGCACTGAATAATGGAAAATTCATGACTATTTCATTAACCTTCGCATTCTAAGCTGCTCAGGTTCAAAAGACATTGCGGGAAAAACTATTACACCTTATGGAGGACTAATGTGCAATCTTCATTCTCCTTGAACCGATTTGACATCAGAGGGTCGTCTTTGGCCTGGACGTTCTTCAAAAAATAGTTGACGATCTTGCCATCGAGTTTGTATTGATGGGGAATGCTCTCATAGGGTTTGAGATCTAGATCCAGGACTGAGACTGAGAAGGTGAATCTGGATTTGGATGCTGGAACTACAGGTCTTTGTTCGGAGCTGAAAAAAGGACAAAAATGCTCCCGTCAGGATACTTAAACATTCACTGCAATTAGCCGACCACCTCAACTCGGGACATGGCATCCAGAGCTCGGCTTCAGAGCTCCTCACCTTTCCAGATAAAGGCTAACCGACACAATAACATGCCAGTTGGGCCAGACTTTCAGCTGCTCTGTTGTGGCTCTTGCCCAGTGAAAGGGAGTGAATGGGAATTGGGAAAGAAAAATTAAAAAGAGGTAAAATCTGGGTTTCATCTTCTATTTCCCATTATCTTAGACTAGCCTCAGACAAATGTCTTCTCCAGGAAACAGTCATTAAGTGAACAAACTCAGTTTGGCAGAGATGATGTCTTCTATTGCCTTGGTTTCTCTCAACCGCCTCCCTTCCCCGCAAAAAAACACATATCTACCTTCCCTTGTCTGAGAGCAAAGAATGTCTTCAATACTAACCTACTGGCAAACAAATCATATTAAAGTGGAAAATGTTCTGATAAAAACATTCACTGAGCAGCAGCTAGAAAGCCATTCCCATTATATCTTACTAAATGTGTTCTCATGAACTGGGTGACTAAGGAGAAGGCTGGAACATTTTGTTCACCTTTTTCAAACATAAATAAGAGCCGAGTGTGCTCACATGTGGGGTTCAGGGAATTCATCCTTATTTTCTTACATCTACTAAGTCACATAACTTCAGATCCAAGCCAGGGTTTTTCTGCTTGGGAAAAGGTTCAGGAACTCTCACTGGCCAAGCCCCAGGGGTGGAGGAGAGAGTAAGGCTTCAAAATCCAGGGTTGTTCTCAGATACACCAAAAATTAACGATGGATTCAAAACTTAGAAGGTCTCCTCCACTCTCCCCCCATCCAGGTGCCTGCCCTTCCCCTCTCCCTCAATTTTCCTGCTCTTCTGACCCTTTCACTCATCTTCTTTCCTTATCCTTGTCCTCTTTTTCCTTCCTTTTCATTTTGCAACCAAGGCAAAATGAAGCCCCAAATTCCACTCCCCAGCTGCTGTTCTCTTTTAGCCCCTTTCCATTCAAATGATCCCAATCCTCCCTGCTCATTTCTTCATGGTTCAGGGCTTCCCACAATCTCTCCTCTCATCTCCCTCAGGGTTGACATCCAAAGCCCTAACACCAGGCATGTATCAAGGCCCAGAGTCCTTTTCCAGCAGCAGCAGGAGCAGCAGCAGCTCCACTGTTCCACATTCCTCCGGGAGGGCCGAGAGAGAAAGATCTTCTAACCACAAGGCCAGGAACACTTCTCCACAACGGCCCTGTGAAACCCAAGAATCTCCCTTTTCCTTGTTTTTCCTCCCCCTCCCCCCTTCACAGTCACTCAAGAGCCCCAGAAGTGGAATCCATAGATCGGATTCCTCGGCAAAGGCAGCGGTCACCCTCGGCATACCAGGAGGAAGCTTACCCTCTGCACCGGAATGTGCGTTTGAGACCCAGGTTTCCTGGTCCTGGTTACCCACCGAACGGGGAAGCTCCTACCAAGCTCCTTTCCCCAATCTCTGTCTCCTCCTCTTGGTTCCTCACTCTACAAACCTCAGCCATCTCTCCCCCCACCCCCCGCCCCCCACCCCACCAATGCTCATTCTTAGACACTGCAGCTGAGAAGGTGTGAATGCCGGGCAGCTTGAGATATTCCCAGGGCTCCAGCTCTAGACTGAACGCTCGTGTGGGCAGGGAATGTGTCTACCAACTCTGTGGTACTCTTCTCGCCCCTGCGCTTAGCCCAGTGTCCTGCACTGGGTAAGCGCTCAATAAACACCTCTGATTGACTGAAGGGGGAGAGGGCCTCCACTTCCAGTTTCTAGAACCAGAAGCACCGGTTCAAGAGTCTCGCTTCTTCCATTTACACGTGGCGAGTTTTAAGGTCACACTCTCCTGATTTTAGCGCAAGGTGGCTCAATCAACCCATGGTATCTATTGAGTGCTTACTCTGTGCAGAGCACCGTACTAACCACTTGGGAGAGTACAATCTAACAGAGTCGGTAGACACTTTCCCTGCTCACAATGAGCTTACAGTCTAGCAGGCTCGGCAGAAGTTACACGATGCACTTACATCACGGGGGGAAAGAAGTGGAGGTAATATTTACAGATCACCCCTTACCATTCATCCTGCTGACACGGTGAAAGAGCAATCATAATGGAGCAGTCTTTAGCAGTCATAGCCACTCTATACTGCTGGACCTATTCAAAAGAAGGCATTATCAACAGGCTACAAGTTTGGATACATTTCATGGACACGGAGCCACATAATGGGTCACCCGAGGGAAGCAGCTTGGCCTAGTGGAAAGAGCTCGGACCTGGGAGGCAGAAGCCCTGACTTCTCAACCCGGCTCCATCACTCGTCTGCCGTGTGACCTTGGCCAAGTCGCTTCATTTCTCTGTGCCTCGGTTCCCTCGTCTGCAAAACAGGGACTCAAAACCTGCTCTCCCTAGACTGCAAGCCCCAAGTGGGACCTGATTACCTTGTATCTACCCCAGCGCTTAGAATAGTGCTTGACACATAGTAAGCACTCAAATACCACAATTCTTCTTCAAGTTGGCGATGTGGGGGAGTTATAGAGTCCAAATCTAACCATCACCTGGTCCCCCCACCACGTGTCCTGGATGCCATTCAATCCCCCTTGGTATCTTTCGAGTCTTGGCCGTCTGGGCCAAGCCTATCACCACGGTGGCTTTTATCACCATGGTGTCAGTAGGGAATGAGCACCTCCTGTGATCCAAAGGGCAGTTAGCATCGGGTTGACTTCTCATGTAGCAAGCCAAATATATCTTTCCCTCACCCCTGTCCTAAGGTGACCCTGGGGTACCGACCATCTCAAGGACAAATGCTATCTCGTGACCTCCTGAGCCAGCAGGCCGAACTCGGAAGTGAGGGTGGGACACCGCCCCCACGACCCAGACTGCCAGATTGACAGCCCAAGCTGGGAATACAGAAAGTGCCCCTCGCCCCCGTGCCAATCGAATTAGAAATGGAGGAGGGGGGAGGGCAGAGATTGGATAAACTGAGGCTGGAAGCTGGAATGGCCTCAGGGCACAGGTGATATATACCTGCCGCCTCTAACCTTCTGGGCGGAGGAACTGGACTTGCAGCAGCCGGCTGCAGGTCGCCTCTGTCCAGAGCGTGAGAAGGCCGCTCTGCCTGCACCGAGTGAGGAGCCGTGGGATGGGTGAGTGTCCCGTCCTGCCGAGCGCTCGTGGGGTTGGAAGCCAGACCCTTCACCATGGGTATGTGACGTTTAAATGGATTTAATGTCTAATTGGGTGCTTCCCCAGGGGGACGTGAACAGGTGGGAGCTAGCCGCCTCACTGAGTGCGAGTAGCACATAAGTGGATCTGATGTCTAAGTGGGTACCTCCCGAGTGGGATGTGAACAGGGTGGGAGCTAGCCACCTCACTGAGTGCAAGTAACCATAAGTGGGTAATGCATAACTGGGTTTAACGCATAAGTGTATGTAACTCATATGTGTATGTAACTCATTAGTGTTTAACGCTAAGTGTATTTAGCGCAAAGGTGTATTCCTCCTGGGTGGGGCGAGCACATGGCGGGAGCCAGCCGCCTCACCACGTTGTGAGTAAATCATAAGTGGGCTCGGGTGTCCGCCCACACATGAGTAATATATCAGTGTATTCCTCCCGTTAGGGAAGCTCTAACACCATATTCCTCCCAAAGGGGAAGCTTTAACACCATATTTCTCCCAAAAGGGAAGGCCGATTGTCGCGTCTAAATAATTCAATTTGCCCCGTGGAATCAGTTCTATACAAAACTCAGGTTTTCCATCCCTGGCCCCTCTCTCTCTCTCTCTCTCTCTCGCCGTGCCGATTCCAAAAGAACCTGTCCCCGGCAACGGGTGACAGCCCCCTGCCAAGAAAAGGGCATTATTACTTATGGCTAGTTTACAACTTCTAGTTGATCCCAAATCACCCCCAGGATGCACCCCTAAAGAAATGTGGCAGGAAAGAAAACTGACCTGAATTTACACTAAAAAAAAAAAAAACCCAGTCAGTTTCCTAAACACTAAGAGAGCAAACTGAGTGAAGATCATCCCCCCTCTTCAACAAGGCTGTTACCTTTGTCAAAGCGTATGCTAGAGTTCCGTCATCTTCGGTTGAAAGATCAAGAAGTCTTTTATAAAACGCTTCGTTATATGGTCCATCTATTTGTAATGTGCTTCTGCCAGACGCGGGAGAAAAGGGAAGAGAAAGGAAAAGGGTAAGGCACAAAGACGACTGCGAAATGTTCATACAGGGCAGTACAAGTCTAGCCTCAACAGGTTCCCAATTACTCTAGGGTGAGCCTCCCCCCGCACACACACACACACACGCACCCAAGGGCAGGGACCGGGTCCGATTCACCCCCGTTATTCCCTCCCAGTGCTTAGTACAGTGCTCTGCACCCACTGGGCACTTAATAGCAACGATTTGTTGAAAGGCCCATTGGACTCCTAGTCCTGATTTATTAAACAATTTGCTCTAAGGATTAACTTTCAACGTTCACCAGCAAGGAGACATAGAGTTCACCGAATAAGTTCAACCCAACGGAAATCGCTGAAGTGCAATATCTGGAGCTGTAGTGCCCTCTCGTGGCTCATCTACTGTTATCAAATAATTCAACCACGGCCCCTTTAGCTCTAACAGCCTCCATAGAAGTAAGTACCCAAGGAGTCCCGGTTCCGGTAAACGGCTGTGGTTATCGCTCACCATAAACCACCACTCTTTTAGAATTCCTCGGCCACTTCCAAGGCTTCCAACCAAGACCCCGAGGTTGGGCCAAGAAGAGCGAGGGCAAGTTGCTAGGAGATGGTCAGTGTTCGGGAACCCCCGAGCCTCCTGTCACCACCAACCCTCCTCATTTCTAGACTTAAGACATTGCCAAGACCTCTGACACACACACACGCACGCAGAAATAGACAAAATATAAGGAAAAATACATACACCACACACTCCAAGGAAACACGTACAATGGAGCGACAGAAACCTTCAAAGGACAGAGAAGGTGTCCCTACTTTGGGAACATTTTTTGGTCTGTTTTCCCTCACTTTTATCCACAACTAATTCCATACCGGATCTGGTTTGAATGCCTCACCCTCGATTTTAAGGTGGTGAATGGGTTGGGCCCAGTAATTCACCGTCTAGGATGGTATAATCTACTTGGGGGAGGGTTTGGGAGGAGGGAGGAAGGAGAGAGAGAGCCTGAGCCCACGCGTGTGTGCATGCGCTCTCATGTATGTATGTATGTATGAATGTGGGCGTCAGAGAGGCTTGGTTGGAGGTCATCCAATCGCCAAATTGGACAGGTTCACAAAAATAGGCAAAAGGAAAAGCAAAATCCCTTCCATTGTGCCCTTCTGCTCAGCATTTCAACTTGCAAGATTGTTCACCTGTTCTTTTTCCTCTTCAAGAAATGTAACTGCCCACGCAGAGGAAGCCGGAACATTACACGGAACGTGGTTTTATCTGCTGTTTTCCTCTCTGATTACTCCTATAGAAAACCTACAAAATTTAGGTTTTGTAGGTCCCGAAAGAACTCAAGAAACCCTATCTTTCACCCACAGACTTCACACGGCTCCATCTTATTACACCTGCTCCAAAAGACTATGCCGATAGAGGAAATAGTATAAGTGTTACCTCTCTTCAGGAAACTCCTCTAAGTACTGCTCAACTCTGTTGTACAACGGGTAAAGTCCCTCAATGTCCAGCATATCCAGCATCTGGGCCTGAAGGGTTTTGTACAAGAGACAACCCTTTGGTAACCCTGAGCTTTCCAGTTTGTTTTTACCTACAAAATACACAATCAAGACAACATGCTCATTTTCAAACAATTAAGTCGCGCTTTCAAATTAGCCTAGGAAAATACTGGGAAATGCTGAAATGCTTGCCTCTTCCATTTATCCACTGGGAAAAAGCGATCAACCCCTTTCCTCTTTATGCATTGTGGATTTTAAAGTTTCTGATCTAGGACTTACAGCTCAACAGCGTCAACTTCGACCTACGGACCAACTAAGTGTGTACTTGGTTCTCTCCTCCTCTCCCCCTGAATATCTTCCCTCTATACCAGCTGTAGGACATCTGGCTGAAACTGTGGAGTAACCAACTGTCAGAGCGGAACAAACCCAAGAACCAAAAAAACAAAGGGAAATCTGGATGTTGTTCTGGAAGGGAAAAATCCAAAAGTGAAAGCCATACAAAGTTGCCTGTGAAGACTGAAGTCTTCATTTTCACCAGCACTACTGCAGCAGGTGGCACCCCGGCCAAGGAGGCATCTCGTAGCTCCTAAGAATGTCCTTCCGGACCGTCCAGTTCGGCTCAAATACCGCCCCTTCCATCCTCTCTTGCTCTTTCCCATTCTCCTAATCTCTGTTCTCCGTATTTAATTCTTGTGGAAATTCTCGGTGGGCAGGGACCCCGTCTCTGGTGAAGGGCCCTGACTAAGCCCTCTTTTCCCTTCCTTCCACTCCCTGCTGCATCACCCTGACTTGCTCCCTTTATTTAGCCCTCCTCCCAGCCCCACAGCACTTATGTACGTATCTGTAATTTGCTTATTTATACCAATGTCTGTCTCCCCCCTCTACACTGTAAGCTCATTGTGGGTGGGGAATGTGCCTGTTATACTGTTATATTGTCCTCTCCCAAGCGCTCAATATATATGATTGACTGCACACACTAATCACTCAATAAACATGACTGACGTACCGATAGACTAAAATGTCTGGTGAGATACTCCGTACAAAGGCCCAGTATGAACCTGGTTTAGATCTCTTGCTCTCCTTAACAACGTGGAACAGTCATTAAGTGAGGGACTGTAGATTGCAGGCTCCTGAGGGGGGGGGGGGAGCATGGTCACATCTACGCACTTTACTGGATTGGATTTTCCCCAAGCACTCAGTACAGTGCTCTGCACATAGTAGGTGCCAAACAATGCCACTGACTGATGGAAAATATTTCACGAGTCTTCTCGGGAAAGTCTTGTATGAAATCAAATCGATCCCTGGTATTGAGTGCTTTCTGGTTGTTGAGCACTGAACTAGGCGTTTGGGAAGATACAATACAGTAGACGTGGTAGGCACGTTCCCAGCCCACAAAGAGCACACAGTCCAGGAAGGACTGTAAGAGGTATCTTCACTTAAAAGCCAAACTCTCCCTTCTCCAGGACAGATGTGACTCTGCTGCCCCGGATCACCTTTCTAAAGTATCGTTCTGCAGATGCCTCCCACAGTCCTCCAAAACCTCCAATAGTTGCCCAGCCCTCTCCACCTTAAGCAGAAACTCCTGACCATTGGCTTTACAGCACTCAATAAGCTCTTCTCTCCCTACAGCCCAGCCTGTTCATCACTCCTCTCAAGCCAACCTCCTCGCTGTGCCTCGCTCATCTCTCTCGCTGTCGACCACCCTGTGCCTGGATCTCTCTCCCCCTTCACATCTGGCAGCCGACTGCTCTCCCCATTTTCCAAGCCCTACGAAAATCACTTCTCCTCCAGGAAGCCTTCCCTGACTAATCTCTCATCTCCCCACCCAGGCACTTGAGTCCTTACCCCCTAAGTATTTACATATTCTTTCCCGCTCACCCATAACACTATGTACATATCTTTAAATTCAATTGCTTCCCCAACCTGAGGACAGGAATCATGTCTACCAACTCTGTTGTACTGTACTCTTCCGAACCCTTAGTATAGTGCTCTGCACAGTATAAGCACTCAGTAAATGACTGATTGATCCTCTACCCTCCTCAGCCTCAAGCTTGGAGTAGGTGAACCAAACCCTGCCGAGCCCCAGACTCATTTTATCGGTTCAACCTTTACAACATCTCTAAAATCTGCTCTTTCCTCGCCATCCAACTCCACCCTCATTCTCCCACCTACTCTAGACACTCTCACAAAAACTTCCCCACATCTTTCTTCCACCAATTCCGGCTCTTACCCACCTATCCAAGAGAGCTCATTCACTAACTAGCAGATGAACTCAACCGATTCATTTTTATTCCTTTCCTCTTCTCCAGTTCTCTCCCTGAACCAGAGTCTCCTATCGGGCTTTCGTCCCCTTTACTCCATGAAAACTGGCCTCTCAAAGGTCACAAATGAGCTCCTTCCTGCTAAATCCAAAGGCCTCTATTCCATCCTAATCCTCTTTGACCTCTCAGTTGCCTTCGACAATGTCAACCAGCTCCTTTTCCTGGAAATATTATCCAACACTGGCTTCACTGACACTGTCCTCTCCTGGTTCTGCTCCTCTCTCTCTGGCAGCTCCTTCTCAGTCTCCTTTACAGGCTCCTCCTCTGCCTCCCACCCCCTAACTGTGGGAGTCCCTCGAGGTTCAGTTCTGGGTCCCCTTTTATTCTATTCTACACCCACTCCCTTAGATAATTCATTTGCTCTCCTGGCTTCCACTACCATCTCTATGTGGATGATTCCCAAATCTACACCTCCAGCCCTGATGTGTCTCCTCCTCTGCAGTCTCGCATTTCCTGTTGCCTTCAGGATATCTCTACTTAGATGTCCCGCCAACACCTCAAACTAGTCAAAAACAGAATTCCTTATCCACCCACCCAAACCCTGTCCTCCCCGATTTTTCCCATCACCGTAGACGGCGCCACCATCCTCCCGTCTCACAGGCCCGTAACCTTGGCCTTATCCTCAACTCATCTCTCTCACTCAATCCGCATATTCAATATGTCCCCAAACCCTGTCTGTTCAACCTTTATAACATCTGTAAAATCTGCTCCTTCCTCTCCAACCAAACTACCACGATAATCGAAGTGCTTATCTTATCCTACCTTTATTACTGCATAGGCCTCCTTGCTGACCTCCCCACCTTCTGTCTCTCCCCTCTCCAGTCCATACCTTCCTCCGCTGCCCGGATCATTTTTCTAAAGAAACGTGCAGTCCACGTTTCCCCACTCCTTCAAGAACCTCCAGTGGCTGCTGATCCACCTCCACATCCAACAGAAATTCCTTACCATCAGCTTTAAAGCACTTAATCACCTTGCACTCTCCTACCTCACCTCCCTGATTTCCTAGTACAACCCAGCCTGCATGCTTTGCTCCTCTAATGCCAACCTACCCACTGTACCTTGATCTCATCTATCTCGCTGACAACCTCTCACCCACATCCTGCCACGCCCTCCCCCTTCATATCCGACAGACCATCACCCTTCCCACCTTCAAAGTTTTATTGAAAACACATCTCCTCCAAGAGGCCTCCCCCGACTAGGCCCTCATTGCCTCTTCTCCCACTCCCTTCTGTGTTACCTATGTACTTGGATCTGCACCCTTTATTCACCCCTCCTCTCAGTCCCACAGCCCTAATGTACATATACATAATTTATGTTTTTTAATTAATGCGTCTCCCCCTCTACACAATGAGCCACAGGGAGCTTCCATTCTAACAAGGGAGACAGACATAAACTGTTTACAATGCTGTGAAAACATATCAAGTCAGCAGACATATGACCATGAGTGCTGAGGTGGGTAGTACAAGTTCCTGAGTGCTAGAAGTCAGCTGAAGGGATGATCTGGGGGCAGGGAGCTGGGAAGTCAACCGGAGAAAGTTTGGTAGAGATGGGATTTTCAGGAGGGACACGTACGCAGATGTGTCCCAGTTGCTTGTGGCCACAGTTGCTGGAGAGAAGTCCCTCTGTATTGTTGAGCTGTGCCGAGGGTTAGGGGTCGGGGAACTGCCTAACAGTGAGACTTGTCAGGGAGCGTAGAGGGGAGTGCCAGGAGGAGCCGCCTCTGCTACGGAGACAATCGACGGGTCTGTGACTGCCAACAATAGAGCCAAGCAAAGGGGAGATTAGGGACAGGCCCGGTGGGGGCTGAGAGCCAGAGAGTTGGGCCGGGAATGGCCGAGGGAACTGTAAGGCCAATGCTGGCTGCCAGAGCCCAGTCACCTCAGATGAAGCCTGAAGATAAATGAGAGCAAGGAGGTACGTGAAGGTGTGACGTTCCAGGCTAAAAGGCCATGGTGAACTGTTGGGAGGAAATCAGACCGGGAAAGGGTCAAGGTGGAATGAGGGCTGCCAGTCAGGGATTCGCTCAATACTTCTTCCTCCCCAGATGGACTCTAAAGAGCAAGATGGCCAGGTATGTGAGGCGAGGAGGGAAATGTTACGTAACCAAAAGAATTGCCCAATTCTAGGAAGAGCGGGAACCTGGGGAACAGAGGGGACAGCAGACTCATTCCAATCCAATTATAAGAATTTTTAAGGGAGTGTCCAACCTCAGAGAGCTCTGTGGCAGCATTAACAGAGACTCCGCCTCTTTTCCAAGCCAACCGCGGGACTGTATATTCAATTAATCCCGGTCATTCGTTTTTCCATTAGGATAATCAGGCAATGTCCCTGCAATTACTACATTCTGTTTGGATAAAAGCACCGACTCCTGGCAATCTAACTTTCTCCCCAAATTAGCAGTAGCTCACTCTTCCCTCCTCGCCACCAGCAGAGGTCCCAACTTTTCCATCTTGAGCATGGGATGAAAAGAGGGCAGGACTTTTAGGGGTTGCTGAAGGCTGGGAAGGGACAGGCTTCCAAGAGTTAATAGGTGAGAAAGCGGCCATTTTCAGCTCTTTTCAGCTCTGACCAGCAATTCTTGGGTCTGGTCAGACCACCCGGGTCAAGCAAAATCTAGGAGTCCAGCTCAAAATGTGGGGCGGAGGGGGAAGAGGTGATCACTTCTCTCATCCGTCCCCAGAGTGGGCACCTACAGCAGCCATCAACGAGACGAGAGACTGCCTGAAGATATGGTCTCCCCCACCACTCCCTCCTGAGTTGTCCTCATCTTCTCCCATTCCCCCTGAATCATGGGGGAAGGGGAAGGAGTTAGCCTGCTCCT
Organism: Ornithorhynchus anatinus; assembly: GCF_004115215.2. NCBI lineage: Eukaryota > Metazoa > Chordata > Mammalia > Monotremata > Ornithorhynchidae > Ornithorhynchus > Ornithorhynchus anatinus. The sequence goes on from NC_041749.1 coordinate 104,358,277, forward strand.
TGCCCCACAAGGTTGCTTCCACTCCATCATCTGTCTCTACCGTTCTCTGCAGCTTCCCGTCGCACTCATCTACCCCTTTCTGTTCCCTCCTCTGCTCTGCTGTTCTCTCCTCATCACCCAGTGGTATTAACTGAGCACTTGCTGTGTCTTCTTCCCTCTTCTGCTCTGATCCTCAGGGATTTCAACCTCAAGGTTGATGATGATCCCTCTGACCACTAGGCATGCTAGTCACACAGCCTACTCAACGGTGCTGACCACTTGCTCCACGACAGCTCAAAACACTAGACTCTGTATTTACAGTGTTCTAATCTAATCGCGAACCTCACCGATTTCGAAGTACCACTGTCTGACGACCCCCTTCTAAGATGGCATCTCACTCCTACCCCCCAACCTTCAAATGCTGTCCTCACCTCCCACTGAGACCTCTGGACCCATTCATTCATATCTATTGAGTGCTTACTGTATGCAGAGCACTGTACGAAGCCCTTGGGAAAGTACAATACAACAGCAAAGTGACATTCCCTGCCCACATTACTACACCTTTTATTATTCCCAACCCTCCCCTTCTGTAATGCTGAAACCTAAGCCCCACCCCTCCAATCCCCAGCCTTGGTTCTCCCCCATGGTCTGTTTCTTCCACTCCTGCACTAGCAGAGTGAAGCACAGCTGTTAAAACCTTGTGGTGAGGTAACATGTCTGCCAACTCTGTTGTATTGTACCGTCCCAAGCGCTTGGAACAGTGCTCTACATACAGTAAGCACTCCGAGAAGCAGCGTGGCTTAGTGGCAAGAGCACAGGCTTGGGAGTCCGAGGACGTGGGTTCTAATCCCAGTTCCGCCATTTGTCTGCTGTGTGACCTTGGGCAAGCCACTTCACTTCTCTGGACCTCAGTTACCTCATCTGTAAAATGAGGACCATGAGCCCCATGTAGGACAACCTGATAACCTTGTATCGCCCCCAGCCCTTAGAACAGGGCTCGGCATATAGTAAGCATTTAATGAATACCATCATCATCATTATTATTATAATACATATAGCTGATTGACAGACAGCAGGCTAAAACTTCAGCCTCTTCAAATTCATTCTCTCCTGTTCTGAAATCAGCTTTCTTCTCTGATTTGAAACATTCCAAGAAGCAGCGTGGCTCAGTGGAAAGAGTTCAGGCTTGGGAGTCAGAGGTCATGGGTTCGAATACCAGTTCTGCCACTTGTCAGCTGTGTGACTGTAGGCAGGTCACTTAACTTCTCTGTGCCTCAGTTCCCTCATCTGTAAAATGGGGTTTAAGACTGTGAGCCCCTCGTGGGACAACCTGATTCCCCTGTGTCTACCCCAGCGCTTTGAACAGTGCTCTGCACATAGTAAGCGCTTAACAAATACCAACATTATTATTATTATTCTCCTTGGCAATTCCTCCCTCATCAACTCCCACAACCCTCACCTAATATTCCAAACCATCAAATCACCAAATGCCCCTAACATCCCCCCTCCCTAGCCCCCAGTGACCTATTTTGTCAAATAGGAACCATCACGAGTGAACTTCCCACAGTTCCTCCCTCTCACCACTGACAGTATTTAACGATGGTATCTCTTGAGCGCTTACTCTGTGCCAGGCACTGTACTAAGTACTGAGGTAAATATTCTACTACTCCCTCCTCCTTTCTACTCCTTCCTAGCTGTTTCTCAAGAAATTTCCCACCTGTTTTTCAATTCTACCCTCTCTGCCTGTGCCCGTGACCCTATATCGTCATCTCTTAAAAAAACTCCCCCCTGCCCCGCCTCTCTCTCATGGTTCCTTCCTCTCTGCCTTCAAACACAGTCACATCTCCCATACTCTTAATAAAAATGATTTTAAAAAAAACCAAACCCTGGATCCCCACACTCCCCCACCCCCCAGCTACTGCCCCATCTCCCTCCTTTCTATCTTGTCCACACTCCCTGAAAGGATTGTATAAATCAATTCATAGCATTTACTGAATGCCTACCACACGCAGAGCACTCTTCGGCACTAGCCGATTCCCTTCCTCTCCACCAACTCTCTTCTGACACTACTTACGATCGGGTCTTGGCCCCGTCCTCTGCATCAAGGCTGTGCTCTCTCAAGTCACCCATGATTACCTTGACACCAAAGTCCAATGGGCTCTACCCTGTCCTAATCCTCCTCAACTTCAGTCGCCTTTGACCCCGTGGACCACCCCTTTCTCCTTAAAGTACTATCCAATCTTGGTTTTGACAGCTCGATACACTCTCCTAGTTCTCCCCCGACCTCTCCTTTTCTGATATTTCTGGTTCCACCTCTCATCCCCTAATCCTGGGCGCCTGACTTTCAAGGTTCTGTTGGGTCCCCCTGCGCTCCCTCTTTTGGGAACTCATCCTCTCGCGTACCTTCGGCTACCACGCTTTGTGAACGACTGGATCAATCCATGGCATTTACGGAGCGCACTGTGCAGAGCACTGTACTATGCACATGGGAGAGCACACACAACAGAATTAGCAGAAAGGCTCCCTACTCATGATGGGCAAACCTAGCTCTCTAGCCCTACCCTCTTCCCAGTTCTCGGATTCAATTCTCTTGCTTTTGGGCCATCTATCTCCCTGTGGATAACAATGATGATATTTCTTAAGTGCTTACTATGTGCCAAGCACTGTTCTAAGTGCTGGGGTAGATACAAGGTAATCAGGTTGTCACACATGGGGGTCACAGTCTTAATCCCCATTTTACAGATTTACATTTTTACATTTCACAGGCACAGAGAAGTTACATGACTTGCCCAAAGCCACACAGCTGACAAGTGGCGGAGCTGGGTTTAGAACCCACAACCTCTGACTCCCAAGCCTGGGCTCTTTCCACTAAACCTATCTGCTTCTCTAGAACGCCTGCCTTATGAGCTCAACATATCCCAAACTGAACTTCTCAACTTCCTTCTTAAACCCTCTCCTCCTCCTCCTCCCATATCACCTATTCCAGTCACCACCACCATCATCCTCTCTGGGCCCTAAGCCCACAACCCTAGCATACCATTCCCAATTCCTCACTGACATCTGGCTCACCTCACCCCCTGCTTGGACTCTTCGCTCCTCCCAAGTCTACTTCCTAGCAGAGAAGCAGCATGGCGTAGTGGATAGAGCACGGGCCTGGGAGTCAGAAGTCATGGGTTCTAATTCCAGCTCTGCCACTTGTCTGCTGTGGGACCTTGGGCAAGTCACAACTTCACTTCTCTGTGCTTCAGTTACCTCATCTATATAATGGGGATAGAGACCGTGAGCCCCTCGTGGGACAGGGACTGTGTCCAACCCAATTTGCTGGAATCCACCCCAGTGCTTAGTACGGTGCCTGGCGCATAGTAAGCATTTAAATACCACAATTATTTCTATTATCATTATTAGCTGCATACTCAATAGCTCTAGGTCTGTCTCCTCGGTTAGAGAGTCCTCTCCTTTTCTGCTTGTATTGCATAGTCCGAGCAAGCACTTAGTGGATGCTCAATAAACACCATTTCTACTACTAGATTAACTGGGCTGTCTGATCAAGCTGGAAATCGCTCCCCACTCCTGCCGACCACCCATAACAAATCTTGGAAAAACCAAATTAATTGAGAAATTCTTACCATTTCTTACAAGTTCCTTGCTGAAAGGACTTGCTTCACAGTAGCTCCTTCCTTGGGAAACTGGGACTGTCTTCATGTCACCTGCCCTGCAGGTGTCTGTACTACTTAGTAAAATCATTGTTATTACATGAATGAGTTCTTTAATAATTGTCCTTGTACAGTGGGGTCCACTAACTAAGCCATTTGAAGGAAAGAAGAAAGGCTTCAAATGATGGGCAAGTTCAGTCCAATCAGCAACCGAGTCCTGATCATCTTTGCAGCCATAAATTAATTCTCCATTCTTCAGTTCAGGAAGAAGGAAACAGAAGGAACATCATTTCCAAAACATGGATTAGAGTAACCAGATACTGTCACAGTTTTTGAGCAAATATAACAGTTAAACATCTTTAACAACCACGTATGTTTCTTCAGCCCCAGTCAGGTGCTAAAACTCAGAGCCAGGCTCTCCCTGGAAAAGTACTGGGGAAGAAACTTAATAACAGACCAAATGTTAACCAAAATATGAGTGCTGCTACATGAGGAAAGAGGAAAGACACTAATGTTGAGCAGTTGGACATAATTTTAAATCGACTTCTAAGCTGCCCCCAGTAGAATACTCTAGATGTACAAGTCTAGAGTTAAAATAATATCTGAAGATTTAAACTCTCGACAGCTTTCTGATGAATAAAAGATCACCTGAAGGCCTCAAAACTGTTGACTCCCAAGAATTGAAGGTGCTCACTCAAAAACTATTTGAAATAAATGGCTCGAAAAGGAGCTAAAGACCTTTCCCAATTCATTTTTTTCTCTTCTCCCTAGGTCACATTCCCCTTCTATCACCTCAATACTCCAGCACCAACAACACACTTATGCACCCATGGCATATCTATGTCGGTATGCATATCTTACTATTTAAGCACATGCTCGTCTATTCCCAGAGTAACCTAGGAGGAAAAAGTCAGGAGACCAAGGTTCCCGTGCTGGCTCTGCCATCTATCTGCCTGCTGTGTACCTTGGGCAAGTCACTTAACTTCCGATCCTCAATTTCCTCAGTTGCAAAATGGGGATTCAATACCTGCTCTCCCTCCCCCTCAGACTGTGAGCTCCAAGTAGGACAAAGACTGTGCCTGATCAGACTGAAATCAACCCCAACGCTTAGCACAGTGCTTGGCACGCAGTATGAGCTTAAATACCATAATTATCATCACTACATATCCATTTTTCCTTTCCCTTCTTCCTCCGGTGAACAATTTTGGGTTGGGAATCACTCACTAGACTTTTAACATCTTTGAGGGCAGGGATAATGTCTTCTATTGTACTGTCTCAAGCAAGCGCTTAGCACAATGCTCTGCATACAACGGGTTCTCAATTCATACTACTGACTGGCAGATGGAGAAAGACGGAGGAAAGGCTGCTTTCCCTGTAGGTCTTTTATACAAACACTGTCCAAAGGCCCCACCAAATGACAGAGGGGGAGGAGCTGAGGTGGTAATTATTGCAAGCGGCAGTAGATAGAGTAGGAGAGGCCCCCAGAGACAGCTGGCCCTAGTCCAGCGAGTGATCCGACGGTGAGGAACGAAGCTCGGCTGACCCTCTTCTCAGCCCCCACCATCCATTCCTTCCCAAAGATTTCCGGGCCTCTCGGTCCCCTCTTCGGAAGGACTCTCAGGGCAGGTGCCGATTGGTCAGATATTCCTGGAACATGGAGAGTAGTTTCTGATGACCAATCAAAAACACCCCGTTTTGTTGATATAGTTGCAGTAGATACCGAAGGGTGTGAAACTTTCTCTCAGCCTTTCTCAGCTGGGTTCTCAATAACAGTTATTTATAAAGAACTAATAAGGGGGACATATATAGACTCTCCCCTCAGCCCCCCTCATAAAACAGGTTTGTAAAACCAATAGTCCATAGTTTAACATGGCTCAAAATATTCTAAATAGCTCTTTGATATTCTCGCTTCAACATGTTTAATCATGTACAGAAATGACATGCGGAAATAAATATGCTTGACTACCTCTCTTTAATAAAAAAATTTAATAAAAAAATTACCCCTCCCCACCTAAAAATGGACCTATGTATCCAAGTGGCAGAGGATGCAAGTAGCCATTTTTAGAGCAATTTTGAAGCAGTGAATGAGAGCGGAGGGGATAAGAGGGACCAAAATATGCCAAGGAGCAAAAAGCCTGCCCCAAATGTGCAGAGGAAGAAAACATGCCAGAGAAACCAATGCACATTTCTAGCAGGTTCTATCAAAATCCATCAGCGGCAAGCATTGAGCGCTCACTGTAAGCGGAGCGCCGTACTAAGCGCTTGGGAAAGTACAATACAACAGAGTGGCTAGTGACGATCTCTGCACTCAAGGAGCTCCTAGTTTAAAAGGAGAGACAGACAGGAAAATACGTTAGAGGTAGGGGAAGCAACAGGTGGAAGTGGTGATTGTGGTAATATTCTTCTTATCTCAATTATTCTTTTGACGGAAATATTTGTCTCACCTAAAATGCATCCAGTGACAAAAGTTATCGTGCCACTGCCCAAATCCGGTCATGTCATATGTAGCCTGTCCCAACAGAGAACTCAATCCCTATGTAAAATGAAATAGTAGCTAAGGATTCTCTCAGAGCAAATAACCAGATTTTTTTAATCAAGTGATAAGGTAATGGACCAAACAGCTTTTAACCGCAAGAAGTTTAAGCCCAATTATCAACAATAACAATTCATACATAAATGAACAACCCTCCATCGGACCAGCTCCTTTCTAAAATTACTCTCTTGGGTAGCTGAGAACAAAATCATAGTAGACCCCAAAAATTAGCCCCAGGAATAAAGGAAGTTTTCCAAGTTGATCCTTGGGCTCTAGCTAAGGCACAGGAATGGTCCCCCACCCCAGGAAACTCTTCTCAAATTCAAAGCAAATGTTACCTTAAATATCTTTAAGTTGTTCTGTGCTTCCTGTAACAAACTTGTCAAGGCAAAGTGCATCCTCTGCTTATTTCTACAAGAAAAAAAGTAACAGATTTTAAAATCAGTTGGCCAAAAAAACCCAAACTGCTCTTTGGCCAGGCAATGTGTTTCAGAGCAGGACCTGGCAGGACTCGCATTTGGATTTTGTTTAAAGTTTATTAAATGACTAATAAACTCATTTAGTATCTTTCATTGCTGTTGCTCTGTTTTTATGTCACGACCGCGTTCAACTCTTTACTCTTATATCCTCCTGTATTTTTGCAAGATACACCTCAAAATGTGGACAAAAGTTCAGTTCTAGGGTAGTCCTTGGCTCTCCTCCAACTCTCTTCTCCTCTCACCACCGTTAAATACTGGGGTTCGAGGCACATTGGTGGCTTCTCCAATCACTCTTTTACAGGACAGGAGACAGGATAGTGAGGGTTCCCTACTCTTCAGTCCATTCTGCATTCAACTCAGCCCCAGTCCAGTTGGACGCCCTTGTTTCAGTAAGCTCATCGGTAAAATGGGAATCGTGATCTTTCCTCACACTTACTCACTACACTCCATGGGTTACGGCTCTGAAAGGAATATTCTGAACACCAACCCCCTGCTCTCAACTAGCTCACGTGTTAAAAGCCCAAGCAAACCAAGGCTACCTTGTTAGAAATGAACCTTCATTTGGTGATGAAATGGAGTCACACAGCCTGACCTCTCCCTCGCTTAATCATCCCATCCTGAGCCGGACCAATGGTCCATCCAAGCCTGGGATTCTGTCTCCCACCATGCCACTGGGAGGAACCACGTGATGGTTGCCCTCCCTGAGGTAAGGGATGGCCTATCCTGTTCTTCCTCTGACTGAGACTGTGAGCCCCATGTGGAACCTGATGATCTTGCATCAACCCCCCAGTACTTGGCAGTAACCATTTAAGCACCAAGATTATCATCCACATCAACATCTAACATCCACAAAACTCTCCCTTTTAATAACCAAGTATGACCCTAAAGGGACGCTAAAACAGATGCAACCATTACACATGCATGGCGACCACCCTTACTTCCTCCTACACCCACTTTCCCCCAGAGCAAGCCAAGTGGCCTCTTACATGAAGCTATGGTCCCGTGGTTCAGCTCAGACCAGGATGGGCTAGGCCAAATAATTTCGTCCAGTAGAGAGCTCCACAGAGAGGGATATATAGAGTGAGTGATGTTCTACGCAAAAGGGATATGGAAGAGTATGCAGAGTGAACAAAATGGACCGAAAAAGATAGCTTGGGATGGAGCCGATGGCAGGGTTAGCCTGGGGAAGGGCTTGGAACGATCAATGCTTGGTTTGCTTTTGAGGCGGGAGGCAACAGAGAGCCATGTGAAGAGCTCCATAACGGGGCATGTCGGCACAAGCAGTGGCTAACAAAAAAACTCGGGCTAGAAGAAAGGGAAGCTAAAGTCAAGGAAGAAAGAGCCAGCTAGCTATCACAGCCTAAATGTCAAATGACAAGGGGTATGCTGCCCTCAAATTAAATGATGGGACTTATTTTAGAGAACACTGCAAATTTTGAACCCGATTTAGATTTGAGGAGAGGCGAAGGAAAAAAGTTAAAAAATGACTGAGCTGTAGGGCAGAGAGGACGGCAATGCTTCTAATACTAACCGAGGAGTTCAACATGGGAGAAGGTGAGAAGTTTAAGAGAAATTTCATCACTTGTGCCTCTTGTCGACCTTGAGAGCTGATATTACAAACCCTTCAAAATACGGGCCAATTCAGCTGGGAGAATTTTTTCTAAACCACAGCAGCTACACGCTCGGGCAGGTCAGAGCACATAATGTATGGAACAGGTAATTATACCTAGCACTGTTTCTTACCCTGAGAAGAGATCTAGAGGACAGTATTTACTTATCTGCTTCCATTTTCCACTTGCCACCTATTAAAAATACATGAAAATGAAATGTCACCACCGTAATCCTCAAAAATAGCACAGCACAGTCATTTAGCGAGTGTCTGCTTGCCAGGGAAAAGCAGATTAGTTCCTCCCTCCCTCTCTCATGTGTCTCCGGTTTTCCACGGGCATTCCTGGAGTGGGGAGAGGGCAGAAAGGACGCAGTGCACGAAGTCACTCTTTGCCCATTCCCAGACTGCCACCCCTACCTTCCCTCACTTCCAATAGCAGGAAGGTGAACTGGGAAAGTTTGGACAACTGCCTGCTTGAATGGAACACCTTTTTCAGCCCAGGGGAAGGCCTGCTCTTCTACAATTTCTGGATTAATGCATCTGTCTCTCCTCATCGATTCGGTTCGGTAATTATCAAATCATCAGGGGAAAAAGGACTCCAGGGTCTGCTCTTCCTCTTCTAAGAGGAATGTCTTTTCCACTCAGAAAAATCTAATGACACAAAAGTTATCGACCTTCCAAAATGACAAATCCCCTGGGAGTCTTTAAAGTCCCATATCAGCAAGCGAGGGGGCGGAGGTGAGAGGGGAAGGAGAGGAAGATAAATTTGCAAAAATGAAATGGGGAGCCAAATCTACCGGGAGATGGAATCTCCAGAATACTGCAATCAGAGCCATGGCGGCGCCAAGCTTCACTGCCTCAGGCCATGGTCTTGTTGGACATGGGGCAAGTCCTCCGTCAGCAAAAAAACCCAATCCTTAGCGTGGCCCCGTTTGCCATTCCCATTTTAGGCGTGGCTTTAACAAATGGAACGTTTTTCAAAGCTGAACTAAGTTTACCCAGATAACTACTTTTGAAAATGAGATGTGAATTTACTGTTTGCAAAAGCACCCGATGATTTAAACACACAGTGGTATCAAAACCACCATCCTGTGATTGTCTACAGAAGATGGTTTGGCCTTTCCAGGTCATACGGCCATTTGGGTAAGCTTCTTCTACAATGTTTTTGAAAATCCCATGATTTCCACTTCAAATATTGAATTTAACAAATGTTGCAACTCCGACCTGACAATTCAGTAGCAAGCGCCTTGTGAATTAGCATAAACATACATGCTACAACAGGAAAATTGAGCTTTAGTCATACATTTATGGCCAGAAATTAGGTTTCAAAATCTTATGCCTTAACCTACAGAAATACGTCAGCACCCAAATGATTTACCTTGAGATGCTGATGCATGCAGTAACGACACACCTTGTGCTTCAACTCCTGGGTAACATTACTGGAAAAAGGAATAAACCCACATTTTGGCTGCAAAGAGAGAGAACAGAGGCAGAAAATTCTTATGAAAAGACAAATTTATTTCTAAACTCACAGTACTTTGAAAGGACTCACACCTAAGCGCTGACCTACTAAAATGTAGGTATTTTTGCTAGGTCACCACATTCAAGTGCTCAGAATGTGCACTTTTCGACTGTGCTGTAGCCATAAAGGCCATTAAAGGAAGAAAGTTTCCATTTTCTACTCTTTTTGGAATTGGCATTTTCTAAGCAAAACATCTGAACAATGCCACACAAGCAATTCTTTCCTTCTAAAGAGCATGTAGCTAAGCCTCAACAAATAAGAACATAGTAAGCAACTGCCAGAAAAGACCAAAATACAAAGTAGTTCTGTATTTTCATTAAAAAAAAAAAACGCAACCTGGAAGTTGCCAAGTTCCACTATACCCACACTGGAGGTCTTAATTGGTTCCATGAAAATAGTGCCGAGCCAAAGAGTGCAAACAAAGCATAGCTTCCCATAGGAAATAAGGTAGAGTGCTTCAATGCAGTCCCCTAAATCCAAAAGACTGCCCAAGTCACTTAACTTCTCTGTGACTCAGGTACCTCATCAGTTAAATGGGGATTAATACTGTGAGCTCCATTTGGGACACGGACTGCGTCCGACCTGATTATCTTCTCTCTACTCCAGCGCTTACTACAGTGCCTGGCACACAGTAAGCACGTAACAAATACCATAAAAAAAATATTAAAAAAAGATTGAAAAAACATAATATATATACACACTCAGTTCTGCCGGAGCGGGTTTTCATGAGGCGTTTTGGCTACAGTGTTGTTAGGGGATTAGGAAACATTCGTCCAACAATGTGAGCCTGTTTGAACTCAGTGAGACGCGGTGTCAGGAGAAATGGTTTATGCGCGTGTGCCGCTGACAGTCAGTATCAATGAGAGTTTTCCTTAATTTGGGGTTTTGCAAGAAAGCAACCCCCGCGTTACAAGAACTGGGTGGAAGTGTGTGTGTGTGTGTGTGTGTATATATATGCATATACACACACACATACACACACACATATATATGTGTGTGTTAGCACTTCATGTTCGAAAGAGATGACACTGGTGACGCATAGGCGGTTAAAAGGCCAATGCGGAAAGGCACCCACAAAGACTGCCTCTTGTTTCACTGACGTGTGGTGTTTGTAGTGGCTGGCACCGTTTTCATTATGGCCTTTTTGTCTTGATTCTTGCAAAGCTTCTGCTCGCAAAGAGTTGTTTCTTTCTTGACTGCAATAGAGCACGCAGATCTGGCTGCCACAAACGACTCCCGTTTTTCTGCTGAGACGTGGCAGAGTCTGAGGTTTTGTTTTATTGTAGCCTTAAAACAATTCCTTGCTTCCAGTTTCCCAGTTCCAACTCACCGTTCGGCAGCCGTTTGGGCATGCTGTCATGTGTTTTACTCATGGCCTACTCTGAACAGGTGCATTATTAATGACAATAATAATAATGATGATGTGGCATTTGTTAAGCGCTTACTATGTACCAAGCACTGTACTAAGTGCTGGGGTAGATACAAGTTAATCAGTTTGGGCACAGTCCTTGTCCCACATGGGTCTTAAAATTTAAGTAGAAGGGAACCCCCATTTTACAGATGAGGAAATTGAGGCACTGAGAAGGGCCTAAGGTCCCATAGCAGACAAGCTGCAGAGCTGATATTAGAATCCAGGTCCTCTGCCTGCCAGGCCCATGCTCTTTCCAGTAGACTGTGAGCTCCCTGAGGGCAAGGATTGTGTCTACCAGCTGTACTGTACTCTCCCAAGCGCCCAGTACAGTGCTCTGCACAAAATGAGCGCCCAATATCATTGACTGATTGATTTCCACTAGGCCGCACTGCTTCCTCGGTGAGCGAACTTTCGAATGCTAGAAGGAGGACTTCATCCTGGGTTCCTGTCCTGGCATCTGCTACTGAGTAGAGACTGTAAGTGACACCGATCGGACTGCTATAGGACTTGGATGTGGCGCTCCCAGAGAGTCCACATCTCCCGCGCTATGGCTCTGGAGACTTTGAGTTTGGGCTGGAGCCTGACATCAGGCTACCACCATGCTCCTGTCAGACAGTCTCTTCCTAGGACGTGCGGGCCTTCCCGATTCCATTTTCTACTCCTCTCTTGTTTTAAGTGTAGGTCAGTGTGCTAAGTAACGGAATTAACCGTGTAACCAACAGAGCTTTGGTCGCGCATACAGTTTACCTGGTGTAAGCCGGTACGTTACCTCGGCTTAGTGTCATCCCGTGGTGCCTGGCTGATCCGCTGAAGTGGTTTATAGCCAGTCCAATGAACCCATCCATCAATCCATGGTATTTACTTCTTGAGTTTGGGCCTTGAAGTGCAGTCACCTGCATACAGCCATTCTCAAATGACTGTCTCTATGACCCCAGATGATGCTTGAGGTCTGTTAAACTGGATGAGTTTCCCAGAGGAGACTTAGCATATTTCAACATTTACATGCAGGTCTCTTGTTCCATCCCCTACCATGTCTGTGTAGAAGAGACTGAACAGGACCAGGCCTAGTATACATCCTAGCCTTACCCTCTGGCGATGGGAAATGAGTCAGACAGCCCCCCTTCCTGCCCCTCACACACACGCACACACACAGCTGTGATATAGCCAATTTTGCAATCATGAAGTAGTCTCGATCTCCCTGAACTTTTCAGGTCAACCAAATTTCCTAGATAATTTTCAGAGTTCAGATCTACCGATGATGCTGAATGCCTTCACGAGACATAACAAAACCAAGTAGAGGTCTCAGGTGCCGCTCCCTGTACTTTTCCTGTATTTGCCGTGCTGCAATGACCACATCCACTGTGCTGTCGTGACTTCGAGGTTGTCCGTTCGAAAAATTCTTATGGTCAATGCAGGAAATCCCCGGTTAGGATCTTACCAGCAGTGGAGTGCAATGAGATGCCTTAATAATTGCCTCAATCTGATCTCTGACCTCTCCTCCTTGAAGAGGGCAATGACGGGGGCATCTTCTCAAGGGTCCTATACACTGAGGAAAAGCTTGTGCGCGTGAGCCCATGACATCCTCTGCCACATTGACTGAGCCGATGAGATGCCACCATTCCGATCGTGGGTGCAGCCAGGATGTTTTTCTCCTCTTGGCAAACACAACGGTGTTTGGTGTGATCGCTCAGCAAAAGTAGGCCACAGCTGTCGCCTCTGCCCATTTCACGCAGCCCACTGATTTTCTTCCACAAGTGAACATCACTACCAAGTCCTAGCATTATAGTCGCCCGTGACAACTAGCTTATCCGACGTCATCCCCGGGAAGAATTTGTCTACATCTTTGTAGGCAAGTTCTTTCTCTTCAGTGCGGCTCCTCACTGTGGGGGCATGTGCGTTTTTGATGGCGACAAAGGGCTTTAGTCTCAGGGGTAGGCATAGCGTGATCAGACGGTCACTGATACCCCTGGCCAGATTGAGATGGCCTGATATCAGTGATTGTCTGAGTGCAAATCCAACCCCTGATAGCCATCGTTCTGAAGAGGTAAGGCCTCTCCAACAGAAGGTGTTATCCAGCACCTATCTCTGTGAGCTGTCCTTCATCCGGTAGTCTAGTTTAGCATAGTGCTGCGATATCGACTACGTACCTGGCCGGTTCATGCACTATTAGAGCTGTTCTTCTTATAGGCCGATGACTATTTTCATCGTCACGTAGCGTCCTGACATTCCATGACGCGATGGTTATTTTCTTAGTGTAAGACAATAAATATAGTTACATGACCAAATAGCAATGTAAAAAGGTACCGATAAAACACAACTTTGAATTTGGGTTTTGTTTTTTTGCCATGTGTACACTCAGTTCTCCTATAATGTAGGGGTCGTGTTCTTGCAAAACCGCGCGTTAAGGAAAACTTGCATGGTGATACTCACCCTGTCCGGGGCTGAGTGCATGCGCGTATGCGCATGCATGCAAACTTTCTTCCAACAAGGCACCGTGCTCTAGCCAAACAGGCTCACATGTCAGGTGAACATTCCCTAATTCCCTAACAGCATTCTAGCCAAAACACGTAGTGAAAACACACGTTACAGCAGAACTGAGTGTACATATGTAAGCACATCAAAGTATTATCTTTAGCCTATGCAACAAACAGACACCTTGCTACCAAATTAGAGCGTGTCACTATCTACGCTAAATAGAACTGGGCATTCATCATGCCATTTATGTCAGTCAAAATCCTTCAAAGGCTGAGGGGGAAAGGAAGGGAGGCGTTTAAACCAAAGTAAACTTTGCAGCATTATCACACCAAGGGAGAGAACTATAACCCCAACATTAAAATTAAATGACGCGCCTGGACTGCATCTTTGTAGGAAGATGTGAAAGAAATAAACAGTGCCCACTGCAAGAGGCTCAGAATTACTATTTTCTCGAATTGTGGCACGTGGCTTTTCAGCGCTCCTAGAGTTGTTAGGGTTCCAAATTTCCACTAACACTCAATTTACCTTCCAGGTATACACAGAATCTGAGAATAAAGGGCAATAATTACTACAGAAGATTCAACAAAAACCTGGAATAAACCAGTGCTCCCACTGTTACCTTAATCTCTACACACAAAATAGGCCGATGTTCTACAAAATGGTAAGTCTGTAGCCTCGTAAGATTAGGAAGGCACATGGCATAGCCACTGAGAGTGTCCAAATCTTTATTGCAGCGAAACTCTGAAAAACAGGAAGACACAGAGGGATCCATTCAAGTAAAATATGAGCTACAAAATGTAGGTTAATTCTTTTTTTTGTTTTTAAGAGGAGGGTATGAAGAAGTGGGCATTGGATCAAACCACGAAAGAGAGAAGAACAATACATGAAGATGGTATGGCAACAGAAGGGAAAGCATCCTGCGTTCTAGTCGGTACCACCTCAAGAGATGGCCTAAAATGATTTACAATGGGTTGTTTTTAATAAAAACAAAAAACCCAATTTGTATTTTTCAACTAGCAATCTGTAAGCAAAATGATCTGATAGTGATTTTCACATATTTCATTCAAATCAATGTGAAAGCTCATAAATCCGTGGTTAATCAAGTGAAGCCGTTCTACTGCTCCTGGAGAACGAAGGCATCCAAAAGGAGCTCTGCAGCAACAGTCCAGCAGCAGCCTTGTTGGAACAGGAAACTCCAACCACAATACAATACCCGAGAGAAACAGCCAATGAGTACTTCTCCCTGGCACTGGCTACCGGGCAGCCATTAAGGCATGGGCAGATGAAGTCACCGAGACTGGTTTGATGCAAATGACTCATACTAAAAAGTCTATTTGCGGCTAAACAATTACTGCACCACCACCTAGCAACACCTTATGAATCAGACAGAAGTGAGGCTGACAGAAACTGCTGTCATGACTTGCACAGCTGATCTAGCCCTTTTGGATTCAGGAGCATCTGCATTTTTGCCCTAATTAGGCATACTGGTCAGGAGGAGAGCAGTCACAAATAAGGAAATTTAGGATTGAGCCCATCATAAAATCACCCTTCCATTCATTTCTCAATAAATTTAGTCTGATGGCAAATACCACCATTTTCAAGAAGTGATTAGACTAAGCACCAAGAGAAACTTTCTCCCGAAGAAGAGGAAGTAAAAGATTCCTTTAAAAATAACTCTAAACTCCCCTTTCTAAGTTTCTAGTCCATCATAGACATAGTGCCAAACAAAAGTTCTCAAACTCAAGTAAACTAACAGATACATATTAGAACTACATAGAAAAAAGAGTCACTGCCTCCAGTATTTGCTACTTGCGCTATAAGATCTACCTAGAAATGTAACTGAGTGCTTCTTTAATCCCCCTCCTATCTTACCTCCCTGATTTCCCACTAAAACCCAACCCACACACTTGGCTCCTCTAATGTCAACCTACCCGCTGTTCCTCAGTTTCATCTATCTTGCCGCCGACCTCTCGCTCAGATCCTGCCTCTGACCTGGAATGCCATCCCTCCTCACACCCAAGAGATGATCACTCTCTGCACTTTCAAAGCTTTATTAAAAGCACATCTCCTCCAAAAGGGTTCCCACAATCAAGCCCTCATTTTCTCTTCTCCCAGAGCCTTCTGCATCTCCCTTGAACTTGGATTTGCACCCTTTAATCACCCCTCCCTCAACCCCAGAGCACTTAAGTACATATCTGCAATTTATTTAATTTGTATTAATGTCTGCCTCTCCCTCTAGAACGTAAGCTCATGGTGGCCACGGAACACGTCTACCAACCCTGTTGAATTGTACTCTGCACACAGTAAGTGCTCAATAAATGACTGAGAGTACAAGTAGTAAATTCAGGAATATATGCCTAGTCTAAAGGTATCAGACACCAAAGCAATACTCCCAGATTCATTCATTCGATTGTATGTACTGAGTGTTTACTGTGTGCAGAACACTGTACTAAACGCTTGAGAAAGTACAATACAACAATAAACAGTGACATTCCCTGCCCACAAAGAGCTTACAGCCTTGCGGGGGGGGGGGGGGGGCGGGGAGAGACACTGACGGATGACAAACATCAATACAAATAAATAAAATTACAGATATGTACATACGTGCTGTGGGGCTGGGAGGCAGGGAAGAGCAAAGGGAGCAAGTCAGGGTGACGCAGAAGAGAGTGGGAGATGAGGAAAAGTGGGGCTTAGTCTGGGAAGGCCTCTTGGAGGAGATGTGTCTTCAGTAAGGCTTTGAAGGAGGGGAGAGTAACTGTCAGATTTTCAGGAGGGAGGGCGATACAAGCCAGAGGCAAGACACGGGCTAGGGGTCGGCAGCGAGACAGGTGAGATCGAGGCACAGTGAGAAAGTTAGCACTGGGGGAGCGAAGTGTGCCGGCTGGATTGTAGAAGGAGAGAAGCGAAGTGAGGTAAGAGGGGGCAAGGTGGTGAAGTGCCACAAAGCCAATGGAGAGGAGTTTCTGTTTGATGCGGAGGTGGATGGGCAACCACTGAAGATTTCTGAGGAGGAGGATGACATGTGAAGTATGGGCTGGACTGGGGAAAGACAGGAGGTTGGGAGGTCAGCAAGGAGGCTAATGCAGTAATCCAGGCGGGATAAAAGATAGGATGTGGGTTGAACGACAGACAAGAGTCAAGGACAAAGCCAAGGTTATGGGCTTGTGAGACAGGAAGGATGATGGTGCCATCTACAGTGATGGGAGTTAGCGGGAGGACAGGATTTGGGTGGGAAGCTAAGGAGCCCTTTTTGGACATGTTAAGTTTGAGGTACTGAGAGGACATCCTAGTAGAGATGTCTTCAAGGCAAGAGGAGATGCAAGACTGGAGAGAGATGAGGACTGGAGATGTAAATTTGGGTATCATCTGCTCAGAGGTGGCAGTTGAAGCCATGGAAGTGCAGGAGTTCTCCAAGGAAGTGGGCATAGATGGAGAACAGAAGGTGACCCAGAACTGAACCTCGAGGAACCCCCACAGGTAGGGGGTGGAAGGCAGAGGAGGAGCCCAAAGAGGAGACTGAGAATGAGTGGCCAGAAAGATAAGAGGAGAACCAGGAAAGGACAGAGTCAGTGAAGCCAAGGTTGGATAACATTTCCAGGAGAAGGGGATGGTCCACATTGTCAAAGGCAGCTGAGAGGTTGAGGAGGATTAGGACGAAGTACACTCGACAGCATAAGACAAGAGGCTGTTGGATTTGGCAAGAAGGAGATCACTGGTGACCTTTGAGAGGGCAGTTTCTGTGGAGTGAAGGGGACAGAAGCCAGACTGGAGGGGGTCAAGGAGATAATTGGAGGAGAGGAATTTGAGACGGCAGGTGTAGGCAACTGGCTCAAGGAGTTTGGAGAGGGACTGGTAGGAGGGAGATGGGGCGGTGACTGGAGGGAGCCGTGGGGTCAAGGGAGGGTTCTTTTTAGGATGGGGAGACACGGGCATGTTTGAAGGCAGTGGGGAAGAAGCCACTGGAAAGCGAAAGGTTGAAGATGGCTGTCAGAGAGGGAAGAAGGGAAGGGGAGAGAGTTTTGACAGGATGCAAAGGAATGGGGTCCGATGCGCATATGGAGGGGGTGGCTTTTGAGAGGAGGCAGGAGATCTCCCCTAGATATACTGCTGGGAAGGACGGGAGAGTTGAAGAGGGGGCCGGAAGGGGGAAGGACTGAGGAGGGGCAATTTGAGGGAGTTCAGATCTGATGGTGTCAATATTCTTAATAAAGTAGGTGCGCAGGTCACTGGGGTCAAGGAATGGGAGAGGCGGGGGGACAGGGAGCCTGAGGAGGGAGTTAAAAGCCTGGAACAACTGGCGAGGGCGATGGGCATGGTTGTCCATAAGGGTAGAGAAATAGTTTTGCTGGGCAGAGGAGAGGGCAGAGTTAAAGCATACAGGGATAAACTTGAAGCAAAGTCGGCCTGATATTTAGATTTCTGCCGGCAGCAACTCTGCGGCTCAGGCACGAGAGCGAAGGAGGTGGACTGTGCAGGTGATCCAGGGCAGTGGGTTAAGGGGTACGAGATCGAGTAAGAGATAGGGGAGCAAGTGAGTTGAGTTCGGTAGAGAGGGTGGTGTTGAGAACGTCTATTTAGTCATCAAGGGTGGGTAGTTTGGGGACAGAGTGGGGCATGATGAGTTGAGAAAGTTGGATGGGGTCCAGATGCCAGAAAGTCTCACCTTCCCTCCCAAATGCTCAACTCCCACATTTCTTATCCACCCTATTCCCCACCCTCTTACACTTTGAATCATCTGTGACTCATCTCTTCCATTCCCCCCTACATTCCATCTATCGCCGAGACCATCAAATTCTCCCTTAGTAATCTCTCTAGGATCTGACCCTTCGTCAATTCTCCAACCACAACCCTAGAACAAGCCCTAATTACCTCACTCCTGGACGTGTGCAACAACCTCCTTGCTGGTCACCCTAGCTCCAGCCTCTGCCCATTGTGACGGTCTCCGTCTCTCTCTCTCTCTCCCTCCTCTCCCCCTTTCCTCTCCCCCCAACCACAGAACCCAAACCCAGTGCCTTTCTCTCCAGGGGCGTCAAAAGAGGCCCTGATTACTATTACTGCAGCTACATAGATACACCTCCTCCCTTCCAGTCTTCCTTCAAAGAGATGAGAAAGGAGAAGAGTTAGAGGGGTGAGAGGATAAGAAAAAGTGTGAAGGAGGGATATGAAAGGGTGGTCTTGTCTTGAAGAAGGCGGGGCCAGGGTGTCCTCTGAGAGAGGCCCAAAAGGAGAGGTCTAAAAGGGGTGGAGAGAATATTCAGTGGGGAAAAGAAGCCCTGCCCTTCCTAAGCCACAATCCTAATGATGCACCCCAACCCCACCAACACACACGACTGTACTCCTTGCACCGAGAAGATAGCTCAATTTGGATTAGCACTTAAGAACATAAGGAATCTCACTTGCCAACGGCTTTCATACAAGTTCTTAAAATGACGTTTCTATTTTTGCCTTGATATCCTTACCTGGTCTCTCTGACTGTATCTTTAAACAAAGCTGCTTTACGAAGTCCAAAGGTAGGTGAACAACCTCCTAAAAGCCAAAAGACAAGACGTTAAAATAAAGCAGTTGTTTTTCTCAAAGAATAGCCCAATTGTTTATGTTCCACTCCTGAATCAAATTAAGAGCTAGGCTTCAGCTAACTGAAACCAAAATGTGTCATATGCAACCAATTTTTTGTCTATAAAGGCCATTTGGTTTCTCAGAGCTATAAAGCCTTTTTAGACACATGACGGTTTCAAAAGTAAATCTCCATCATGTATTTAGCGTGTACACAAGCGTGACTGAAATGGAAGGATCACAGGACTGGGAGCCCACTGGCCTGCTGTGTGACCTCAGACAAGTCACCTAACTTGTCTGGGCCTGTTTCCTCATTAGGAAAATAGAAATGAGATAAACCGCAAGCCCCGTGAGGTACAGGGACTGTATCCCATCTGATAACCTTTTCTACCCACTAAATGCTTAATCCATGCTAGCATTATTATAATTATTAATACAGAGCAGGAGTGGGCAAAAGGTTGGCCAAATCCAGCCCACTAACTGATTCACTCCAGCTTGCAGAACAAATCCAACCCACCGAGTGACTCGGCTCCAAGCCTGCCATGGGTGCAGTCAACAACCCCCGCGTGCCGCTGTTCCCAGAATTGGGATTAAGGAGTGAACATACAGCAGCCTCAGAGCTCACCAGACGTCGTCATGGGCAGCAATGCAGTAACCCTTGTCTATTAAAGCCTCTTCCCCTATGCTCTTCACCAAGATAGTGTGGAGGGGTGTGAGCATGGCCTTAAATGGGGCTTGTCAAGTTGAGTAGGTGTCAAAATAATCACCTGCCTTGGATACAGGATTCATTTTACAAACAGCACAGCTGCCTAGTAAAATTAAACCCAGTTCTAATACGTCCATTTTCTCCTGAAGTTATCAAAGAAGCACAGAAGCAAATCCGGCATACAAGTAGGAGCGCTGTCAATTTCAAATACGAGATGTTGTTTTGTCAATTGATCTTTGTCTTGATTTTCCACCATGAGAGCTTGTTTTGTGGAGTTACAAAGACAAAGCGTTCCAGAACATACCGAACATGTGGGGCTCCATTGAAGCTTTGCTTTTGTCTTCTTCTGACTCATTTGTGCCTCTTTCTCAGTGTTTTCGGTTAACTCCCTCAGGAAAAAAATGGTTATGGTCCTACCACCTTGATCTCCTTAACATTTCTATTTTCTCCAAGAGGTAGAGAAAAGCAGCCTCACATATGCTTTATTTCAATTTTTTTTTAATCGGAAAGTGTCCCTTAGTGGGAAATCTTTGCAATGTCTCCCTAATTAAAATTGCCATGGAAGCTAGGTTTCAGAAGGCTCAACTTGTTGGAGCAGCCTAGTTTATCTGAAAATCTACTCTGTACTCAACATTTTAATTATGTGAGGACCAAAGTGCCAGAACGCTCATGACAGAAGAAAATGCATAGCTTCATTTCATTTTGGCAGAAGTTTTAGTCTAGAGAAGTAATACTGATGGAGACTGATCTATTCACCGTGAACAGCAACCTGAAAGCAATATCTTTAAAAAAAAATCATCAGATTCTGACCTGAAGTTTTCAAAGCATTAAGTATATGAGTCCTTGCAAGTTCAAAGCTGGAGGTGGGAGAAAGTTACCCAAGCATTCCTACTCTGCCTTTAAGAACAAATGGCTTCACATTAAGGCAGACACTCCCACTACAGCCTGATTCCCTACTAACTTTGCACAGTATGAATTTAGCTGGGCAGGAAAATGTTTTGCCCTCACCCACTAGAGAATGGTATACAAACTATTTTGCCCATGAACCCCTTGAAATAATCACAATACACAGAAAGCCTCAATAGAACAAGGTTTATAAAATTCAAAAACAATTTATGAAGTCTCTTTTACAACCAAAGATAATCACATGGCTCTATATTACAAAAGTGCCTTTATTTCTCCCCCACTACAATTAGAGACCATACTTGTTAGGTTCTATTGAAGTTTTTCCTTTAATGGACAGAAGACAATTTGGCAAGCCTAAAACTAAGAGCAAGTTGGCTCCCAACACCAGGTTTCACTGAAAAGGAGGCAAGCCAAAAGGAAATAAAGACAAGCATTCACTACCCAAAAGTACCATATTAGGAATAGATCCCTTCTATAAACAAATCTTTCATGCATTTCTCATTTTTTTCCCCTAGATGTGAATTATGGAATCAGGACCTGTTCTCCCTTTCAACCTGGGAGAGATCAGTCAGGATCCAAATTATCTGTTTCCTTCACCCAAACCTCCCCTTTGTCAATCCAGTTCTAACTGGCCTTGCCCAGAGTCCAGCAGCCTGACCGAACCACGTGGGAGTGGCTGTCTTGCCTGAGAAGTCTGCATAAAGAGGGTCCAAAATAGTGTTAGAATCGCATGTGCGACTCTTTTAAATGAGACTCTTTTACCTAGCGTACATTTCAACCACACGAACGAGACTTTCCTTACCCCATAATGAACATAATTCTCCCCAAAAAACTCTTTCATGACATTCTTGCCAAAGTCTACTATGTTTTGTAGATGGCGATAAATTTCTTCTGATGTCTGTAAAAGAAAAGAGTGTTGTTTCAGTTAATGACACAGCTAATGGTGCAATTTGTAAGAGGTGCTTCTTCATCGGAGAAGTTACCCTGGTGGTGGAGAATTTCTACCCAAATAATAGTTCTTCCAGAGATCGGTCCGGAAGTGGTAGCACCACTGGAGTGAGACTGAAGTGAGAAGAATCCACCCCCAAAATATTTTTTGTACTAACAAATACTCTTCATCAAAACTAAAATGAATTTCTCCACATTTTTATTTCACTAGAGATTTAAGCATATGATGAAATCTGGAAGAAAGCAGCCTCCCCCTTCATATTTGAAAGATGATCACTCTCCTCAATTTCAAAGCCTTATTAAAATCCCATATCTTCCAAGAGGCCTTCCCCGACTAAGCCTTCATTTCCCCTTCTCCCTCTCCCTTTTGCGTCCAACTCGCATTTGGATTTGCACCCTTTAACCACCCTACCCTCAACCCCACAGCATTTAATGTCCATAACCACAGTTTATTTTACCGTCTCCCCTTCTAGACTCTAAGCTCCTTGTGGACAGAGAACGTGTCTACCACATGTGTCTCCCAAGCACTTAGTACAGGGCTCTGAACACAGTAAACACTCATTAACATGAGCGAATGATTTGGTAGACACGTTCCCTGTGCACAAGGAGCTTACGGTCTAGATTATATTATGGAGAACTTGCGCTGCAAGGTCAAATATCAAAAGAGATTCGTTTTCTGTGGCCTCTTTTAAGGTGAACTCCTTAACAGGTTTTTATTAATCTTTTCCTCTAAGTGGCTTTCCAAATAAGTAATCTTTATGAATCACCCACGCTATCGTCTCACATTTCCATATTCTGAATATCCACTCTAACCAATCATAATAAACATTTCCTACAGCTGTCAACTAGTGAGGAAATAGGTTTGATCACTTCAGCCGTTCACCTAGGAACCAAGGGCTTCTTGTCACTCGCCAAGCTCCACAGAGGAAGACCTAAGACACAAGGCCTGTCTCCCCCAATTCTACTGCAACCCCAGAGAGCAAGGGACCACCAAAATCCTGAGGAATCATGAGAGACGGAAGAGAAGGGACAGGGCCGGGCTCCCCAGCGATCACACGCTGAGAAGCAGCGTGACCTAGTGATTAGAGAATGGACCCGGAAGTCAGAGGACCTGAGTTCTAATCCCAGCTCCACCACTTGTCTGCTGTGTGACCTCAGGCAAGTTACTTCACTTCTCTGTGCCTCAGTTATCTCATCTGTAAAACGGGGATTAAGACTGTGACCCCCCCACCCCACCCCACGGCACATACTGTATCCAACCTTATTATCTAAACAGTGCCCGACATATAGTAAGCACTTAATAAATACCGTTTTTAAAAAAATCACACCAATTCAAGAATCCAAGAGCCCACATACAGTATTTTCTTCGGATTTTATGGAGTCTGCTGAAAGTCATCAAAACCTCCTGGAAATACTCTTACTTCCATTCCTTAGTGAAGGACATCTTCTCAATATGCCAATTAGGAGTTCTAGGGCTGACCTGAGAAACCGTTGGAGAGTACAAAGAGGAATGGGAAAGGGAGGTAATGTGGTCAGGACAGTGCTCTGCACACAGTAAGCGCTCAATAAGTACGACTGAATGAATGAATGGTCATTTAACATCTTATTTTGACCTCCTAGGCACCAACCTCTAACTGAAAAAAGGCTAGAGGTATTCCATGGGTAAAGTTTACGGCCATTTAGCATTTAGATGCATTTAAGATTAAAGAAGGAGCCTTTTATTTCTGCATTTCAAGGCTTAGTGCAAATGAATCTCAGCATTCAGTTGCAGTCATGGAAGACTGCACAACATTTAAAATCAAGTTAAATCACATCTTCTCCAAGAGACCTTCACTGACTAAGCCCTCATTTAATCTCCTTGCATTCGTTACTTAACGGTATTCCCCTTAAGTACTTGATATTCACCCCAGCCAAACAGCCAAGTGGCAGAGCCGGGAACAGGACCAGGTTCTCTGACTCCCAGGCTCTTTCCATTAGGCCACACTGCTTCTCTAGCTAGTAGTAGTTGCTAGTTGGTGCTATCTCAGGGAAGTTATTACAACAGGGTAAGATATATTTTAATCTTAGATATGCTCCTCACTGCAACTAATAATAATCACGGTATTTGTTAAGGACTTACTATGGGCCAAGCACTGACCTATGCACTGGGGTAGATACAAGTTAATCAATCAGTGGTATTTATTGAACACTGTACTAAGCACTCAGGGGCGTGCAATACAACAAGATTAGCAGACATGTTCCCTGCCCAAAACAAGCTTACAGCCTAGAATTAATCAGGTCCCACTTAGATTGTAGAAGGAAGAGCAGGTATTGGGTTCCAGTTTTACAGATTGAGGAAACTGAGGCCTGGACAAGTTAAGTGACTTGCCCACGGTCACACAGCAGACAAGGAGCAGAGCTGGGATTAGAATCCAGGTCTTCTGACTCTCAGGCCCAGGCTCTTTCTGCTAGGCCTTGCTGCTTCTCAAGGAAAAAGAGGCAAGTTGAAGGAGTTAGGGCCTAGGTAATGGGGTCCATAAGCATCCCCTAAAATAAGTGGAGGACCTGGGGAAACCCTGCCTGCTGGCCCCAACTTTTTTCTGGAGTTGCAGGGACTCTGTCTCGTACTATACCTCTCCACATTCCTCTTCTGGGCAGTTGTTATACTCAGGACCTCCCATGGTGGCAGCATTGGGTGGAAAGGGGGAGATGCTGCTGCCCCTTGTCTTAAGACACTTAAGGAACACTGAGCATCATTACAAAGGAGGAATAATATGGCTGACGATGCAGAAGAAATTCCAGATCCCAGAGATGAATTCCAAACTTTAGCATTATAAGAAACAGGCCAAAAAGAATGTGCTTATCAAGTACATATAGATCTTACCTTATTCCTATTTGGTGGAAACTTCAAAAAACGCAGCACCACACAACTCTGTTTATAAAAGTAAATAAATAAATAAAAGTAAAGGGAAAAAAGAAAAGTTAGTGCTTCTAAAAAGAAAAAAATGCACTCTATCATAAACATATCCAGCACATACAGACACCTGTGGGTTAGACACCTCTATGGCGGCTATGACAATGAAATTTTGATGCAGACCATGTGCTGCAAAATGGGCAAGAATACATCTGGCCAGGAGGGCTTTGAAGCGAGAGTTGTGGTTTGGTGTAGGGGAGTGAGGAAGATGTTCCGCTGGGGGTGATCAATCCATCCGATGCAGGGGAGTCAGCAGCAAGGCAAGACCGGTTGTAGGTGGATTTGGGTGAAAGAAAAGGTGTGGCCCGAAAAGAAAGCAAGTGGCAAGGAGCAGTCTGTTGGACTAGCTGAGGGATCCCTTTCCTCAAGGAGGCACTGGCAAATATCTTCATCTAAAGCGCTCTCGAGGATTTGTCTGGTTTATTATGAGTATTCCTTAAGTTTCCAGAGTATTTCTCTCTGATCGAATCCCTGACCATTTATCCTCTAAGGAATGGGGCCCATTTTCTGGCACCCCTGGACAATATCCAGCTTGGGGAGGTGAGCTGGAGAAAGGTGAGATGTGTTTTTCTTTATGCATTTAACGGTGTTTTTTGTGCTAGGGTGGCTGTTGGGATGATGCAGTCAGGGCAAGAGGAGGACCTCCTTTCACACCTCGAAATCCAACAACTTCAACAGCCTTGGCGCGGCATCACAGTGGCTCTTTGATGGGCTCGTCAGAACTGTTCAGGGCCATTCCGGTGAAGTGACACCTGTAGAGTAGTCCAGTGGCAACTGCATCCCCGCCCTCAGGGTAGCTCGAGAGGTCCTAAGAGATCCACTCCAGGAGGCAGCAACCTCAAAGGCACATACTTGAGGCCAGCTGTTCCCTCTCATAAGTGCTCTCATAAGTGATTCTGGGCCCTCCCAGAAGTTCCTATGGGTTCGGAGGAGCTAGAGGTATTTTAAGGGTTTCCATTCTCTCCCTTTCCATCTCCCCAAAACTTTCACCCAGCCTATTGGGGAAGGGAAGGAGGGGGGAAAGAAAGGGTGGGAGGGAAAGAGAGAGAGAGAGAGAGAGAGTTAGAGTTTGTGTGTATGTATTGGGGGGCTAGGGAGGTCTTCCACAACTACCCCAGCCCCTGGGGGTGTCCCACAACTAGAAAACAGCAGTCTGAAGTCCACATCTCACCCAACAAGGGAGCTGCAGGCATCACAGGGATCCAAGACCATGAATTTGGCTGACTGCAGTTTTCTACAATTTTCCCCAAAGGAAAAAATCACAGCCTGCCAATCTGTGGACAGCCCCACCCCCCCACCCCCGCCCCTTATCCTCAACATGGTCAGATTTTAATTGAGATCACTTTTGTGCCTGTCCTCCACTTCATCAAAAGCTCTACGTCTGGACTTATTTTTCCTCAATCTCCCCCAACCCCTCGATCCGCTGCCATCAGCCTCTTCAACTTCTGCCCCTCATATACCCAGCCCTTCGAGGCCTCTCTCCCCTTCACCATCTTAGTGTGACCACTGCATCCGGGAAGCAGGATTAGGTGCAGGTACACCCACGTAAACCCAAGGGCATCCCTAATTCTGTCCTCTCCAGATCCTCTTCGGTAGCGTGCCCTCAGCGTCGCTCGGGAGTGAAAGCGGACAGACTCTCCAGCTCGCTGACTAGAGTTTCACAATCCCATCAAACAGATCCAAACATTAACAACAATAAGCTAGCAACCAGATTCTTCCAGCATTGCCTGGACACATAATAAAAGAGAATTGGGGCCAGAAAAGCTGGCGGAGAGTCCCTGGAACCAGAATCGGGCACCCAGTGAAAGAAGTACAGCCTGGTGTGGGGTGATTGTTTCCTAGGAAAATGATTTTTCATCAATTAAGCAATCAATTGCATCTATTGAGCATTTCCTGTATGCAGAGCACGGTACTAAGTGCTGGGGAGAGTTCACTGTGTTTATTTCCAGATACATTTTGTAATTTCTCCTTCTGAGATAAGGAAAGGAGAAGAACTTCTGATTCAATTCTGCCTCATTACTTGGGTCGATAGAAGCAAAAAACGAATGGTTAACTTGGACACAAAATATTACTAGTCAAAGAAATGGCCAAACAACATTCGGGTTAATGTTTTAAATGGATTGGGGCCACGGAAGTTCAAAGTGAATCTGCGCAATACGAGACCCCAAACAGAGCAGTGGCACACATCACTGGGGAGACAGCAAAAGACGCACGCAGACTAAAAAGAGAGTAGCGCGGAACATGCTGTACGTTCCTCACTTTCTCAGGTTAGAAATGTTCTTATTAAGACCTAACACCTTACATGGGCCATATTTTCTTAACGCAGCCCAAATTCCAGCTGGCCTGAGCCAAGCCCCAGGATTTTGGGACCAAGCCCATGTCAAGGTCAGTGGAGACCAGAAGGAGTCCTGGGGATTTACTTCCACACATGCACTGTGATTCACCTCTAGTCTGCTGAAAATTTTTGGTCCTGGCAGCTTATAATAATAATAATGATGGCATTTGTTAAGTGCTTACTATGTGCCTAGCACTGTTCTAAGCGCTTGGGGTAGACATGAGGTAATCAGGTTGTCCCACTTGGGGCTCACAGTCTTAATCCCCATTTTACAGGTGAAGTAACTGAGACACAGAGAAGTCAAGTGACTTGCCCAAAATCATACAGCTGGTCAGTGGCGGAGTCAGGATTAGAACCCACAACCTCTGACTCCCAAGCCCGGGCTCTTTCCACTAAGCCACGTTGCTTCTCTATGAAAACCAGTTCACACATGTATTCGCCCAGTACAAGAGCTGGAGCTCTCCAACCACTTTTTCACAGTTCTTCCAGACCTGCAGAGAGGAGGAATGGACACCACTCTCCTCAAAAAAAAAAAAAAAAAAAAAAATCACACCAGGCTTGGGGTCAGCTGCCTTCACCCCACCCAGCCTGCCCAGGTTTCGAGGGGAGTGAGGTGACTCGCAGACTTAGGCTCCCCGGACTGAACCTAAACCCATGTAGGGCTTCTGGTGTTCTCTAGTCATCGTCCTCTAAATAGCCCACCCTCTCTACTACAAAGAGGGGGGTGGGGAGGAGGAAACGAATCCTTCAGACAACCTTGTTCAATAGCACTTACAATTTTTCACCCGGCAACCAGCACTCTCTTGGGTCAGAAAAAATTTAGGAGCAGGACTTCCGATCTTCGAAGGAGAAAGCTAGAATAATATTTTGTGCCTGCTTAACCAGAAAGAGGAAAAGACTGGAAATGGGGAAAAAAAAAAATAGGGAGAAAACGTGGGAGGCTAACAGTATGCAGCGGATGCTCCATCAACTTTGTTAATCAACTTATGCAGGTAGGTTCAGGAGCAGAGAAAGAGCCCTGTGGAAAGGAAAGTGAGAGGTGGGAGAGGAATTGTGGCTCCTCGTGGGCTGGGAATTTGTCTACCGAATGTGTTGTCTTGTATTCTCCCAAGCGCTTGGAACTGTGCTTTGCACACATTAAGCACTCATTACACACAAGTGACTGATTTGGAAAAATACCGGCTTAATTCATTGCCTCGATCTCAGGCCCAGTTTTAAACAACTTTTCTGGCAGAGTTTTCTCCTTTGAGGGCATATTTCCCATTACTTTGGCTCATGAATGTGCATGACTGCCCCTGTAGGAAAATGTCCCATTCATAAGTCTAGCCCACAAGCCACTTATGGCAACCTCATGCCATTTATGGCATCCTTGTTGACGGCCATGCCCACTGCCCTTACCAGTTGTTCCAGACATATTTAACTCCCTGGTCCCCCGCCTCTTGCCCCGAATGATCTGGCCACATATTTATTGAGAAAATTGAAACCATCAGGTGTGTTCTCCCTAAAATATCCCCTGCTCCTCTCCAATCCCTCCCTCCTCCTGTCTCTTTAACTCTCCCTTCTATCCTAGCAGTACCTCAAGAGATCACCTGGCTTCTTTCATAATCCACCCCCTCCACCTGTACGTCCGACCCCATCCCTTTGCACCTCATCAAAACATCTGCCCCCTTCCTTCTTCCCTCTCTAACCGCCACCTTCAACTGTTTGTTCTTCAGTGGCTTTTCCCCCCACTGCTTTCAAATATGCTCATGCCTCCCCTATCTAAAAAAATCCTCCCTTGACCCCACAGCTTCCCAGTTATCACCCCTCCTCCCTCCTACCATTCCTCTCCAAACTCCTTGGACAAGAGAAGCAGCATAGCCTAGTGGCAAGAGCACGGGCTTGGGAATCAGAGGTCATGGGTTCTAATCCCAGCTCCGCCACTTGTCTGCTGTGTGATCTCGGGCAAGCCACTTGCCTTCTCTGTGCCTCAGTTACCTCACCTGTAAAAATGGGGATTAAGACTGTGAGCCCCACGTGGGACAATCTGATTACCCTGTATCTACCCCAGTACTTAGTACTGTGTACTTAGCACGTAGTAAGCGTTTTAACAAATACCATAATTATTATTATTATTATTATACTCGCTGCCTCCAATTCCTCTTTTCTAATTCTCTTCTTGACCCCCTCCAGTCTAGCATCCACTCCCTTCACTCCACAGAAACCACCTTCTCAAAGGTCACAAGTGATCTCCTCCTTGCTTTACTCCACCCTAATCCTCAACCTCTCAGCTGCCTTCGACACGGTGGACCACCCCCAGCTCCTGGAAACATTACCCAACCTTGACTTCACTGACACTGTCCTTTTCTGGTTCTCCTCCTATCTCTCTGGCTGTTCTCGGTCTCTTTCACAGGCTCCTCCTCTTCCTCCCATCCCCTAACTGTGGAAGTCCCTTTAAGGTTCAGTTCTGAATCCCCTTCTATTTTCCACCTGTGTACCCTTCCCTCTTCTTATGGTATTTGTTGAGCACTTTTTCCATGCCAAGCGCTACACTAAGCACTGAGGCAGATACAAACTAATCTGGTTGGACACAGTCCGTGTCCCACGTGGGGTTCACAGTCTTAATCCCCATTTTACAGATGAGGTTACAGGCACAGAGAAGTGACTTGCCCAAGGTCACAGAGCAGACAAGGGCTGGAGATGGGATTAGACCCCAGGTCCGTGCTTTATCCACTAGGCCAGGCTGCTTCCCTTGGAGAAGTCCGTGTTCCCAGGATTCCAACTACATCTCTAAGCGGATGATTCCCAAATCTCCATCTCCAGCCCCGATCTCTTTCCTTCTCTGCGGTCTCCTATTTCCTCCTGCCTTCGGTACATCTCTACTTGACGTCCCGGCAACACCTCAGACTTAACACGTCTAAAACAGAACTCCCTATCTCCCTATCCAAACCCTGTCCCCTCCATGACTTTCCCGTCACTGCAGACGGCACCACCATCCTTCCTGTCTCACAGGCCCGTAACCTTGGCAGTACCCTTGACTCCTCTCTCTCCTTCAACCCACATATTCAATCTGTCACCAAAATCCTGTCGGTTCAACCTTCACGACATGGCTAAAATTCTCCCATCCACACTGTCACCACGTTAATCCAATCACTTATCCTATCCCACCTTGATTACGACATCAACCTCCTTGCTGACCTCCCTGCCTCAAATCTCTCCCTCCTCCAGTCCATACTTCACTCTGCTGCCCGTTTTTCTAGGAAAACGTTCAGTCCATGACTCCCCACTCCTAAAGAGCCTCCAGTAGTTGCCCTCTTTGGCTTTAAAGCACTCAATCACTTTGCCCCCTCCTACCTTACCTCGCTACTCTCCTACTACGACCCAGTCCAAACAGTTGGCTCCTCTAATGCCAACCTACTCCCTGTACCTCGATCTCGTCTATCTTGCCGACCTCTCATCCACATGGAACGTTCTGAAACGGGCCTGGAACGTCCTAGCCCTTCGTATCCGAAAGACGATCACCCTCCCCACCTCCTAAGTCTTATCACGGCTCTGCCACTTGACTGCTGTGTGACCTGGGGCACGTCACTTCGCTTGTCTGTGCCTCAGTCACCTCATATGTAAAATGGGGACAAAATGGGGGAGAGACTGTGTCCAACCTGATTATCTTGTATCTCCCCCGGCGCTTAGAACAGTGCTTGACACGTAGTAAGTGCTTAACAAATACCATTATTATTATTATTACTGAAGGCACATCTCCAAGAGACCTTCCCACCTAGGCTCTCATTTCTTCTTCTCCCATTCCCTTCTGCATCTCCCTTGAACTTGGATTTGCAGCCTTTATTCACCCCTCCCTCAGCATAGATTATATTAATGTCTGTCTTAATAGTAATGGCATTTGTTAAGCACTTACAATGTGCCAAGCACTGTTCTAAGTGCTGGGGTAGATACAAGGTAATCAGGTTGTCCCAGGTGGGGCTCACAGTCATAATTCCCATTTTACAGATGAGGTAATTGAGGCACAGAGAAGGGAAGCGGATTGCCCAAGGTCACACAGCAGACAAGTGGCGGAGCCAGGGTTAGAACCCACGACCTCTGACTCCCAAGCCCGGGCTCTTTCCACCAAGCCACGCTGCTTCCCCTCTAGCAATGTAAGCTCGTTGTGGGCAAGGGAACATGTCTATCAGCTCAGTTATATTATACTCTCCCAAGCACTTAGTACAGTGTTCTGCACACAGTAGGTGCTCCATAAATTTGATTGATGGACTGATTGAACCTAAGTTTGAACATTGCTTAGGCTAGGTAGGGGCTATTAGATTTTCAACTTGTGGAAAAATGATAACCCTCCAATTCTTCCCTGCAGAGCAACTGAAAAGTTTTGCTGGGCATACAATTTTCTTGAGATCACTCATCAAGAAAACATTTACTTCTCTGAACACTATACTAAAGAATTTATATTTTCTTCAGTGTAGCTGAAGACTGGCAGCTAAGACTTCATTTTTAAGGGCTAACATATGGACATTCTGGGGGATCTCAACAAGCTCACTGGCTGAATCCTCAATTGTTCTCATTCACACCTTTCAAAGGCCCATTAGGCAAATATTTATTACTGTAAAAAAAAAAAATCAAAATATACTCAAGAAGCAGCCACTAGCTCCAATTTCACTCTCAAAGGGATTCACAGTAAAATATCCCTTTTCCAAAGCAAAAAAAAAGTCTCTCTCACCCCATTAGATATATATAATATTAAAAGTCAACTGGAATACTCAGCTGGCTCATATGACTAAATTCTGCTTAATGGGAGAGTTTGAGGTCAGTGTGCTCAAATTTCAACACTTAACAGAGCTATTAAATCCGAGTTTTGCAACATCTGTCTTCCAATTACTCTACCGAGCACCTTCAACAGACATTTTATAATTCACCACCTTGCCTTGTTTAATGGATGTTGTGTACCAAATAGTAAGATGGCCTTAGAGGCCAACTAATAGCTCCTTGAGCTTTTGACAAACTGGATTTTCAGTAAAATTGAGTCAAATGCTAGACAGCGTCAGTCAAGCAGCAGTGAAAAATAAATGCCACGCTGAGCTCCGTGACCAATTCATGACATTCAAAGTACTACAGAAAGACTTTAAGTGAACTAGTCTTTCAGGTTGTTTTAATCCATTAGAGCCTGGCTTCCTCACATGTTTTCTTTGGATTTATATTTCTTTTTTTTTTAATTCCTTCAAATAAACAATTCGGAAGGCCACCTGGAAGTTCTAATCCCCAAAAATGTCCGATTCTTCTAATTTCGGTCCAGGCAAAAAATAACTTGGCCTACTCAGTGACAAATCGAGGCTGATCAATGGGCATTTAGCAAGGGAAACGGGGGCACATTAAGATAAAACAAAAGAAAAAACAGAGATGGCAAAGGTAGTATGGGGCGGGGGGGGGGAAGGGCACACCTCAAAGTACTGAACTAAATGTATGGGGAGAGTACAGTACAATAGAGTTGGCAGACACATTCCCTGCCCACAATGAGCTCACAGTCTAGAGGAGGAGACAGACATTAATATAAATAAATTATAGAGAGGTACACAAAAGTGCTGTGGGGCTGAGGGAGGGGTGAATAGAGGGAGCAAATCAGGGTAAAGCAGAAAGGAGTGAGAAAAGAGGAAAGGAGGGCTTAGTCAGGGAAGGCCTCTTGGAGGAGATGTGCCTTCAATAAGGCTTTGAAGGTGGGGAGAGTTAACTCTCAGATCTGATGAGGAAGGGCGTTCCAGGCCAGAGGCAGGACGTGGGCAAAGAGGTCGGTGGCGAGATAGACGAGATCAAGGTACAGTGAGTAGGTTGGCATTAGAGGAGTGAAGTGTGCGGTCTGGGTTGTAATAGGAGAGCAGCGAGGTGAGGAAGGAGGGAGGCAAAGTGATTGATTGATTTAAAGCCCATGGTAAGGAGTTTCTGTTGGATGCGGAGATGGGTGGGCAACTGCTGGAGGTTCCTGAGGGGTGGGGAATTTAGGACACAGAATTCAGGAAATGGTGAGAATGGTCTAAACCATTTACGCCCAACAAAGAAACATCAATAACGCTACTGCTGGCGTTACTGTCGCTACAAGGGTACGTGGGTTAGAAAACCAAGGTTTCTTTGGTACGAGAGTTGGCTTCAAAGCTAAGAAACTTCTCCATATCCGAGAAGACGGTGCTTATCTAAACAAATCCACATGTCAAACTGAGGAACAATAACAATACACATTGCCAACATAAGATTTGAAGAAAAGTGTGCAAGATTTAAGTTTGCCACTGTCATATAAGCCACGGGGAAGCAGCGTGGCGCAGTGGAAAGAGCTTGGGCTTCGGAGTCAGAGGTCATGAGTTCGACTCCCGGCTCTGCCACTTGTCAGCTGTGTGACTGTGGGCAAGTCACTTCACTTCTCTGTGCCTCAGTTCCCTCATCTGTAAAATGGGGATTAACTGTGAGCCTCACGTGGGACAACCTGATGACCCTGTATCTCCCCCAGCGCTTAGAACAGTGCTCTGCACATAGTAAGCGCTTAACAAATACCAACATTATTATTATATATGAAATTGTGGCCCTGTTTCACTTAGAGAAGCAGCGTGGCTTAGCAGATAGAGAACAGGCCTGGGAGTCGGGGAGACCTGGGTTCTGATCCCGGCTCCGCCACGTGCCTGCAGGGTGACCCTGGGCAAATCACTTCACTTCTCTGTTCCTCAGTTACCTCATCTTGGACTGCGAGCCCCGAATGGGACAGGGAACTGGGACAGGGAACGTGTCCAACCAAATCTACCCCAACACTTAGAACAGCGCTTGACACCTAGTAAGCATTTAAATACCATTAAAAAAAAAAACCCCAGGTAATTCATGAAAAGATTTCATTGTAAAACTGATGTGGTTTCAAGGCCCTCAGAAAGACGCCGGCTACCCTGGGGCCCGAACCCGCATCGTCCCTACCCCAGTGCTTAGTACGGTGCTTGGCACAAAGCAAACGCTTAACGAATACCACAATATCGTTGTTGTTGTTGTTTGGTGGCTATGACATTGTCATCATGTGCTGCCCACAGTTCACTTGCGCTTCCTGGAGCTATGAGTCCTAGCTGCCCACAAGCCTAACCAAGCATTCAAGACATCTCAAATACACGGACCCTCTTCTCCTGCCCAAGTGAGGTTCAGCTGTGTGATACATGAGCAAACACACTTCTCGGTGAGGGTACTGAAAGCGTACCCCAAGAGACGGTAGAGAAGTTCAGTACCTTTGACCCACGGCAACGCTTTTGTCTCTGAGGGTGTCAGGCCAGGATAGACTCTACATTGGTGGGGTCAGCTCAGATTGGGCCCTGTCATTTTTTTTTTTCTTGGTATTTATCGAGCGCTTACTATGTGTCACGCACTGTTCTAGGCACTGAGACAGATACAAGTTTTATCACGTGGGGTTCTCCGAGCTGTGTTTACAGAATGAGGTTCCTGCATTGTAGCGTTTCTTCAGATGGAATTACCGTTTGGGGCAAAAAGCATTGAGAATCTACACACCTTTCAGGGTTCCTGTATTTTGGCATCTCTGGCACCATCTCAAGTTCCTCGCCATGCCCCACACTTAGAATCCCTCACTCCCTGGCTTACAGTTTTGCACAGAGAAATCTGGCCAAAAGGAGCTTAAAAAAAAAAAGAAAGCATGCATGGTATGATATTATGGGGCTTCCAGACTCACTCAAATAAAAATAAACTCGTTAAAAAAAGTCAACAACAATAAAATGTACTTGCTAGTGATTTTCTTAAAGTGAAGAGACCTCCCCGCCACCGATGTAAAGGTGGTTTAAAAAAAAAAAAAGATTCCACTTACAATCTTGGTTTTTATACATTTCATACTTGGCATGCTTTCGTTTGGTCATACTATCTTGGCAATATTCGCCTCCCCCCACCCGCCAACGTCTAAAATCTTTAATACAAAATACAGTAACAAGCTGTGAGCAATTTTGTTAATAACTGATGATCTAAACCCTAGTAAGCACTCAATAAATACCATCGATTGATTGATTAAGAAAAAAGAAAAAGAGTCAGGGAGGCAGCAGATGCTAATCCATGTGGGTCAAGGGCAGGGCCACCATTTCTCCTCAACTGGAACAGGACTTGAGGAGCCAGGAAGTCTCCGAGGGAGGAAAGTAAGTAAAGGGGAATAAATATTTCCGAGAGAAAGCAGGATCGAGGTTGGATGGGAAGGTGTCTCCGGGGAGGAGATAAGTGTGCCTCTGGCTAAGAAAGAACTGAAAGGCTACCTGGGTAAAGGAAAATAATAATAATAATAATAATTATGGTATTTATTAAGCGCTTATTACGTGCCAGGCACTGTACTAACCGCTGGGATGGTTACAAACAAATCGGGTTAGACAGAGTCCCTTGTCCCACGTGGGGCTCAGAGGCTCAATTCCCATTTTACAGATGAGGTAAGTCAGGCAGAGAGATGTTAAGTGACTTGCCCAAGGTCACGCAGCAGACAGGTGGCAAAGCCTGGATTAGAACCCACGACCTTCCGACTCCCAGGCCTGTGCTCTATCCACTGTGCCATGCCCAGTGGGCCAAAAGAGCAAGGGGACCCTGGCCTTCAGGGCACCCAGCACCCATTCTGACTTCCTTTGAAAAGAAAATAGTGCCTCTAGGCCCACGTTCACACCACTGGCTACTGATACCTCCGCGAAAGGACTGTTGCTAGGGGCTGAAAATAAATCCCTGCAGATATGCCACCTACTCTTGAAATCTAGCAAACCCAGCTCATGGAGACCAGGGGGCCGGAATGACGATGAGTTCAGTTCATAAGGAGAGGGAACCTTCAAAAAGAACAGCCATTTCAGGACCCTGCTAGAGACGTTCACTTGTCTGCCGATTCCTTTCAGGCCCATCAAGTGGACTTATGTCCCACTGCATCTTTATTCTTAAAAATCTTAAACGGCTGCTGATACATAAGCTAACCCTTTTTTAAAGACTAACTATGCAAGGTCACCCAAATCCCTGGCAAAGCTGACCACACAATACTCCTGACTCTTTGTCTAGGGTTAAACATTAGACTGCATACACTTCCTTGTAAGAACTGCTAGAGTTGGTTTTGTTTACGGATCTGCCGCTATTTTTTAGTGTAAGTTATATGATTATCTGGTCTCTCCCCACCCCACCCCACCCCCACCCCCTTCAGACTGCACTGTTCCTGTTCGGTACTTGGCATCCTAAGGGCACTCAATACTCATCACCTATCGGTGCGAAACTGAATGTTGGAAGAGAGTCAGGTTTCCAGGATGCTATTCCCCCATCTGTCACTAAACCTTTAAGCGACTTGTTCAAAGTCTCATTTAAGGATTCATGGAGTTATGTCATCTGAACTGATTTACATCATGAGGAATCCCGGAATACAGTCCAGCGGTACTTCAAGCAGGCACCTCGGGATTTGAAGAATGCCAACAGACAGAAGGAAAAATAATCAGAAAGAGGAAGGTTTTAACGGTAAAGAAACAAGAAGAGGTACGTATTTGAGGGAGAAAGAGCAGGGACTTCGGGATACATACTGGAGATAAAGATACACAGGCAGGTGGGCAAAAAGAGGGGAAAATCTAAGGACACACTTGAAAGGGGGCCCTAAAACAAAGAGTCTGGGAACGACTGCAACAAATGCGTGAAGGAGACACAATTCTGCCCCCGAAGCTGTTGAGCCAACTGCACCACTACAAAGAAAAATTCAGCAGCTAGAAATCGCCACTACGCAAATACTTGGGAGCCCTTTAAAATGCAATACAAAGTAATGGGGCTTAATGGATTGAAAACACAGTAGAGTTCAGAACAGCCCTCGGATTTAAGCCACACAATGGTTCCCGAAAACTGCATCAAGTCAAAACACCACACGTCAGAATCAATTTTCTCATGGGAACCACGTTATAAGCGGGGGCTTGATTTCTGTCAAACCAAGGTCCGCTCTTACCAAAGCTACCCAGGTTTGCGTGCTCGTTCAATTACAGATGAGCAATAAATATTGTTACGTGATGGACTGAAATTGAGTTGGAAGTAAAACGGATCAATGTCAGCTGTGTGACTTTGGGCAAGTCACTTAACTTCTCTGTGCCTCAGTTATCTCATCTGTAAAATGGGGATTAAGACTGTGAGCCCCACGTGGGACAACCTGATTCCCCCGTGTCTACCCCAGCGCTTAGAACAGTGCTCGGCACGTAGTAAGCGCTTAACAAATACCAACATAAAACGGACCCCTCCCGGGCGACCAGGTAAACCCACCTTGCTCCACTGCCTGCTCTTCTCATCCTCCCTAAATTTTCACTTTTCCTCCCTCCCATTCCCCTCACTGCCCACACTCTCGGGAACCAGCACCTTAAAAGCAGGCTGGTATTATAAAGTCAAACAATCCATCAAGAAGCAGCGTGGCCTAGCGGAAAGAGCACGGGCCCGCGAGTCAGAAGGTCATGGGTTCTAATCCCAGCTCCGCCACCTGCCTGCTGTGTGACCTCGGGCAAGTCACTTCACTTCTACGTGCCTCGGTTACCTCATCTTGTAAAACGGGGATCGAGAGCGTGAACCCCACATGGGACAGGGACTGCGACCAACCCGATCTGCTCATATCCACCCCAGTGCTTAGAACAGCGCCAGGGAACGTGGTAAGCTTAACAAGCACCATGATTATCATCATCATCATCATCTCCTGTGTGACCTTGGGCGAGTCACTTCACTGTGCCCAGCTGACCTCATCTGTAAAATGGGGATTAAGGCTGTGAGCCTTATGTGGGACAGGGACTGTGACTACCTTGATTTTCTCGTCTCTACCCCTGTTTTTGGTTCAGTGCCTAGCACAGAGTAAGAGCTTAAATACCATTTTCCAAAAAAATCCATCAACAGTATTTGAGCACAACACTAGACTAAGCACTTGGGAGAGTACGACAGAATGAGGAGCTCTAAGCCGATGCATTTTTAAAGCTGAAACAGTAGAGCTTTAAAACCGTTCGGGGTTATTCGCTAGGCTCAGGAACGTCTTAAGTCGAGTCCTGCCAGCATCCAACCATTTCTCCACAACGACTTTACTGTACAGTCTTGGACAAGTCACTTAACGCCTCCGTAGTTTGGTTTCTTTAATGTG
The DNA here is from genome assembly GCF_004115215.2 of Ornithorhynchus anatinus. NCBI lineage: Eukaryota > Metazoa > Chordata > Mammalia > Monotremata > Ornithorhynchidae > Ornithorhynchus > Ornithorhynchus anatinus. Next base: position 104,396,437 of record NC_041749.1, read on the forward strand.
AAAATGAGGGGCACCTTGACCTTTCAAATGGTATCAAGAGGGAAAATAAACATGATTAATATTCTCTATAAAATATATATTCGGTAAAAATGAGTATAAGACTAGTTTATCTATAGCAAACGATCATACATCACTAAAATCGAGCAGTAACATTTAAATACTTGCAACCTTTATAACAGCAGCAACATACACGCTCACCTCTTCCTGAAAGCTTCTCCCTACTTTTTGGGTATTGCCTATAGATAATAGCGTCTGCATCATCTCCAGCTGCCACCAGTAACTGCTTCATGCTACTGTTTTCTCTTAGTGTTGACCCCTAAAAAAATACTACTTTTACAGACATCCAGGCTAGAGGATTAGAGGAAGACAAAGAATGACCGGGGCCGGGGGGGGGGGGGGGGGGGCGCGGGACAAACCCAAAAAAAAGGATAAATAAGGAAAATAAAACGGAGGGGGGCGGGGAGGGGGAGTTGAAAGTAAGGTTAACCGAAAGGGAAAACGTTGGAAGGGGTAGTGAGGGCATAAGGGGAAACGAAAAAAAGCCACGACCGATTTTATCCTAAATTCGGTTTCGGTCGTCACTTTACCCCCAGGGAAGACCACAAAACAGGACTCTGGCCATACAGATCCTACAAAGGAGGAGCCAGTGCATGAAACTCTAGTGCCGAATTGTACGTTCCCAGCGCTTGGTACAGTGCTCTGCACATAGTAAGCGCTCAATACATACTATTGAATGAATGAATGAAAGTTAACTAGCACATACTGTCAGGTCGGTGCGATGGACAGACGTAGTTCGGCCACCGATCGACAGATGGGAGGACCGGGGCGGGGATGGAATGGTGCGGGAGTTTAGGTTCGGCTCAAAAGCCTTCTTTCGACCCGAACCACACAGTCCCCGCTCTGATGCAACATATCACAGGGTGCAACCGGAGCAAATACCGAGGGGGCGGGGTGCTGGCCTCCGGATGGAGCACATTCGGAGGGGGAAAAGAGAAATATATATATATATATGCATATATATATATATATATTAGACTGTGAGCCCGTCAAGGGGCAGGGATGGTCTCTATCTGTCGCCGAATTGTGCATTCCAAGCGCTTAGTCCAGTGCTCTGCACACAGTAAGCGCACAATACGATTGAATGAATGTATGCATACATATATAGGGGATGGGGGCAGTCCCGGACAGGGGCAACTAGGGGAGAAGGGGGTCCGCTCTCGGGGAAGGACGGATCGAAGGTAACCGGGGGTGCGGCAGACAGACAGACCGACAGACAAGGGCCCCCCACCCCGTGACTGACTGGGCCTCGGCTCGGGGTCCAGGACAGGGGGGAGGGAGGGGGTCTCCCGCCCAGAGACGGCACAACGCGCAGGCGCCGGCCGGAGCGGCGCATGCCCACCGCACGGTGCGGGGACGCACGGAGGGAATGCCGTCTCACCTCGGTGTGGGACACGACGAGGCTCTTATTCCCCTCTCCGTGGTATCTCCATTCATTCTCGTCCATCTTCCTTTCGTCCATAACCCGGCGCTGCCGGGTTCGTCCCACCGCCACGGGACCCCAAGGGCAGGCCAAGCCCCTGTGTGTAAGATTGCCGTTGCCGCCGCCGCTTCCTCCTCGGCGGCCGCCGTCTATTGTGCAGGCGCTCCCAGATCAACCCGGCCCGATGGGCTCCTCGCAGCCTGATCCGACAGCGATCTGCAACCGGAAATCCCGCCCCCCATCGGTAGCCATTGCCGACCCGGGCAACTTCCGTTCTATCGCTTTAAGCAACTAAAGAGCGAGGACAACCATATTAGACTCTGGCACGGCCCACTCATTTCCGGCAGACTGCCCTATGTGAAATGTTACTTCTTCTCGCTTCTCCCCCCCCCCCCCCCCCCCATTCCCGTCTCCGCCCCATTCACTCGGTGCCCGGATGCGAAATCTGCCGGCGGGCGCTCTGGGTCACCTCGGGCCAGAAGCCCCGCCCCCTCGGGGGGATGGGGAGCTCCGATTGGCCGACGAGGGTGACGTCAGGGAGCCTCGCGCGCGAAGGGGCACCTTCTTCGGCCTTCGAAGCGTTGGTGGGCTCTTTAGCGTGTGGCCGGAATGACTCTCTGTGCCTCGATTTCTCCCCCGTGACATGAGGGGTCGGGAGTCATAAATACCCCGATATTTAGAGAAGCAGCGTAGCTCAGTGGCAAGAGCCCGGGCTTGGGAGTCCGAGGTCATGGGTTCGAATGCCACTCTGCCACTTGTCAGCTGTGTGACTGTGGGCAAGTCACTTCTCTGTGCCTCAGTTCCCTCATCTGAAAAATGGGGATGAAGACTGTGCGCCTCACGTGGGACAACCTGACTACCCTGTATCTACCCCAGCGCTTAGAGCAGTGCTCTGCACATAGTAAGCACTTAACAAATAGCAACATTATTATTATTGTTATTATTCTCAATCGCTCGATCGACCCCTTATTTATTGAGCACCTCCCAGGCGCGGAGCACCGTAATAAGCCGCTGGGGAGAGTACGATATAAGAGAGTTGGTAGATGCCTTCCCTGCCCACAGGGCACTGACAGGTCGGAGGACGCAATGGCAACAGCCCAGGTGCGAGGGCTTCAGACAGCCCTTTCTGAGCTCCACCGCCTCACCACGGTGCTGTCTTAGACGGCAAACTTCAGAAAGATTTCGGAGTCCAAGGGGAAGACGTCGTAGCCGAGGCATCAAAGAAAAACTCCTTGACCGTCCCTTCCCCCATCGCCGATCTCTTACCCACGACTCAGACGCGGCCATTTTGCTGTCGACACCGTGCTCGCATCCTCCCTTCTGTTTGGACACCTCCTCCCCCCCCTTCATATCCTCCAGACCACCACTCAAGGACCTGTATTTTAATCCAGTCTCTGTCGTCTGTCTGCTGTGTGACCTTGAACAAGTCACCTGAGTTCTCTGTGTCTCAGTAACCCCATCTGTAAAATAGATTAAGGCCGGGAGACCCACCTGGGACGGCGACGGTGTCCAATCCTATTAGCTTGTGATAATAATGATGATGATGGTATTTGGTAAGCTCTTACTATGTGCCGAGCACTGTTCTAAGCGCTGGGGTAGATACAGAGTAATCAGGTTGTCCCACGTGGGGCTCACAGTCTTAATCCCCCTTTTACAGATGAGGTAACTGAGGCACCGAGAAGTGAAGTGACTTGCCCAAAGTCACACAGCTGACAAGTGGCGGAGTCGGGATCAGAACCCACGACCTCTGATTCCCGAGCCAGGGTTCTTTCCACTGAGTCATGCTGCTTCCCTACTCCTACTCCAGAGCTTAGTACCCAGCGGGCACATAGTAAGAGGTTAACAAGTACCATAAAAAGACCTCAATAAATACCGTTGAAGTGCCGCAGATAGTGTGATGGCTGAAGCATTGATAAGAATGGAGGGGGATAATTAGTTGGGGAAACCTTGCTGCTTTTTGGGAGGGCCTTTAATGTGGGGAGGGCTGAGGCCTAGGAAATATGGGAGAGAACACAGCGATGATACGTATCAAATGCCCACTGTGTGCAGAACACTGTCTTAATTCCAGCCCTCAGAGATTTGTATAATCTAATGGAAAGACAGGTAAGCACAAAATTATTGACAAATAGGAGTTGGAAACAGATATAGATGGTAGTAGCCAGAGTAACAATCAATCTCAAGATGATCTTCCATGACTGACGCAGTGGCGTGTCTTCTGCACCGGCAAATATGGTAAAAATTGGATCTCCAAGAAGCATCCCGTAAAGCATGGGCTTGGGAGTCAGAAGGACCAGGGTTCTAATGCCAGTTCCGCCACGTCTTCTGTGTGACCTTGGGCAAGTCACTTTGCTTCTCTGTGCCTCCGTTACCTTTTCTGTAAAATGGGGATTAAGGCTGTGAGGCCCGTGAGGGACAGGCACTGCAACCAACCTGATTAAGTTGTATCTACCCCAGTGCTTAGAAGAGTGTCCGGCACACATTAAGCACTTAACAGATACTATAAACAAAACAAAATGACAGAACCTGCCGGGCTCTCCCACCTCCTCCTTTGCACAGGCCAAATTCCTCTGGCCTTAGGACAGTCACAGCTTTTAAGGATTGGACTCTGTCCTCCTCCTCACTATTATTCTTGTGCTCTCAAGGCTCTGGGCTGCTAGGGCGTGATACTGAGCTAATGGCTCCTCCTGTCTTCTTGGCATAACAATAATAATAATAATAATAATGGTATTTGTTAAGCGCTTACTATGCGCCAAGCACTGTTCTAAGCTCTTGGGGGTGGGGGGGATACGAGGTAATCAGTTTGTCCCACGTGGGGCTCACAGTCTTAATTCCCATTTTCCAGATGAGGAAACTGAGGCAGCGAGAAGTGAAGTGACTTGCCCAAAGTCACGCAGCTGAAGAGTGGCGGAGCCGGGCTGAGAACCCATGACCTCTGACTCCTGAGCCCGGGCTCTTTCCATTGAGCTACAATGCTTCCCTAAGCATGGAAGCTGCCCTCTGGGGATCCGGGGTTGAGCGACCCAAAGGTCACGTAGAGCGGATGGCCGCCCCCCATCACCGACGGCCGCTCCGCTTTCTGCCTAACCTGTGATCAAGGGTCCACGGCCTCCCCCTGATGGCATGACCATCAGAAGTGTTTCATACCTGGGTGAGCAGAAAAATGACCACACCCCAGTGGGAGCTGTGGAAATGATCAGGGAGATTATTATTATTATTATTATTATTATTGTACTTCTTAAGGGCTTACTATGTGAGATCATACTCAACTGATCAACCAATCAGTCAATCAATGGTGGGCTTTTTAGGATATTGCTAAGCGCTTACTAAGTGTCAAACACTGTTCTGAGAGCCAGGGTAGATACAACTTAATTAGGTTGAACACAGTTCCTGTCCTGCAAGGGGCTCACGGTTTAAGTGAGCACATATTCAGCTCTAATTTATTTTGATGCCTGTCTCCCCTGCTGTCTATGACATCTTTTCATTCATTCAATCGTATCTATTGAGCGCTTACTGTGTGCAGAGCACTGCACTAAGAACTTGGAATGTACAATTGGGCAACAGTCTTTGTGGGCAGGGATTGTCTCTACCTACTCTGTTGTGCTACACTCTCCCAAGCACTTTAGTAGAGTACTCTGCACACAGTAAACGCTCAATAAATGCCACCAATTGAAGCAGAAGGCTTCATTTCTGCAGCTGCATCCCATTGCATCCCACTGTCTCTGTCCAGGCAGGAGATAAACGACATAAGTGGTGGATTCAAGTTGGCACAGGGCAAGGGCTGCAAAATGTGTTCAACCTTCCCAAGATGACTGCTGCTTGGGACATTCAAAATGGTGGCATTGTCATCCCTCTCCTTCTGTGCATGCCCTCTCCTTCTGTGCATGTGTGGAAGTCATCTTTAGTTTAGGTTTAGCACTGATTCTCTGCTTCCCTACCCTCAGAAATAGAGAAGTCTTGTAGAAGGTTGACTTGAAGCACTGAGGAGCCTTTTCCTTCCTTTTTTTGTGGGGGGGAGGGGGAAGCGGTATTTGTTAAGCGCTTACTATGTGCCAGTCACTGTAGTAAATGCTGGGATGGATCCAGGCTAATCAGGTTGGGCACAGTCTCCTGCATGGGGCTCACAGTCTTAAGCCCCATTTTCCAGAAGAGGTAACTGAGGCACGAAAAAGCAAAGTGACTTTCCCGAGGGCACACAGCAGACAAGTGGTGGAGCCGGGATTGGAACCCAGGTCCCCCTGACTCCCAGGCCCATGCTCTATCCACTAGGACACGCTGCCTTCATGCCCCAGCTCTTCTACTTCCTCAGCCGGAAAGGCAACAGGGAGCTGCTTACTTCAAGAGGCACAGAGCTTTTAATAATAATTATTGATTATAGTATTTGTTAAGCGTTTACTATGTGCCAAGCACTGTTCCTTTTCTTTGCCTGGGGCTAGGTCTGGCAGGCTAGCCTGGGACAGTTGGGGGCAGGAGGGCAGGATGACATCCAGATTCCGCTTTCCTGTCTGGGGTGGACAGGTCAGCAGATTAGCCATTTGGGCCCGGGGGCTGAGAGAAGGTAGGGTTGAAGGGACATTTAGCTGTCTGTGGGGATACCGCATGGGGCTTAGGCCAGGGACGCTGCATCCTGGGAAAACTGCAGGGCAGCCCGTGGAGAGGGCATCAGCTCTGCACTCGGGGAAGGCTTGACTGCCTCTACGTGGGAGTCCTCAGAGCATACAGGGTGGCATGTCAGAGCTCAACAAACCTGGGCTCCCTCATCCCCACCAACACAGTGGCGGCTGAGGAGGGCAAGCAGCGGATAGGCCTGAATCCATTTTAATGCGGGTCTCCCTCTCCACGTCGACTGTAAGCTCCTTGTGTGCAGGATGGTGTCTACCAACTCAGTTGTACTGCACTTTCCCAAACGCTTAGTAGAGTGGTCTGCACAGAGTAACTGGATCGATCGATTGATAAGTGGGAGCTGTCTAAACTACTATTACATCTACTAGTATACTATTACTATTATTAAGAGAGAAAAAAAGGAAGAGCAAGAGAAGGAAAGGAGAGAGAAAGAGGGGAAGGAAGACAAAGAGATGCCAAAGGAGGACCATCTCTTTCTCCCCCATCTCACCTCGGACCCTCATCGGGCAACAGGGCTGGACAGAATCAGCATTTTGCTTCTGCACATTTGCCTCACCTCTGCCAGACTGTTGGCCCCACAGAACACTATAAATTCTGTTGTCGTGGTAGCCGAAGCTCCAGACTTCCAACCCCTGATCCCTCCCAGTTCACAATAGGAGACCCGAATCCATCCCTTTTTCCCAGGGAGAAAATGGAAAAGGGAAGAAGAAAAGGAAGAGGATGCAAAAGGTGCCAAAAGGAGAAATGTCTCCTCCTCCGCCCTCTCACCTCTGGGTCTCTGTCGGCACCAGGGGCCAAGGTAAGCAGCTCTCTCTGCCCCTGCCTGCTTACCTCGCCCCCGCCGTGGTGCCAAACCTCTAACTGCTGCTTGTGCCCGGCACATGCCACCAGACCCCAGTGTGCACCTAGTTCCTGCTCATGCCGAGAGAAGCCCAGCCCACGTCCAGCCCCTGTTCATGCCGTGGAGATCCCAGGCCCCTGACTCAAAGATTCCAACTCTAGCTCACAGGGACCAAGAGGTGGTGCTTTTTTCTTTCCCAATCCAGGGGTGGTCAGGCTAGTTAGAATAATAAAAATAATAATGACGGTATTTGTTAAGCGCTTCCCTTCCTGCCAGAAAACCACAGTGGGGGTGAGGTCAATGTTGTCACCTCCACAGTAAGGGGGCCAGAGATACCTATTACTATTATTATAATTATTATTATTATTATTGTATTTGTTAAGCACTTACTGTGTACCAGGCACTGTACTAAGTCCTGTGGTAGACACAAGACAATCAGGTTGGACACAGTCCCTGTCCCACATGGGGTCCCCAGTTTGAATCCCCAATTTACAGATGAGGTAACGGAGGCACGGAGAAGTGAAGCGACTAGACCAAGGTCACACAGCAGACACGCGGTGGAGCCGGGATTAGTACCCAGGTCCCTCTGCATCCCAGGCCTGCGCTCTATCCACTAGACCACACTGCTTCTCATAGGCTGCTTCTCCTACCTCTCTACGGTAGGAAAATTGTTTCAGAACCACTTGCCTCATTCCACCCCACTTCAAGAATTCACTACAGTGCAAATCTGGGTGTCATTCATTCATTCATACAGCCGTATTTATTAAGCGCCTACTGAGTGCAGAGCACTGTACTAAGCATTTGGGAGAGTACAGCACCGTGAGAACAATGCCATGGGCTTCACCTTTAAAACCTTTTGGGCAGGAAGTGACTGCCCCTTCCGCACCCCATCTTCAAGCTGGAAAGAAGTTGAGGGAGCCAAGATGGCAGTTGCACCCATTAATAATAATGATGGTATTTATTAAGCGCTTACTATGTGCAGAGCACTGTTCTAAGCACTGGGGTAGAGACAGGGTAATCAGTTTGTCCCATGTGGGGCTCACATTTTTAAATCCCCATTTTTACAGATGAGGTAACTGAGGCACCGAGAAGTGAAGTGACTTGCCCAAGGTCACCCATTACCCACCATTGACAGGAAGTGGCCCTGCCCAGCCCAGCTCTCGTCCCCAGCCCCACCCCTCCCCGGCGAGTTGCCTGCCTGCCTGCTACTGCCATCGGCCAGAAGCGGTGGCACCAAAATAGGTCAGCCCAGCCCAGACGGTCCCCAAATCCATCAATTGATGGTATTTACTGAGCGCTTACTGGGTGTGGAGCACTGTACTGTGAGCTCGGGAGAGTAGAGTGCAATAAAGTTGGTAGACACTTTCCCTGCCCACCACGAGTTTACGGCCTGGAGCAAGGGGCATGTTCAACTCCTGGCGGGCAGCGGGGCAGGGGGCAAGAGCTGCTGTGTGGCCACGGGCACCACAGGCCCCAGTCTTGGGCCCCGGGGGGCCCGAAGAAGAGGAAGACTCACCTTCACCGCACCTACGTGCAGTAGTTGGGTTGAATGGTCAGGGTGAGGAGCAGTGGAGGAGCCCATATAATAATAATAATAATGTTGGTATTTGTTAAGCGTTTACTATGTGCAGAGCACGGTTCTAAGTGCTGGGGTAGATACAGGGTAATCAGGTTGTCCCTCGTGAGGCCCATAGTCTTAATCTTTTACAGATGAGGGAACTGAGGCCCAGAGAAGTTAAGTGACTTGCCCACAGTCACACAGCTGACAAGTGGCAGAGCCAGGATTCGAACCCATGAGCTCTGACTCCCAAACCCGTGCTCTTCCCACTGAGCCACGCTAGGTGACCATGGCGTAACAGTCATTCCAGCCAGCGTCCCCTCACGGGGCCACCTAGCCAGGGAGGGGGGCCTCCAGCAGTGGCAGGGACTGTTCAGTCCCTTTCTCTTCCACAGCGAGAAAGAGGAACCAGTTAATTCCAAGCAGGTGCCTCCCTTCCCCCCTCTACTGACAGGCAAACCTGTTTTTATTTTAAATCTACGGGTGTATTTATTCTAACGCCTGTTTACCCTCTAGACTGTAAGCCCCCAGTGGCCAGGAAACGTGTCTACCAACTCAGTCGTATCGGACTCTCCCCCAAGCGCTTAGTACACAGTTGGTGCTCAATAAATACCACCGGTCGATTGATTGAATTATTCCCTGAAACCGGCTTCGTAGTTTTGCCTGTGTCCCTCCTTGTCTTCCTTCTCCGCCCTCCTCCCACCAAGCCACCACCTCTTCTCTCTCCAATTCGAATTAAGACCTAACACCTTTCAGCAAGTAAGAGTAATAATAATAATAACAACTGTATTAAGGGCTTACTCTGTGCTAGGCACGGTCCTAAGCGCTGGGGTAGATACAAGGTAATCGAGTCAGACACAGTCTCTGTCCCACATAGGGCTGACGGTCTCGATCCCCATTTTACAGGTGAGGTAAATGAGGCACAGAGAAGTTAAGTGACTTGCTCGAGGTCACACAGCAGACAGGTGGCGGAGCCCTTCTGACTCCCAGGCCCGTGCTCTATCCACTAGGTCGAACCTTTTTAATGTGTAAGCCCGGTGCTTTGCGATAGTGCCCACACCCACCCCCCCACCCATCCACCCACCCTGGTGCCTTCCCAAATGCAAAGAGAGGGAGTGAGAACAAGAATAGCTTGTTTTTCTCTCCCTCTGTTTGTTATTTCATAATTCACCTTCCCAGCAAAGTAAACTCCTTAATCCATAGTAACTATTGAGCTCTGTGCCGTGTAGGAGAGAACACAGTGGCCTAGTGGAAAGCGCAGGCCTGGGAGTCAGGGGACCTAGGTTCTAATTCGGATCCTGCCGCCTCACCTTGGTCAGTCTCTTAACTTCTCTGTGCCTCGGTTTCCTCATCTGTAAAGCGGCAATGAAATACTTGTTCTCCCTCCCACTAGTCTGAGCCCCATATGGGACAGGGATTGTGTTGGACCATGATTATCTTGTATCTAACCCAGTGATTGGTAGATAGTAAGCTCTTAACAAATTTCCCAATCTACTATTATTATCACTGTTATTACTATTATTATTGCTACTATTGTAAGTGCATGGGAGAGTACAGTGGCATTAATAGACATGGTAAATTAATAAAAGTTAATTTAATTTAATGTATGCTTGCTTTTTATGATTGGCTCTTTGCCCACCAACTGTTCAAAAATGGTCTCTTGGGGTCTTCTGCACAAAAAAGATTGCAGACCCCTGCTCTAATCAATCGATCCATTAATCAATCAGTGGTATTTACTGAGCTCTTACTATAATAATAATAATAATGATAATGGTATTTGTTAACCACTTACTATGTGCCAGGCACTGTACTAAGCGCTGGGGTGGATACAAGCCAGTCCGGTTGGACACAGTCCCTGTCCCATGTGGGGCTCACAGTCTCAATCCCCATTTTACAGATGAGGTAACGGAGACACAGAGAAGTTAAGTGACTTGCCCAAGGTCACGCAGCAGACAAATGGCGGAGGCAGGATTAGAAACCATGACCTTCTGACTCCCAGGCCCAGCTCTGTCAACTTCACCACGCAGCTTCTTGTGCAGGACACTGTACTAAGCACTTGGGAGAGTAGAATACAACAGAACCAGTGGACATGTTCACTGCCCATAGTGAATTTACATTGTTCTTAACTCCTATACATGCTGAAATCAATCAATCAATCATATTTATTGAGCACTTACTGTGTGCGGAGCACTGTACTAAGCATTTGAGAGAGTACAATACAACAGAGTTGGTAGATACACTCCCTGCCTGCAACAAGCTCACAAAACACCTAAATTTCTAAGCTTCTAGAATGCAGGGTCAAGCCTTGCTTGGCCCCACACCCAAGGCAGTGTCATTCACCTAAAGGCACTTAATAAATCATATTTAATGATGCTGATAATGACAAAATTCAGAAATCTAATCCAGCTGTACAAACCACTAGCACTATAACCAATTCCTCCGTGAGGGTTCTGGGTCCGGAAATAACAGAACCGTGGCCCCTTCGTCCTTCCTGACCGGGGACTCTATCGTCATTCATTCCTTCGTATTTATTAAGCGATTACTGTGTGTAGAGCGCTTGGGAGAGTACAACACAACAATAAACAGTCACATTTCATGCCCACAACAAGCCCACGATCTGGCGGGGGAAGAGAGACATCAATATGGATAAATAAAATTACAAATAAATACATAAGGGCTGTGTGGCTGGGAAAGGGGGGGGAAGAGCAAAGGGAGCAAGTCAGGGTGAGGCAGAAGGGAGATGAGGAAAAGTGGGGCTTAGTCTGGGAAAGGCCTCTTGAAGGAGATGTGCCTTCAATAAAGCTTTGATGGGGGTGGAGAGTAATTGTCTGTCTGAAGGATTTGAGGAGGGCAGGCGTTCCAGGCCAGAGGCAGGATGTGGGCCAGGGGTCAGCGATGAGACGGGCAAGATCTGGGCCCAGCGAGAAGGTTAGCACCAGAGGAGCGAAGTATGTGGGCTGGGTTGTAGAAGAAGAGAAGCGAGGTGAGATAGGCAGGGGCAAGGCGATGGAATTTTTGTTTGATAGAGAGGTGGATGGGCAACCACGGGAGATTTCTGAGAAGGGGGGGTGACATGTCCTGAACGTTTTTATATGAAAGATGATCCGGGTAGCAGAGTGAAGTATGAACTGGAGTGGGGAGAGACGGGAGGCTGGGAAGTCAGCAAGGAGGACGATGCGGTATTCTAGGTGGGATAGGATGAGTGACTCAGAGACTGATTAATCATTCTTGTCCTAAGGATGAGTCTTAACACGTTGAATACATTTGGGAATTGCCAAACAAGATTTTGTTCCACACAGGAATGTGAGTCATAAGCCTACTTCAATGCTCCTGAGATTCCAAGGTGAAAGGTAGGGGGATAGACAAAATATTCAAAACCACAGAGTCACAGGTTCAGGGTTTGTGAAAGAATCACAGAAACAGAAGTCAGGGCAAGGCCCCCCAGGTTCCTGAGACTTATATGGGTCCAAAAGGTTGGAGATGAGCCTTTTTTCCCCCCCGGAGGAAACTCCACTTTGTCAGCTTTCCTTCAACCCTACCCAACTTCGCCCAGTGAGAAGCAGCGTGGCCAAGTGGAAAGAGCTCAGGCCTGGGAGTCAGGGGCCCTGGGTTCCAAACCCAGCTCTGCCACTTACCTGCTGGGAGGCCTAGGGCAAGACATTTAACTTCTCTACAAAATGGGGATTCAATACCTGTTATCCCTCATTCTTAGCCTGTGAGCCCCATGTGGGACCTGATTAGCTATCTATCCCAGTGCTCACTACAGTGCTTGGTACCTAGGAAGCGCTTCATGAATACTACAGTTAATAATTATTATTACTTCTAGTCCCTCCCCTCCCAACCCATACAACTGCTTCCCTCGCTCCCAACACATTTTTCCAACCTCTTCGATAAATATCTGTAATTTATTTCTTTAAATTAATGTCTGTCTCCCCCCGCCCCCAGACGGTAAGCTCCTTGTGGGCAGGGAATGTATCTGTTTATCATTTATTGTTATAGCATACTCTTTCGAGCGCTTAGTACAGTGCTCTGCACTCAGTAAGTGCTCAATAAATACGATTGGATGAATGAACCAATCCTTTAAGTAATGCCAGCTACATGCCCTTAAGCAATCATCCTATAGTGTACTCTCCCAAGTGCTCATTACAGTGCTCGGCACACAGTAAGCGCTCAATAAATATGACTCACACACACACACCCAAAACAGGAGAATAACTTTGCTCTATTAATCTTCCACTGAGCTCCCTGGAGGCACCTCAGAGAAAACCCCCCTCTCAGGTCACCCTGAGCACCCAGCAATCAATCAATCAGTCAAATTTATTGAGTGCTTACAGTGTGCAGAGCACTATACTAAGCACTTGGGAGAGTACAATTTAACAATATAACAGACACATTCCCTGCCCTCAGAGAGTTTATGGTTTAGAGGACCCGGGGGGGATGGCCAGGATATTCAAGAGTCTTCTGGGCCTGCCAGGGGCTGGGCGTGAGCTCGTTGCGGGCAGGGAATCTCACTGTTTATTGTTGTACTATATTTTCCCAAGTGCTTAGTACAGTGCTCTGCACACGCTAAGTGCTCAATAAATACAACTGAATGAATGAAAGAATGAATTGCAAGCTGGGAGACTGTCCTTATAGGAAGGGCAGCAAGAATCAGAGCATCGACCCTGCTCTTGAAGTATTCATTCATTCAGTAGTATTTATTGAGCGCTTACTATGTGCAGAGCACTGTACTAAGCGCTTGGAATGTACATTTTGGCAACAGATAGAGACAATCTCTGCCCAGTGAAGTAGGCATGAGCCCATGCATATGCTGGTATTTGTTAAGCAGCGTGGCTCAGTGGAAAGAGCACGGGCTTGAGAATCAGAGGTCATGGGTTCGAATCCCGGCTCTGCCACCTGTCAGCTGTGTGACTGTGGGCAAGTCACTTAACTTCTCTGTGCCTCAGCTACCTCATCTGTAAAATGGGGATTAATACTGTGAGCCTCACGTGGGACAACCTGATTACCCCGTATCTACCCCAGCGCTTAGAACAGTGCTCTGCACATAGTAAGGGCTTAAGAAATACCAACATTATTATTAAGCACTTACTATGTGTTAGGCACTGTACTAAGCGCTGGGGTGGATACAAGCAAATTGGGTTGGACACAGTTCCCTGTCCTACGTGGGGCTCATGGTCTCAATGCTCATTTTTCAGATGAGGAAACTGAGGTCCAGAGAAGTGAAGCGACTTGCCCAAGGTCACAGAGCAGACAAGAGGCAGAGCCGGGATTAGAAGCCATGACCTTCTGCCTCCCAGGCCCGTGCCCTATCCACCATGCCATGTTGGTTTGACGGGGAGGGGCAGAGCAATCCTGCAGAGCTTATCTCTGAAACCCTAAGAGAATCCAGCTAGACATTCGCTTTGACTTGTCTTATTTGTGATGCGGCTGATCTCTCTCCAAACCCAAGTATGTTTAGGCTTCCCCTGGCACTGAGCCTTTAATCGCTGGTTGTTCTCAAGAGCAAACACGATTGCATGGTAAATTCTCCTTTCCGCAATTAGGTCGATTGGCAAATCCTCCACCCATCCGTGTTTGCTTTTGAGAGCAACTATATCATCTGGCTGTAGGTAGTAACTCTATTTTTAATCATAACTATTGTTCTCTATCATTTTTTGTAGCTACAAAGGTGTGTCTTTGAGATGACATAGAGCATCTCTCATGTAGAACAAATCACCAATATTAGCATTTTCAAACTTATGCTTCACTGAAACGCTATAAGAGGCGGTATTTCGTTTTCTGCTTCGGTTATTTTGTCTCAAGCATAACTATAATGGATAGTGATTTTCCTGGAAATGTCCCCTATTCTGTCAGCGCTATTTGAGAGCTGCAACATGGTAGTCTATTTGCTCATTAAACTTCCGAATCCACCGCCACTTGTTTGCTGTGTGACCTTGGGCAAGTCACTTCACTTCTCTGGGCCTCAGTCACTTCATCTGTAAAATGGGGATTGAGACTGGGAGCCCCAGGTGGGACAGAGACTGTGTCCAACCCGATTTGCTTGTATTCATCCCAGTGCTTAGAACAGTGCCTGGCACATGGTAAGTGCTTAACGAATGCCACAGTAATTATTATTAGACAAACTGGAAACTGAGTCGAAGCCCTTTTTGTAATCAATACAGTCAAATGGATCAAAGGGACTCATGATCTAGAACCACAAAAAAACAGAAGCAGGACCTCAGCCAGTTCTTTCTTCACTTCTCTTTTCTTTGTGTCTCAAAAGCCTATCTCCATCTTCTGATTCATTATCAGTAGTGGCCTTTTCATCTGCTTTTCTGTTGATTCTTCGTATCTGAAGGAAGTAATTTCAAGGTCATTAAATGAATTTCTTGCCGTGACAGTCAACCTCCATTCTGCTGTGTTGTAAGTCTACCTGTTAATATAGGATTTGGGGCTATAAAGTACCAGCACATTGCTATTCTATAGGATGTCATCTGTTTCCAGTAGTTTCCCCTAGACTGTAAGTTGTTGTGGGCGGAGAACATGCTTACCAACTCTGTTGTACTCTCCCAAGCGCTTAGTACAATGCTCTGCACACAAAGAAGCAGCGGGCCTGGGAGTCAGAAGGATGTGGGTTCTCATCCCACCTCTGCCATTTACTGGCTGGGTGACCATGGGCAAGTCACTTAATATCTCAGTGTCTCAGTTTCCTCAACTGTACAATAGGGATATCTCTTCTCCCTCCTATTTAGACTGTGAGCCCCATGTGTGACAGCAACTGTGTCTGACCTAATTAACTTGTACCTATCCCAGCGCTTAGAACAGTGTTTGACATAGAGTAAGTGCTTGACAAATACTGTAGAAACTTTTTGAAGTGCTCAGTAAGTACTATTGATCGACTAAAATAATCTGTTATAGTCTTACTCGTTTCTATCAGTTTAATTTGCTCTGTCTATAGTCTTGTTCTGGTGATTGTCTGATTTTATTCTACAAGAGCAATTACAACCGCTTCTGATTCTTGTGGTCTCTGACTATGGGGAAAGCAAAAATGCTTTTCCTTTCCACAGCCATTTCAAACTCCACGATGAGCTGGCAACACATTCATAGGTTACTAGAATCCTGTTAGCTTGTGCTGTTTCCCACCTCACATATTTAAGGCCATAAAGTTGGATTCTGTTGTTATGACTACTTTCTTTTTCTCCTCATCTCTTTTCCTCTTCAAGGACTCCTTCCCTGAACTTTTTACAGCTTCATAATCTTTGCTTTAAAGTCTGTTTTCAGTTAGTGCTAAAATTTTATCTTATCTCAAGTTGTGAGGCAGCATGGCCTAGTGGAAAGAGCATGGACCTGAGAGTCAGAGGACCTGGGTTCTGTATTTCAGTTGGTGCCAAAATTTAATCTTACCTCAAGTCTTGCAGCAGCTTGGCGTAGTGGAGAGAGCATGGGTTTGGGAGTCAGAAGGTCAAGGGTTCTCATCCCGGCTCTGCCACTTGTCTGCTGTGTGACCTTGGGCAAGTCACTTCACTTCTCTGTGCACTTAGAACCTTGCCTGGCACATAAGTGCTTAACAGATAACATAATTATTATTATTATTTAGCCCATAACTTTGGTGTTATCCTCGACTCACCTCTCTCATTCAATCCACAAATTCAATCTCTCACTAAATCCTGTTGGTTCAACCTTCACAACATCGCTAAAATCCCCCCTTTCCTCTCCATCCAAACTGCTACCACTTTGATCCCAGGACTTATCCTATCCCACCTTGATTACTGCATCGGCCTCCTTGCTGGCCTCTCTGTCTCCTGTATCTCCCTAATAAAAAAAATAATTATGGCATTTGTTAAGTGCTTCCTATGTGCGAGGCACCATACTATGAACTGGGGTGGATACAAGCAAACCGGGTTGGACGCTGTCCATGTCACACATGGGGCTCACAGTCTTAATCCCCATTTTACAGATGACGTAACTGAGGCACAGGGAAGTTAAGTGACTTGTCCAAGACCTCACAGCAGACAAATAGCAGAGCCGGGATTAGAACCCACGACCTTCTGACTCCCAGACCCGTGCGCTATCCACTACACCATGCTGGCAGTCCACATTTCACTCTGTTCCCTGCACCGTTTTTCTAAAATACCGTTCAGTCCACATCTCCCCACACCTCGAGAACCTCCAGTGGGTTCCTATCCACCTCTGCATTAAACTGGAACTCCTTACCATCAGCTTTAAAGCACTCAATTAAATCGGCCCCTCTTATCCTACCTCGCCAATTTCCCACTACAACCCAGCCCACATACTTCACTCCCCTGACACCAACCTACTCACTGTACCTCCATCTTGTCTATCTCACTGTCGACCCCTCGCCCAAATCCTGCCCCTGGCCTGGAACTCCCTCCCTCTTCATATCCTACAGACCACTACTCTCCTCTCCTTCAAAGCCTTATTAAAAACACATCTCTTCCAAAAGGCTTTCCCTGACAAAGCCCTACTTCCCCTACTCCCTCTCCCTGCTATGCATCTCCCTCGCTCTTGGATTTGTACCCTTTATTCACCCCACCCTCAGGCCCTTAGCACCTATGTCCATATCTAGAATTCATTTTAAGGTCCATCTCCCCCTCTAGTTTGTGAGCTCCTTGGGGGCAGGGAATATGCTTACCAACTCTGTTATATTGTACTCTCTCAAGCACTTAGTACAGTGCTCTGCACACAGTAAGCACTCAATAAATAGAATCGACTGATTGGGAAAGATGGGAGAATTAAAGAGGGGGAAGGGACTGGAGAGGAGCACTGGAGATTTTAAGTGGACCGTGCCTGATGGTTTCAATTTTTTCAGTTAAGTATGTGGCTAGGTCATTCGGGGCAACGGATGGGGGTGGGGGGAAGATAGGGAGTTAAACATCTGGAACAGCTGGTGCACGCAATGGGCATGGGAATCAAGAAGGATGGAGAAGAGAGCGTAATTAAAGCCGGTGAGGATGAGTTGGAGGTGGATGAGGTCAGCCTGGGGTCTGGATTTCCACCGGTAGCGCTATGCAACCCGATCAAAGGACCAAGAGGAAGTAGACTGTGGAGGTGATCCAGGGCTTGGGGGGTTCATGGTAATAATAATAATAATGTTGGTATTTGTTAAGCGCTTACTATGTGCCGAGCACTGTTCTAAGCACTGGGGTAGATACAAGGCAATCAGCTTGTCCCACATAGGGCTCACAGATTTCATCCCTATTTTACAGATGAGGGAACTGAGGCACAGAGAAGTTAAGTGACTTGCCCAAGGTCACACAGCTGACAAGTGGCGGAGTCGGGATTAGAACACATGACCTCTGACTCCCAAGCCCGTGCTCTGTATGAGATTGTCGGAGGGCAGGTGAGTGAAGGAGTTGAGTTCAGTGGAGAGGGTGGTACTGAGGGAGTCGATTTGTGCACTGAGAGAGTAGATTGTGTATGGGGGCGGCAAATAGGGCACGGTGACTAAAACATTGGAGTGGGTCAAAAAATCTGAGGTCTCTTGGAGGGAACAGGCCAGATTTGTGGGGAGTGACTGTACAGGAGACAAGGCAGGTGAGGAGGGATTTTGGAGTTGGTGAGGGTAGAGACTGTTCAGTGACTAGGGATGATGAGATCAAGTGTGTGTCCAAGTCGGTAAGTATGTGAGGTGAGGTGGGGTGGGGCAGGAGGTCGTTGGAGTTGAGGAGTGATAGAAAGTAGGCAGTGGAAGGGTTGTCGGCAACATTCACATGGATATTGACGTCTCCAAGGATCAATGTAGGAGGGAGAGCCGGTATTTAATCCCCATTTTACTGATGAGCAAGCTGAGGCCCAGAGAAGTTAAGTGACTTGCCCATGGTCACACAGACAAAAGGCAGAGCTGGGATTAGATCCCAGGTCCTCTGGGAGTGTTCTTCCTACTAGTGGCAGGGGAGAAAGTTTCAGTGGGACACAGGAGGAGAATGAAGGACAGAGGGCCACCCAAATGACTTTCCAAGTTGAAGTTGGGAAACCAAAAACAAGGTGGGCAGAGGAAATGTTTAAAAGTCATGGTTAAAAAAAAAAAAAAGCCTCAGACAGTACTGTAACCCAGCTAAAAATGGGGATTCGATTGCCAAGGATAGACCAGCCTGGCCTAATGCTAGCAAGAAAAGATCAGCTCTTTGAGCAAAAGCTTTGTAAGGAATGAGAGACAAGGTAACAAGAGAAATCAGCTCCAGGCACTGCAAATATCAAACATAACCCAACAAGGGACAACATTTTTGTGGGCACAGTGTGGTCAGGATTGTGGTCGTGCATTGGCCTTTTCAACCACTTAGACGCTCCCAGGTGAATTTCACCATCAGTGGTGTCCTCTTTGAACATCTACACATCCATATTCCTTGAACTCTATACGGATTTTTTTCTTATGGCCCTTGTTAAGTGCTTACTAAGTGCTAGGCACCATACTAAGGGCTGGGGGGGGGATACAAGATAGGTTAAACAGAGTCCCTTGTCCGAAATGGGGCTCGCAATCTAAGTAGGAGGGAGAGCAGGTGTTGAGTCCCCCATTTTACAGATGAGGAAACTGCCTCTTACTCTTTCACTTAAGTGCTAACTCCTTTACATTAACATTAAAAAAAATTACAGCTAGGAGAAAGGAAAAGCATTTCCCCTGCTAGACTGTAAGCTTCTTGAGGGCAGGATTGGGTCTGTTAAGTTAATAATAATAATAATAATAATGTTGGTATTTGTTAAGCGCTTACTATGTGCCGAGCACTGTTCTAAGCGCTGGGGTAGACATAGGGGAATCAGGTTGTCCCACGTGGGGCTCACAGTCTTAATCCCCATTTTACAGATGAGGGAACTGAGGCACAGAGAAGTTAAGTGACTTGCCCACAGTCACACAGCTGACAAGTGGCAGAGCTGGGATTCGAACTCATGAGCCCTGACTCCAAAGCCCGTGCTCTTTCCACTGAGCCACGCTGCTTCTTCAGCGTGGATTGCACTCTCCCAGACACTTAGCTCAGTGTGCTGCCCACAATAGGTGGTCAGTATATACTATTAATTGATTGATTTTCCAGCGGTTCCATGAACTCAGAGCACTTTACTTCCATCCAGACTGCTGCTTGGAGTCCTGTTCTTCTCATGATCCACCTGGCCCCCAAAGCAGATTCAGGACAGATTCAGGGGAGTGTGGTGGAGTTTCCGAAGGGGCAGCACATAGGGCACTGGAAACCATAATCGGCCCCCGGGCCCAGGGAGAAACAGCAACACCTGTGGCCGACAGAATGGCCTGGCAGGCCAAACTTTCATCCATTCATTCATTCAATCATATTTATCGAGCGCTTACTGTACTAAGCACTTGAGAGAGCACGCTATAACAATAAACAGACACATCCCCTGCCCACAACGAACTCCAGCCTAGGGGTCAGGTGGTTAGGGTCCAAAATGTATTTTGAGGATGATGTACCAATGATGAGAACAAGATCTATCAGTCCATCATATCTATTGAGTGCTTACTGTGTGCAGAGCATTGTACTAAGCGCTTGGGGGAGTACAGTATACCAGACTTGGTAGATACATTCCCTGCCCACAATCAGCTTTCAGTCTAGAGCAGGGATAGACAATATAAATAAATACTTGATAGATCTGTATGTACATAAGTGCGGTGGGGCTGACGGAGGGGTGAATAAAGGGTGCAAATCTGAGTAGTTGGAGAGAAAATGGGAGCTTAGTTGGAGAAGGCCCCTTGGAGGAGATGTGATTTTTAATAAGCCTTTGAAGGTGGGGAGAGTGAACATCTGTTTGATATGAAGGGGGAGGCAGTTCCAGGCCAGAGGCAGGACTTGGGCGAGGGGTTGGCGGTGAGATAGATGAGATCGTGGAACAGTAAGTACGCTGGCATTAGAGGAGCGAAGTGGAGGGGCTGGGTGATAGTAGGGAATCAACAAGGTAGCCCTGATCTCTCTCCCTCTCTCCAGTCTCACATCTCCTCCTGCCTTCAAAACATCTCTACTAGGATGTCCTCCCCTCACCTCAAACTTAACATGTCCAAGACAGAACTCTATCTTCCCACCCAACCCTTGTCCTCCCCAACTTTCCCATCACTGTAGATGGCACCACCATCCTTCCTGTCTCACAGACCCACAACCTTGTCATTATCCTTGACTCCTGTCTGTCGTTCAACCCACATATTCAATCTGTCACCAAATCCTGTGAGTCACAACATTCACAACATTTAGGGGGCTAAAATCCACTCTTTCCTCTCCATCCAAACTGCTACCACATTAATACAATCACTCATCCTATCCCGCCTGGATTACTATATCAGCCTCCTTGCTGACCCCCCAGCCTCCTGTCTCTCCCCACTCCAGTCCATACTTCACTCTGTTGCCCACGTTCACTGTGTTGAAAAAACATTCAGGACATGTCAGCGTCCTCCTCAGAAATCTTCAGTGGTGGCCCATCCACCTCCGCATCGAACAAAAACTCCTCTCCAATGGCTTTATGGCACTCCACCACCTTGCCCCCTCCTACCTCACCTCGCTTCTCCCCTTCTATGACCCAGCCCACATTTTGCTCCTCTAGTGCTAACCTTCTCACTGAGCCTCAATCTCTCCTGTCTCACCGCCAACCCCTGGCTCGCGTCCTGCCTCTGGCCTGGAACGCCCTCCCTCCCTCCTCAAATCTGACAATTACTCTCCCCCCCCTTCAAAGCCTTACTGAAGGCACATCTCCTCCAAAAGGCCTTCCCAGACAGCCCCACTTTTCCTCATCTCCTACTCCCCTCTGCATTGCCCTGACTTGCTCCCTTCGCTCTTTTTTTTTTTTAGTTGGTATTTATTAAGCACTTACTATGTGCAGAGCACTGTTCTAAGCGCTGGGTTAGATACAGGGTAAACAGGTTGTCCCACGTGAGGCTCATAGTTAATCCCCATTTTACAGATGAGGTAAGTGAGGCACAGAGAAGTTAAGTGACTTGCCCACAGTCACACAGCTGACAAGTGGCAGAGCCGGGATTCGATCCCATGACCTCTGACTCCCAAGTCCGGGCTCTTTCCACTGAGCCATGCTGCCTCTCCCAGCCCCACAGCACTTAGGTACAAAGCTGTAATTTTGCTTATTTAATACTGATGTCTGTCTCCCCCTGGCCAGACTGTGGGCTCGTTGTGGGCAAGGAATGTGACTGTTAATTGTTGTATTGTACTCTCCCAAGCGTTTAGTACAGTGTTCTGCACACAGTAAGCACTCAATAAATACGATTGAATGAATGAATGAAAGATAGGAAGGGGCAAGGTGATTGAGTGCTTTGAAGCCGATGATAAGGAGTTTCTGTTTGATGCAGAAGTGGGTGGGTAGAGCTGGAGTGGAGTGGAGCTGAGGCATTAAAAGAGGAAAGAAGAGCTGCCTAGCCTGGTTTCAAGCAGCTTCCCGGCAGCCCAGTACCATTTCTTTTTCTTCTAGTACTTCATGTGGCCACTCAGCTATGCTCATGCTGTTCTCCCGATGCTGGGACCCACTGGTTGTGAAGATGCTGAGGATGCTGACATTACCAGTTTGTGGACAGTTTTTATCCTGCCAATATTATTCTTATTCATTCAGGGCACTGTACTAAGCGCTTGGAATGGACGATTTGGCAACAGATAATAATGGTTTCTGTTAAAGGTTTACTATGTGCTAGGCACTGTACTAAGTCCTGGGGTAGTAGAAGATAATTGGGTTGGACACAATCTCTGACCCACATGGGGCTCACCATCTTAATCCCCATTTTCCAGATGAGGTAACTAAGGTAACTGAGGCACAGAGCAGGCAAGTAGTGGATTTGGGATTCGAACCCAGGTCCTCTGACTCCCAGTCCTGGGCTCTTTGCACTGGGCCACGCTGCTGCAAGTATCTATTCTTGGTCTGGGAGAGCTCAATGAGCTAAATAAATACGTTGTTCATTTTAAATGCTTTTCTAGAGGGGAAAGGATAAACACTTAATTTCTCCAAAATCAAATTTCCTCCTATTGCCTTACAGTCTATCTAGCAAATCAGTCCTGACCTGTGATTCATTTCCTGCAGCTCCAAATTAGGCGCGGTGCTAATGTTTGAAAACAATGACCATTTTTAGTGATTCAGTCAGTGAACCAGAAATAAATACTGTGATTTCAGTCATTTTGTTTCTCAAGCTGCAAATTAGTGTTTTATGACACAAAGAAACCCCTCCTCAATGCATCTTTCCCCAGCAACCTGACAGTGATTTTCCCTTAGAGATGAGCTGAGAAAAAAAAAATCTTAATTGAATATGAAGAACTTTCCCAACTTTAGCTCTTACTCACTCTCTCTCCTCCTTCAAAGCCTTATTAAAAGCATATCTCCTCCATGAGGCCTTCCCCAACTCAGTCCTCATTTCCTCTTCTCCCACTCCCTTCTGCGTCACCCTTGCACTTAGATTTGCACCCTTTATTTACCCCTCCCTCAGCCTCAGAGCACTTATCTATATATTTGTAATTTTTATCAGTAACAATAATAATAATAATGGTATTTATTAAGCGCTTGCTATGTGCCAAGCACTGTTCTAAGCACTGGGGCAGATACAAGGTAATCAGGTTGTCCCATGTGGGGCTCACAGGCTTAATCCCCATTTTACAGATGAGGTAACTGAGGCACAGAGAAGTTGAGTGACTTGCCCAAAATCACACAGCTGATAAGTGGCGGGGCCGGGGTTAGAACCCATGACCTCCGACTTCCAAGCCCAGGCTCTTTCCACTAAGTTATAGCAATGTCTGCCTCTCTCTCTAGATCGTAAGCTCCTTGTGGGCAGAGGACATGTTTACAGGGAACGTGTTTACCAACTCTGTCATATTGTGCTCTCCCAAGCGCTTAGTAGTGTTCTGCACACATTAAGTGTTCAATAGGTACAATTGTTTGAAGTAGGATGTGAAATATAAAAGAGGGAAAAAAAATATGGTTGCTTTGAGCTTTACTTTACAGTAGCCAGGAATATCAGAGGGTCGTAGCTGTTTTCCTTCCTAATCAGAGATGACACCACTGATGTTTCCTTACAGGGCTGTGGGTGGGTGGGTGACAGAAAAAGGAAAGAGTGTACCAAGAGCCATGGGACTCGTTGTCAGGAGAACTGGGGTCTAATCCTGGCTCTGCCACTGGCTTGTTGTGTGACCTTGAACAAGTCACTTAACCTTTCTGTCATCACCAGCATCATCATCGTCATTATCATCAATGAACTGCCTCAAAATTGATTAACTTGTATCTACCTCACTGCTTAGAACAGAGCCTGGCACACAGTAAGCGCTTAGCAAATACCATTAAAAAAAATCATCATTATCATCAACGGTGTGTATTGAGCACTTACTAATGTTGTATTGTCACCTCCTGAGTGCTCAGCACAGGCTCTGCACTCAGTAGGTGCTCAGTACTTACCCCTGATTGATTGATTGATTGCAAGGCACTGTATTGAACACTTGAGTCATTACAGTGTAAACAGAACAAACAGTTACTGCCCTCTGGGAGTGTGCAGTGTGATGCAAAAAGGAGAAAGAACAGAGATATAACAAGAAATAACCTTAATGTATCGGGATGAACTAGCCGAATAAATAATTCACCATGCAAATACAAATATACATAGGTATGTAAGGGCTGAGGACAGGAAGGAGACTGTGGGTCCCATGTGGGACAGGGACTGTGTCCAGCTTGATTATATCGTATCTACCCGAGTTGCTCAGTACAGTGCCTGGCACATAGCGCTTAATAAATACCATTTGAAAAACAAATGAAGTAGACAAGTGCTAAGGGTTAGGGTTAGGGTTGATGAGATTGTTTGAGTTCATCAGGGAAGGTTTCCTGAAGGAGGTGGGAATTTTAAGAGGACTTCCTGTCTTCCTATTTTCTAGCTTCTCAGGGCCAATATGCTTCTCCCTCCCCAGGGCCCGCTGCCCTCACGTAAAAGAGATGCTGAGACGAGAAGGCTGGGCAGATAGGGCGTGGGGGGGCCGATAGACCGACCCCAGGCAAGGGGGAAAGAAGTGGCAGCAGCAGGAGGCCCCGGCCGCCCCTTCCACATACCAGAGCGGCGTGACTTGCTGTACACGTCACAGTAATATACCTACGGGGATCAAAAAGCGTCATCCAGGGTGACTTCGAAACATCTCTCCCCTCAGTCTTTTACTCAACGGTTAGTCTAATGTGATTTTGCCCATAAAACGATGTTTTTTCCAGAGCGCACCTCACCCATTATGGAACACCCTACAGACAATTGCCTAGGGCATTATTCAGCTGAGGATGCCTTTTTTCTCTTTCCAACTTCCTCTTCTTGCCTCATGATTCAACTGGCTTCTTCGCCCCTTCCTTCCCCGTAGGCGCCAAAATGTCTCAACCTGGCCCTGCTCCGATCCACGGCCTAGCTGGGCCTCGGTCTACCTAGCCTCTGAAATCAAACAGGATCGGCAGGAGACATTTATCTGGATCCTTTAACTCTGTTTTTCACATCAAAACTGAGGCATTTCCCCAGTGGGCAGAAAAAACAGAGTAGATTTCTTATCCAGCTGTCTTCTACCAGCCAGTATTGAGTGGTTTTTAATATACAGAGTTCTATATTCTTTCCTGCCTCTCACCATTTTCCTTGCCATGTCCCAGTTTAGGTGATTCTTTTGAAGAGTTTCCCCTTCATCAGACACTTACAATTCTAAATCCAACCCCTGAGAGCGAGGATTTTTCAGGAGATTGCTTAGTCTTCTGCTCCCTGCCCTCAACCCTGTGAGTCGGGGAGAATGGGAGGAGGGGAGACGCTTCCCCTCACCCCGCCGCCCCGTCAGGAGAGGGTGGCTGGGGGCGGCCCCAGTGACGTTGGAAATGAGCCAGATTTCAGGGATGGCGGGGAGGCAGGCGGGAGAGCTCAAAGAAACCTGGCAAGCACAGATTAAGCCCTGAGCAGAGGGGCACCTCGCTTTAACCTCAAGGACATGTTTGAAAAGAGCATTAGAAACTGAAGCCATGAAAAGTGACCCCCTTTTGCTACAGAGCAAAAGGAAGGTTTCTTCTTCTTCTTTATGGCATTTGTTAAGAGCTTACTATGTGCCAGGCACTGTACTAAGCGCTGGGATCGATACAAACTTTTCAGGTCGGACACAGTCCCCGTCCCACCTCGGGGTCACAATCTTAATCCCCATTTTTCAGAAGAGGCAACTGAGGCACAGCAAAATGAAGTGACTTGCCCAAGGTCACACAGCAGACAAGTGGAGGAGCCGGGATTAGAACACAGGTCCTTCTGACTCCCAGATCTGTGCTCTGTCCACTAGGCCGTGCTGCAATCAGTGATATTTCAGTGATGGTATTTACTGAACTAAGCGCTTGGGAGAGAACAGTGTAACAGAGTTGATAAACACGTTCCCTGCCCACAACAAACTTATAGTCTAAAGGATGCAATGGTAGGACTACTGTTGGTGAAGATGTTGCGTGGCGTAGTGGATAGAGCCCGGGCCTGGGAGTCAGAAGGTCATGGGTTCTAATCTTGACTCCACTTGTCTGCCATGTGCCTCAGTTACCTCATCTGTAAAATGGGGATTGAGTCTGTGAGCCCCATGAGGGACAAGGACCATGTCCAACAGCCCGATCTGTGTGAATCCACCCCAGCACTTAGTACAGTGCACATAGGAAGTGCTTACCAAGCTGTGTGACTTTGGGCAAGTCACTTAACTTCTCTGGGCCTCAGTTACCCCATCTGTAAAATGGGGATTAAGACTGTGAGCCCTATGAGGGACAACCTGATCACCTTGTATCTACTCCAGTGCTTAGAACAGTGCTTTGCACAGAGTAGGCACTTAAATGTCATTATTGTTATTATTATTATTATTATTATTATTAAATACCACATTTATAATTATTATTATTATTGTTATTCCGCTTACCTGGGAGCTCACCCCATTGAGAAGTCAGCAGGTAAATGGCCATGGAAGTTGTCTGGGATGATTCCATCATTGCAGGAGAGAGACAGGCAGCATGGGTCTAGAGTGGGTGGTCATTTAAGAAAACAAATAATACAACAGCATTTGCTCTTCGGGGCTTACAGCAGCTGTCCCACACTGAAAAGGTTTTCCCTCGAAGGCCTGGGTGATCCTGGGTGATGATGTTGGACAGACGAAGCCCTGGCCAAATTGGCAACTGGCTTCTTTCTGCCAGAGGCTCTTTCCAAGCAGAAATCGGGAGGACGCCTAGGTGACCGAACCATGTCCTTTCCCTGCTACCCTCAACAAAGACCATTCACGGTGGCGGGAGAGAAAAGTTGTATAAGGAGCTCAGACCACACCATGGACTTTGGCAGGCGGAAGATCTCCAACTTAAAAGGGTATGGGGTGAAAAATGAACATTTCAATTACATCTGTGCATGCTGGCCAGGTTGACTGGTGGTACGTATACAGGCTCAGCTGTTTCCCTTGCCGGCTGCTGGTAATGAGCTGTTCCCATTGGGACGGAGGCGGTGCGCTGCCATTCTGTTGGGTTGGGGTTCCGGCTCTGAGGGGCTGGCAGGCTGTGTTTGGAGGGCGCCCAGTACGGAGTCCCGATGGGACCGCACTCGCCCATACGGCAGGACGCCTCCCGTGGATCGACCCGGAGAATCGGTTCTCGCGGCGGTAGCTTGAGGAGGCGTTGGAGGTTAATCCGACTTTCTCCTGCCATCCGTCCCACCGGGGGGTCCAGCCGGTGGTCTATCCGGATGCATCCGTAGTCAGAATCCCGGGATGGCGTGCGGGGAAACCAGCGATGTTGGTAGTGCTCAGAGAGGAGAGTGAAGTAGGGTTGGGTCAGATGGGGCCAGGCAGATACGGGGAAACCAACCGGGCCTCGGGTCTGACCCAGTTGCTCCTCGGTGAAATCCCCGGAGAAAGAACCACGTGATGAAAGCAGGAGCTGAGGCGCCCTCCCCTAACAGGGCAGCCCAGGACGGAAACGCGGCCTTCCGGGAACCGAGTCCAAATGGCGGGAGTGGGTTATGGAATGGGAACAAATGGTACAGCAGGTAAAGCCCTAAGATGGAGTGGGAGCCCGGCCCCTTCGCTGCCTCTCCGTCGTATGACCCGATAGCAGTGTTCGGCCCTCCGAACTGTCAGGATCGGCTTCGCTTCGCTCTGCCCAATTCACCTGGCTGCTCAGTGGTCAGTGCCGAGCCCCAAGATCTTTCTCTCCAAGTAAAGGCACGGAGTCGGAGGCCTGGCCTGGCAAGGGCCGAGGCAATCCACAGTGCGTATCGAGCACTTACTGTATGCAGAGCACTGTATGAAGCACTTGGGAGAGGACAATCCAAGAGAGTTGGTCGACCCGCTGCCTGCCCAGCCTGATTCCCTCGTGCTTCCCCCAACGCGATGACTCTCGGAGCTGAGGTTTGGGGGAAGAGGGGGTCGGGGTTTTCTGGATCTCCGCAAAGAACGATTTCACGTGCCCTTAGGATGGCACTGCTTCCAGGTTGGCTAAATGACCTGAGTGGCAGGGGCCAGGCGCGCTCCCGTGGTGTGTATTTGTTTCGAAATGTGCGGAGCAGGGAGCTAGACCCTTGAGGCTAAAAGGGACTTAGGGAAATTACCTGCTCCATCCCCCTGCCTCGAAAGAGACCAGATCCCGAAACATTATCATGATCATTATTATGATTATTATTATGGTATATTTCTTAAGCGCTTTACTATGTGCCAAGCACTGCTCTGAGCGCTGGGGAACGACAGGCATTCCCCAAGATTCAGCCGCAATACGTTCCACAGAAAGAGTGGGTGAATCATGATGGAAAAACAACATCATGGAGGATGTTTTCCCATAGACTCTAAACTGGAGCTCGTTCCAGAACCCCTGGGACAATAAATAATATGAAATTCCTTTCCAGGCAATATTCTGTAACAAACATCACTAAGCTATTATTTATTCTCTATTGAAGTAATTCAAAGGGTAACATCCCAACATTTAACTAAATAAGGAATTGTAATATGACCATTAGTCTTTACAGGAGGCTGCTGAAATAGAAGCTGGCTCTGCAGCCTCTGGGTGGTGGATTTTCAAATTTGGTGAAAAACGTGTCCAATTTAGGCTGAACAACCGCCTTTTCCTTTTCTTCAGAAAGTACCTTGTAATGGCCTAAATCCCTATGAACATCTCTGTACTTCTCTGAACTCCTCTCTCTATCAGGGTCATCTTCAGTCATTTTAAAAAATTCATCTGCTTTCTTGAGAATTGATGCAAGACTTTTAAATCCCCCAATTTTAGCTGGTGGTGGAGCTAGTGTTCTACCCTTCATGGTAATAATGATGATGATGATAATAAAAAGAATATTTGTTAAGCACTTCTGTTGTGCCAGTCCCAGTCCCAGTCAGATCAGACAAAGATCAGATCAGATCAGACACAGTCCCTGTCCTACGTGGAGCAGTGTGAAGCTGGGGGAGAACGGGTATTGAAAACCCATTATACAGATGAGAGGACTAGTGATTTGCTCAGGGTCACACAGCAGACAAGTGGTGGAGCCGGGATCAGAACCCAGCATGACAAGCAGTGTGGCCTAATGGAAAGAGCCTGGGTCTGGGAGTCAGAGGACCTGGGTTCTAATCCCAACTCCGTCACTTACCTGCTATGTGACTCTGGGCAAGTCACTTCACTTCTCTGTGCCTCGGTTCCCTCATCTGCAAAATGGGGGAATCCAATAACCCGTTCTCCTTCCTGCTTTAGACCGTGAGCCCTCTGTCTGATCTGATTGAACCATCCATAGCCCGGTGTTTGGCATTCTGGTTTGTTCCCCTAAAGCACTTGATAGTCACCTCTTCCCCTGCCCCACAGCACTTTAGGTCCATACCCATCCACAGTTCACTGTAATACCTGTCTCCCCTTCTAATCTGTAAACTCACTGGGGGAAGGCATTGTCTCTACCAACTCTGTGGTACTGTGCTCTCCTAAGCGCTTGGTACGGTGCTCAGAAAAACCGCAAGCACTCGGCAAATACCACCGAATGATCGATGGGTCCAC
This sequence comes from Ornithorhynchus anatinus, assembly GCF_004115215.2. Taxonomy (NCBI): domain Eukaryota; kingdom Metazoa; phylum Chordata; class Mammalia; order Monotremata; family Ornithorhynchidae; genus Ornithorhynchus; species Ornithorhynchus anatinus. The sequence goes on from NC_041749.1 coordinate 104,425,873, forward strand.
AGTATGCACTTAACAAATACCACAAGTTATTTAGACCTCAGAAAGAGCTGCACAGGGGTGGCAACACAACAGTGGGAGTGGGTGAGGTACCATACGCTCTTTATATTCTCCCCTGTTTTCTTCGCTCAGTCTGCCCTTGGGCCTCAGCAGTCTCGCACTGGGCAGAACGACCGCTGAGCAGAGAGGAATGGGTTTCTCGGGACGGGTGGTGTTCGTGAAAAGTGAAGAGACTCCTTTCCTCTCAGAAAAGAACACGCACCAACCCGATGAAGCAGCGTGGCTCAGTGGCAAGAGCCTGGGCTTGGGAGTCGGAGGGCATGGGTTCAAATCCCAGCTCTGCCACCTGTCAACTGTGTGACTGTGGGCAAGTCACTTTGCTTCTCTGTGCCTCAGATACCTCATCTTTAAAATGGGGATTAAGACTGTGAGCCTCATGTGGGACAAATTTCCCCTCTTCAAAGCCCTACTTAGAGCTCACTTCCTCCAAGAGGTCTTCCCAGACTGAGCTTCCCCTTTTCCCTCTGCTCCCTCTGCTGCTCCTCTACCCCCACTTCACCTCCCCTCAGCTAAGCCCCCTTTTCCCCCCCTTTCCCTCTGCTTCTCCCCCTCTCCCTTCCCCTCCCCTCAGCATTGTGCTCGTCCACTCAATTGTATATATTTTTTATTATTTTTTATTACCCTATTTATTTTTGTTAATGAGATGTACATCACCTTGATTCTATTTATTGCTATTGTTTTAATTAATGAGATGTACATCCCCTTGATTCTATTTATTGCTATTGTTTTTGTCTGTCTGTCTCCCCGGATTAGACTGTAAGTCCGTCAGTGGGCAGGGACTGTCTCTGTTGCTGATTGTACATTCCAAGCGCTTAGTACAGTGCTCTTCACATAGTAAGCGCTCAATAAATACTATTGAATGAATGAATGACAACCTGATGACCCTGTATCTAACCCAGTGCTTAGAACAGTGCTCGGCACATAGTAAGTGCTCAAAAAAATACCAACATTATCCCGGCTCCGCGGCTTGTCGGCTGGGTGACTTTGGGCAAATCGCGTCACTTCTCTGGGCCTCAGTGACCTCCTCTGGAAAATGGGGATGAAGACCGTGAGCCCCACGTGGGGCCACCTGATTACCATGTATCCAACCCAGCGCTTGGAACAGTAAGAGCTTAACAAATACCATGATGATGATGAGAATTCCGACTCTGCCACTTGTCAGCTGTGTGACAGTGGGCAAGTCAGTTCACTTCTTTGGGGCTCAGTGACCTCATCTGTAAAATGGGGATTAACTGTGAGCCTCACGTGGGGCAACCTGATGACCCTGTATCTCCCCCAGCGCTTAGAACACTGCTCTGCACATAGTAAGCGCTTAACAAATACCAACATTATTATATGATGATGATGATGATATTGCGTTGTGGCTTTCATACCCACTGCGGCCACCAGATGGCACCACTGCTCCCCAAGGACAGTTCCAGTGAGTGGGCCAGGTTTAAGACAGGGCTCTTTCTCATGGCTCTTATTCATTCAATCGTATTTATTGAGCGCTTATTATGTGCAGAGCACTGTACTAAGTGCTTGGAATGGACAATTCGGCAACAGATAGAGACAACCCCTACCCATTGACGGGCTTACAGTCTAATCGACGGGCTTACAGTCTTTCTCCATCCGTAACCCTCTGTTCATTCACTCAATCTGTATTTATTGAGCGCCAACTGCGGGCAGAGCACCGTACTAAGCTCTTGGAAAGTACAATTCAGCAACAGAGACGATCCACAATGGGCTCATAGTTCAGAAGGGGGGAGTCAGATATCAAAACAAGGACACAGGCATCAAGAGCATCGCTGTAAATACAGGGAATTATAGATTCTCCGCGGTTTCGGAAGTCTGGCCGAGCTCCAACATCTCGGTGCATCCAGTGGAGGGGGGTAATCCAGGTTCGGTTAAAAGCAGCGTGGCCCAGGTTTAGGAGTCAGAGGTCATGGGTTCTAATCCCTGCTCCACCACCTGTCAGCTGTGTGACTTTGGTCAAGTCACTTCACTTCTCGGTGCCTCAGTTACCTCATCTGTAAAATGGGAATTAAGACTGTGAGCCTCACACCTCATCTGTAAAATGGGGATTAAGACTGTGAGCCTCACATGGGACAACCTGATTACCCTGTATCTACCTCAGTGCTTAGAACAGTGCTCGGCATATAGTAAGCGCTTAACTAATATTGAGAAGCAGCGTGGCTTAGTGGAAAGAGCCCAGGTTTGGGAGTCAGCGGTCGTGGGTTCTAATCCCGGCTCTGTCACTTGTCTGCTGTGTGACCTTGGGCAAATCACTTCACTTCTCGGTGCCTCAGTTACCTCATCTGTAAAAATGGGGATTAAAAAAATGTGAGCCTCATGTGGGACAATCTGATTATCCTGTATCTACTCCAGCGCTTAGAACAGAGCTCTGCACATAGTAAGTGCTTAACAAATACCATAATTATTATTCTCTGGAGAACTAGGACAGCTCTCCTATTTCCAAGGAGGGGAAATAAGCCAACGAAGGGGCAGCAGCATTAAAACTTAAGCCTTAGGAAGTCAAGTGAGTTGTCCAAGGTCACGGAGCAAGTAATGAACAGAACCGGGATTAGGACTCAGGTCCTGATTCCCATGCCCGTGCTCCTTCCACTAAGTCATCCACTAAGACAAGCTGCTTCTTGCCAGCTGTGTGATCTTGGGCAAGTCATTTCACTTCTCTGGACCTCAGTTTCCTCATCTGTGCAATGGGAACTGTGAACCCCAAGGAGGACAGGGACTGTTTCTAATAAGAATAATAATAATTGTGGTATTTGTTAAGCGCTTACTAATGTTAATGTTAATGTTGGTATTTGTTAAGCGCTTACTATGTGCCGAGCACTGTTCTAAGCGCTGGGGTAGACATAGGGGAATTAGGTTGTCCCACGTGGGGTTCAGTCTTAATCCCCATTTTACAGATGAGGGAACTGAGGCCCAGAGAAGTTAAGTGACTTGCCCAAAGTCACACTTTCATTCATTCATTCATTCAATAGTATTTATTGAGCGCTTACTATGTGCAGAGCACTGTACTAAGCGCTTGGGATGAACAAGTCGGCAACAGATAGAGACAGTCCCTGCCATTTGATGGGCTTACGGTCTAATCGGGGGAGACGGACAGACAAGAACAATGGCAATAAATAGAGTCAAGGGGAAGAACATCTCGTAAAAACAATGGCAACTAAATAGAATCAAGGCGATGTACAATTCATTAACAAAATAAATAGGGTAATGGAAATATATACAGTTGAGCGGACGAGTACAGTGCTGTGGGGATGGGAAGGGAGAGGGGGAGGAGCAGAGGGAAAAGGGGAAAAAGAGGGTTTAGCTGCGGAGAGGTAAAGGGGGGGTGGCAGAGGGAGTAGAGGGAGAAGAGGAGCTCAGTCTGGGAAGGCCTCTTGGAGGAGGTGAGTTTTAAGTAGGGTTTTGAAGAGGGGAAGAGAATCAGTTTGGCAGAGGTGAGGAGGGAGGGTGTTCCAGGACCGCGGGAGGACGTGGCCTGGGGGTCGACGGCGGGATAGGCGAGACCGAGGGACGGTGAGGAGGTGGGCGGCAGAGGAGCGGAGCGTGCGGGGTGGGTGGTAGAAAGAGAGAAGGGAGGAGAGGTAGGAAGGGGCAAGGTGATGGAGAGCCTTGAAGCCTAGAGTGAGGAGTTTTTGTTTGGAGCGGAGGTTGATAGGCAACCACTGGAGTTGTTTAAGAAGGGGAGTGACATGCCCAGATCGTTTCTGCAGGAAGATGAGCAGCTGACAAGTGGCAGAGGCGGGATTAGAACCCATAATCTCTGACTCCCAAGCCTGCGCTCTTGCCACTAAGCCACGCTGCTTTGATTGTATCTACCCTTGCACTCAGGAGAGTATTTGGCATGTAGTAAGTGCTTAACAAATATTATCATCACCATTATTATTATTATGTTCCCAAGAGAGAGGCCACATGACTCAGTGGAAAGAGCACTGGTAAACTTTAATAACAATCGTGGTCTTTGTTAAGCACTTACTGTCAAGCACTGTACTAAGCACCAGGGGAGATACAAGATAATCAGGTTGGACACAATCATCATCATCAATGGTATTTATTGAGTGCTTACTGTGCGCAGAGCACTGTACTAAGCACTTGGGGAAGTACAGTACAACAGAGTTGGTAGCCCCGTTCCCTGCCCACAACGAGGTTACAGAGTAGAGGGGGAGACAGACAATATAAATAAATATTTTATCATCTACAGTTTAGAGATATGTACATAAGTGCTGTGCGGCTGAGGGTGGGGTGAATATCAAATGTCCATAGGTCACAGTCCCAGTTCCGCACAGGGCTCACTGTCTAAATAGGAGGGAGAACAGGTATTGAATCCTTTTACAGATGAGGAAACTGAGGTCCAGAGAAGTTAAGTCTCTTGTCCAAGGACACATTGCAAGCAAGTGACAGGGTCAGGATTAGAACCCAGGTCTTCTGACTCCCAGGTCCATGCGCCTTCCATTAGGCCACACTGCTTCTGGGAATCAGCAGATCCAGCTTCTAGCCCCAGCTTTGCCACTGAACTTGCTGTGGGATCTCGGGCAAGCCACTTAACCTCTCTGGGGTTCAGTTTCCTCATCTGTAAAATGGGGATAATAGAGTGGGGCCCCTACGTGGGGACAAGGACTCTATCCAAAATGATAACCTTGTATCTACCTCAGCAGTTAGCACATAGAAAGTGCTTAATAAATACCATAATTATTATTATAGTCAACCACCACCATCTTCCCTGTCCCTGGACAGTAAGCTCCTCCCTCTAGGCTGTAAGCTCGTTGTGGGCAGGGAATGTGTCTGCTTATTGTTGTATTATTATATTATACTCTCCAAAGCGCTTAGTGCTGTGCATGCAGTAAGTGCTCAATAAATACGATTGAATGAATGAATATTGGACTCCTCTCTCTCAATCGCTCCCAACATTTACTGTAAGAGGAACCAAACTCTGCCCGTTCCTCCTCAGTATATCACAGGTGCTTTCCCTTAGGGCCATCACCCTGGTTTAAGTCCTCATCACCTCCTGCCTGGATTGTTTCAGCAGCCTCTTTACTGATCTCCCTACCTTTTCCTCTCCCTTCTTCAGTCTATCTTACATACATCTATATGTAGGGTTATTATTGCTTTTATTACTATTACTACTACTAATAATTCAACATGTGCTAATCAGTTACAGTGTACGTGCTCCTTGTGGGCAGGGGTTGTGTTGTACCCTCCCCAGTGTTCAGTACAGTGCTCTCTGCTCACAGTGAAACAATCGATACCATCGACTGATTGATTGATTGATTGACTGTACCAGGGCAGGGTACAAGGACATCGAATCAGACCTGTGCCTGGCCCAGAGGGGCCGTTGATTGGAAAGATGAGGGGAGGTCAGAAAATAAAGGGACAGAAGAAGGAGTTGCCCCAGTTTTCAGATGCCTCCCTGTGGCCCCCAGAGCCCCACCAGCTTTTTGACACACCAATCAAGGCACAGCCCTCTCCTCCTCACACACAGACACACCTCCAATGACTCCCCATTGTCTTTCAAGTACAAGGGACTTTACCAGCTGGCTCCTCACACTTCTTTTCCCTAATTGCATCCCAGGTCCCAAGTGAACCCCCTAACTGTCCTTTGTGCTCTGTCCCTCTACTTTCTGCCTGCCTCAACTTCTCTGAACCATGTCCCGTCCCCTCCGTCAAAGCCCTCCTTTAAACACACACACACACACACACCTCCGGGAGGCCTTCCTTGATTAACCCACCACCTTCCTGGTCATGCTATTCACTCCAACCATCTCGGCATTTACATCTGTTATAATAATAATTATGGTATCTGTTAAGCGCTTACTATGGACCAAGCACTGTTCTAAGCCCTGGGGTAGATACAAGTTAATCAGGTTGGACACAGTCCCTGTCCCATGTGGGGCTCACACTCTTAATCCCCATTTTACAGAGGAGGGAACTGAGGCCCAGAGAAGTTAAGGGACTTGCCCAAGCTCAGACAGCAGACATGTGGCAGAGCCGGAATTAGAACCCCAGGTCCTTCTGACTCCCAGGCCCGCGCTTTAATAATAATAATAATGTTGCTATTTGTTAAGCGCTTACTATGTGCAGAGCACTGTTCTAAGCGCTGGGGTACATACAGGGACTCAGGTTGTCCCATGTGAGGCTCACAGTCTTAATCCCCATTTTACAGATGAGGGAACTGAGGCACAGAGAAGTGACGTAACTTGCCCACAGTCACACAGCTGACAAGTGGCAGAGCTGGGAGTCGAACCCATGACCTATTACTCCAAAGCCCAGGCTCTTTCCACTGAGCCACACTGCTTCTCTAAAATATGGTATTTGTTAAACGCTTACTATGGGCCAGGCACTGTACTAAACGCTGGGGTGGATATAAGCAAATCAGGTTGGACGCAGTCCTTGTCCCACTTGGGGCTCACGGTCTTGATCCCCATTTTACAGATGAGTTAACTGAGGCCCAGAGAAGTGAAGTGCCTTGCCCAAAGTCACACAGCAGACAAGTGGTGGAAGTGGCATTAGAATCCATGACCTTCTGACTCCTAGGCCCATGCTTGAACCACTACACCACGCTGCTTCTCTATCCCAACCCCTCACGTATACATTTCTGTTATCTTTATTTTGCACCACTGCCCTCTAATTGTCAGTTCACCTGCTTCCATCTGCATGTCTCCCTCTCTCCCCTCTCCTCACTCCCTTCCAATAATAATGTTGGTATTTGTTAAGCGCTTACTATGTGCAGAGCACTGTTCTAAGCGCTGGGGGAGATACAGGGTAATCAGGTTGTCCCACGTGAGGCTCACAGTTAATCCCCATTTTACAGATGAGGTAACTGAGGCACAGAGAAGTGAAGTGACTTGCCCACAGTCACACAGCTGACAAGTGGCAGAACCGGGAGTCGAACCCATGACCTCTGACTCCGAAGCCCAGGCTCTTTCCACTGAGCCAGAAAGTGAGGTCCTCAAGGGACCTTAGACAAGGATCACATCCTGTAAACCCCTCCCGTGCCTAGTACAGGACCTTCTGTACATAATAGCTAGTGCCAGTTTCCACTGATGAGGCTGATGATGATGAGGATTCACTCAATAGTATTTATTGAGCGCTTACTATGTGCAGAGCACTGTACTAAGCGCTTGGAATGTACAATTCAGTAACAGATAGAGACAATCCCTGCCCAATAACGGGCTCACAGTCTAAACGGGGGAGACAGACAGCAAAGCAAAACAGAACAAAACAAAACAACATCATCAAGATAAGTAGAATCATAGAGATAGACATGTCATTAAGAAAATAAATAGGGTAATAAATATATTAAAATATGCACAGAGCTGAGAGGAGGGGGAGGGGGAAGGGCAGAAGGCAGGAGAGGGGGGAATGGGGAGGGGAGGAGGAGCAGAGGGAAAGGGGGGCTCAGTTTGGGAAGGCCTCCTGGAGGAGGTGAGCTCTCATAGGGCTTTTTTGGGGGGGTTCTCAAGTGTCAGATTTTTAAATTCAACTTTCATTGAAGAGCTTTGAAAACCTCTTGAAAAATCACCACACCAAGCCCAAAATATAGCATTTTTCTCCACGTAGTGTAGACACAACTCCATGATGATGAGTTTAGAAGAAGACTGTTTGGGAAAGAAGAACCGGGGAAAACCCAGAGAGATTTCCTCACCCCTCTACCCCACTGTCTGGGCTCCTCTGCTCCCTAGGGCTCCCAGCTGATGCAGGGGAATGGCAAGGAAATAGGAAGGGCCAAGTGGGGGTTCCAAGTGGCCTGGAAGGGGGTGAACAGGCCGGGCTGGATTGAGCACTCACCCATCTCATCCCCATGAGATCTTTGCTCCTTCTCTCTGCCACACGCAGGGCTAATGGAAGTAAGAAATGAATACGGTAAAGTCTCTGCACACAATAAGCACTCAATAAATACGATTGAATATGAATGAATTGCAAGAAAATGGCACCTAACATCCATTTTCCCAATACAGGAACCTCTACCCCAAAATGATAACCCAAGAGATTAGCTGGAAACAGGATAAGGTGCCGGACAATGTAGGGATTTTGATCACGTGCCTGTCAGTGGCCCCTGTAGAGCAAATGAGTTTGAGGTGTTCCTATTCAATTCAATCCAGGCCAAGATAAGAAAAGAGTCCCTCTCCCCACCTCCCAGTTCATGCCCTCAGTGAGTATTTTGAAATTCTATCCCCCACTACCCCTCCCCAAGGCAGACTTGTCCCTGCATGGACTAACCTGTCGGGTCTAGCACGGGCAACCCTTTAAAACGCAATATTCCATAGGCCTTCTAAGGAGTTTCTGGAGTCTTGGGATCATCTCTTCAGGAGTCCTGGGAAGAAATAACACTTCAGAGTATGTCCCCCAGCAAACTCTGCCCAGGCGTGGCTCTGAAGGCGTGGCCAGGGGTTTAGGACACCTAGGTCCTAGCCCTGGGCCTGTAACTGCTTATGTGATACTATCATTATTATCTGCCCTCTGAAAAATGGGACTAGGGATTCCCCCACACACCCCTTCCAGGGCATGACAGAATCGGGGGCTGATCCTGAAGAATTACTGGGCATTTGGACAGTCCAAGAGCAGCACACAGATGTTTTGCAAATGAGCAGAGGGTAGGCAAGTTTCCATTTTTCTTACCTCCATGAGACACCCTACCTGGTTCCCTCCTGATTCCACAAGAGGAGGGGGTCTCCAGCCAATCATACAGGGGCTCCGGATGGCACTAGAGAATACTGGACACTCCTTTGCCGACCTGGAGGCAACACATATGCATTATGGTATGCTTGCTATGTAATGATAATAATGATATTTGTTAAGCGCTTACTGTGTGCCAAGCACTCTTCTAAACAACCCAAGGATAAGCAAACTGGTTCTTTGAAGAAAGAGTTGTGTACCCCTTTAAGTGCTTTGATACTCCACTCCAGCTTCCCAGCGCTAAGGTACCTTCATAGTCTTATTCTCTGTGCTTTCCCTGTCTGTTCCTTTATTTGAATGTGTCTACTCCATAGTCTGTAAACTCCATAACAATAATTGTCATATTTGTTAAGTACTTCCTACGTGCCAAGCACTGTACTAAGAGCAGGAGAGGATACGAGATCGTCTGTTTGAGCAAGGATCGAGCCAATCAACTCTACTGGACTGTCCTCTCGCAAGTGCTCAGTACAATGCTCTCTGCACACTGAATGTGCTCAATAAATCCCACTGGTTGATTGATGGAAATCCACAGAAGTTAGATCATTTTGCTGTGAGGGGTGGGGTGTGAAGGATGACGACTCGGAGACCCACCCCTCTGCTCCAGAACTTGTTACATGCCAGACACCACCTCCGAGGCCCAGAACTCGGCAGCAGGAGCCAAGGCAGAGGGAGCTTAGGGGTTTAAAATAAAATGCCGGATGTAAAAGACATGAGGTGCCACATCAGTACCCGAGCACAGGGCCAGCAGAACCATTCGTGTGGCCAAAGTGCTTGGCTTCCAGACCTCTAGTGATGATACTAGTATTTGTTCAGCACTTACTCTGTGGCAAGCTTTGTACAAAGTGCTGGGGTAGGTAGATACGAGATCAGCAGGTCCCACAGGGGGCTCAGGTTGTAAGTAGGAGGGAGAACAGAACTTTTGCAGATGAGGGAACTGAGGCACTGAGAAGCAAAGTGACTTGGTCAAGGTTACACAGCAGATAAGTGGTGGAGCCAGGATTAGAGCCCAGGTCCTCTGGCTCCCAGGTCCATGTTCATCCCACTAGGCCAAGCTGCTCCTCTCCACATGAATAGGACCATTTGAAGGGAAATCATTTTGCATAAGTGGGTCAAGTGGAGGTTGGTCAACATGGGCCATGGAGCTGCCCCTGGCTCAGGGAGACAATCTGCCAATCCATCAGTGCCATTTATTGAGAGTTTACAGTGTGCAGAGCACTGTTCTATGCACTTGGTCCCCCAGACTGGTGAGGCAGAGAAATCAGCCTCTTCCACCCTATCTTGGAGGGGACCCCTGTGGCGACCTGACCTTACTCTGGGAGTGGGGGAGGGGAGGACCCCTTTGTTCCTCACCCTTCCTCTGAGCCAACTCAAATAATCCTGCAGTCAATCCCAGGAGTTCAAGGGCCCCGGAGTACCCCCAACCCCAGCAAGCATGGCCCAGCCCCAGTAAGCTGACACAGCGTCTGTAAGCATTAGCGGCTTTAGGCTTTAATAAGATTAGGAAGGTTTAAAGCTGTCATCTGAGTGAACTAACCCCCTTGATACCCAGCATTGCACCTTCTTAACCAATTTGCTTTCAATTAGGGTAATTGGGAAACTAGCAAAGAAGTGTAGCATTAATATTTTAAAGTGATGAAGCAATTAGGGTCCTTGGGCCTCTTGGGCAAATCAATTTGCTATCAGCACCTAAAAGGCAATTATCATCATTTGTTCATTGAGCCCTTTCCCCAGCCCTTATCTTCTCTCTCCCAGAGTCTCCTTGTTGCGCCCCCACCACGGGCCCTCCCCTCTGGCTTCTTCTCTCTAGACTGTGCCCAAGGTGATAACCAAGCCCCTCTAATCCCACCCCAATTGGGCAGAAGAGGTCACTCGAATATTGATGTGTCCACGGTCTCCATCATCAATCAATTATATTTATTGAATCTTTCATTTCCTCTGTGCAGAACACTAAACTGAGCGCTTGGAAGAGTAGACTTGATCCCTGCCCTCGAGGGATCTAGCTGGTGAGACAGACGTGCTAATAAATTCGAGGTAGGGGAAAGCAACAGAGATTAAAAATAGGAATATAAGTACTTCTGGGGAGGGTTGGGGAGTAAGATGAAAGATGAATCAGGGAGGGCCTCCTGGAGATGTCATTTCAGAAGGATTTTGAAGATGGGGTGAGAAGTGGCCAGCCAGATGTGAAGGGAAAGGGAGTTCCAGGTGAGAGGGAAGATGTGAATAAGACGTTGATGGCCAGTGGGACGAGGACAAAGCACAGTGGGGAGGTTGGCTTGGGAGAAGCGAAGCGTGCGAGCTGGGTGGTAATGGAAGAGCGAGAATATGGAGGGAGAGAGCTGATGGAGCACCTTAAAGTCTCTGGGGAGGAATGGGTAACCATTAAATCCCCACCTCTCAAGACCAGTCCAAGTGCAGTCCCAGATCCTTGGTGAGCAGCTTAAAGAACTAGGTGTCTGTGGCCACGGTCCTATCATCCTGTCCCACTCTTGCAATTGGCGTAGCTCAGCTATCAGGACTTATAATCAACCAGTAATTTAGTCCATCCACAATGATCAGAGTCGAATTTGAGGGTGACTGGTTTAGGACATGCACGTTTGGAACATTAGAGGGGATGGATGGAGACCTCTGCCTGGGGAAGAGATGCTGATTCCTTGCCCAACTCTCCCCTCTCCTTCAGACAGGTGGCACAGTTAAGCACACATTTCCTGAGCCACTGAGCAGCATATTCGTTAGGCCCCATATATGGAGCTGTGTGTGCCCAGGGAGACAGTAGTCACCCACAGAGAGTATACAAAGAAATGTGCCCACAGACACATGAGCATAGCCCCATTGTGGGTGGAATCGGTAAATGGTTGATGGCAGTGGTGGTAATTGCACAGACAGGCAGCAGACAGACACCTGCCGATCTGCACAGGTGGACACCAGAAGAGGCAACTGTCTGCTTGTTACTAACAGGTTTTCCCTGCTGTCCTTGGGACATGGATGGAAAATCCACAAAATACATCCAACCCCTGCAAGGACAAGCAGTATCTCAGTTGAGTGTTTCTGTCCTGGGATGGGGGGTTTGGAGCCACCAGTCTATTTAGGCAAGTGTCTCTGTCTCGCCAGATGCTCCAGCTCCCCTCTCTGACCGGGTCTTCAATTTATGTCTGGTTTTCTGTCACCTTCTGGCTGAGTCTCCAATTCATGTCTGATCCTGTCTGAGTCGGTCTGTCTTCCTGGAACTGTAGACTGGTCTCTGTGTGCATCTTCAACTGGGAGTCTGGCGGCTCCCAGGGCCGGTTGCTGAAGGGAGGAGCGAAGGTAGAACTGGGATGAGTCCAGGGTGCTAGAATTCCCAGGTTAGATTTCCCCAAGCCCCAAGAAACTACCACATCAGGGATGACATAAACCATACCTTCCTTCTCCCTACTTTTTCTCTCTCTCTCTGTCCCCTCCGCCCTCCCCCGCCACACACACACACCCCAACCTTGACTGAGTGGGAAGCTGAAGCCACAGGTAACTGGAACTGACTTGGCCTTCTCGGGTACTACAACCCTACCCACCCCGACTACCCCGATCCAGATTGGACCCTTCAGGGCCAGCCCAGAACCAGAAGCCTCTGTGGGGTGGGAACAGGAGGGGAAATGAGTGGGCCCCACTACCGTGAGACTGGAATCATGAGAGCTATGTGTGTGTCTGATGGCAGTGTACAATATGCCCAGGTAGGTGTGAAGAGGGGGCTAACAGTAGGAAGTCAGAAAAGAGATCAGGAACTCCAAAAGTCCCAGGGCTTGCACTTTACGACCCTTATTTGGGGGATAGAACTCCTTGGACCTCTAGTTTCCCCACCAAGGACAGTTTTGTACCTGGGGCAGGGGAAGCACTAGTCCGGTGCCGTCCTAGGGATCCATGTGCAGGCTTTGACCCGATACCTGAATCTTAATCCTCCATCTTTCACCCTGACTGTTCACCCCCTGCCCAGGCCAGCACAGAGATGTGAAACACAATGGGTCAGGAGAGATCTTCCCGATGCCCCAGTCTACCCTGAGAGACTGGTGCCGCGCTCCAGAAGGCCCCTCCTCCATGCCCCTTTATACCAGTTTCTTTTCCTGACAGCTAAGAAAACTTTTGAAATTAACCCCAGACATCCACTGATCCACTGATATGCTTAGGCGAGTTAAGGTAAGCTCACTTTTACCCCCCCTATTTTTATCTTAGCAGTCTTTGAACTCTGCTATAATGAACCATCTAGCCTGCTGAAGTACAGGGAGGGGTTAGGTGCTGCTGCCCAGCCTGGGTGGGTCTCAGGCTCTAGAGTCAGTCACTCTGCTGCCTTCTTCATGGGCGGGGGGGGGAGAGAGGGGCAGGAGGGGAGGCAGGGGTAAAGGTTGGCAGCCCCCAGTGCTGGCCCATGCCCAGCTTCATATGAGCCTTGTTTGGGACTTAGCCAACTTCCCCCATGGCCTCTTTAGTTCCATCTAGGGTCCCAAACCACCCCAAAGTGGCACACTCTCTTCACTCCCAGAATGAGAAGACCAGGCTCCTTTGTGTGGGAGACGATCGGTCAGCGAAGCCAAGGCCGATTCGGTCCATCCATCCCAGCAGGCTCCCTCCTCCTGCCCACCCCCACCCCCAATTGGAGGAACATTTAGAGCAATTACTTGTCCGGAAAGCAGCTGTCAATCATTCTTAAAGGGGAAGGCCTCCAATTAATCACCTCGCTCTAATCCCCTGGACTCCTTTCCAATCTAGAAGGACCAGTGACATCTGCAAGACTAAATAAAGATTCTCTGGAGCTCTAGTGAGCGGTTGTGTGGCAAATCGGGAGGCTGAAGGGACTGCCGGTTGCCAACAAGGGGGATTTCAGAGTCTGAGCTGTTTGTTTGACTTGCCGCCTGTCCCAGAAGGTAACTGCTTTGCTCTCCTTTTTCTGTCAGGTGGAGGAAGTAGGGATTAGGTAGGGGGAAGAGAGACATTTGGATGGAAGGACCCCTGGTCCGAAAACATAGCCTCCTAGGACCTATGGGGAGGGAGGGGACTGACTGAATCTGGATGGGTTGGCAAGAGAGACAGGACGGCAGGATTGGGGAACAGCTTCAAAGGCTCTGGCTGCCTCTCCCCAACCCCCCTCACCCTAACCTTTAATCTCCCTCTCCCCTACACTCAAGTGGCCTTCCCTAGAAGACAGTGCCCACTGAGTTCTGGGCCTCAGGTCTAATGCTCCAAGTCTGAGCCCAGGGCCCTAAGAGAGAGGAAGACAGTCAAGAGTCAGAGGACCCAAGAGAAGAGTACTTGAAGTCCAGCCTTCCCTGGCCCCTTTCATTTCCTTCATCATTAGTCTTAGTTCTTAACATCTTAAACCTCCAGCTCTGGGACAGCAGAACACCAGGCATCTCCCCTAGACCAGCACCCCGCGGGGGCGGGAGGCTGCTCCATTAGATTGGCCAAAGACAGAGGCAGCGGGTCAAAGCGGGCTACCCTGGCTACCCCCGGGGCCAGCGGAATCAATTCAGATCCATGATTCAGGGTCCTTGAAAGAGGAGCGACCTCGTTCCCCATCTCTACAGCGGGAACCAGGTCAGGTGGGCGAGTGAGGTTGGCGTTGTGGGAGCTGGATTCCTTTGCTAAGAGAAGTTGGCTTTGAGACTCTTAGAAAAATCCCTCTTTCCCAACCACTGGGTTTGAGGATTTCTCTCTGTTGAGGGGAGAGCAAAGGAGACAGGAACAGAGTTGTGGGGATGGGGAGAGAGACTCTCTGACTCCAAGGCAGAGGCAGCCTCTGACTGGCTGTGGACTCCACGGGAGGCACATCTCCTCCTCACTGGGGGGCTTGGTCGGGAAGCCCGGAAAACAGCCATTCACTGCTCATTTGGGCAATTCCAGCAGGGCAGGCCGTGCCATTCATTCCTGCTCTGTGCACCTCAGCGAGGAAGAGATTTCTGGGAGTCAACTTTCAGGATGAGCTGAAAAGGGAATGTAATGTCTGTCCCTCCATCATCTCCCAAACTGTTCTCTGCTCTGCTCCTCACTCTCCCCAACCCTCTGCCTGACCTCCCTGCAGAGAATATCTGGCATGGAGTGCTGGTGTGCTGGGGGTGGGGAGGAGGGTGTCACAGGAGCGGGGGTAATTCCCCCTCCCCTCCTCTGGGAGGGTTGCCAAGCTGAGGAAACATAGGGAACACAGTGCCGAGCCACCACGATCCTCAGCCTCCCCATCCCCCTGCCCCTAGGAGATAAAGAAGAAACAGAGACAAAGAGACAAGTAGAAAATGCAGAATGTGAGGGAGCCAAGAGAGTAATAGCACTCAAACCAAAGGAGAGGAGCTGAGGGGGAGGGAGAGACCTTTGGCCCAGCTAGAAATCCTGGACTAAGGCCATCTCTTCTGCCCTCCTGCCCTCACACACTGTACTTCTCTTCCATCTCAGATGTGGACCCAGTTGTCCGGGAGCAGAAGCTGCTGAGGGAGCCGGGTCGGCTCAGGCAGGTAGGTGAAGGGAAGCGGGGGTCGGAGAAGCTCCCGTGCAGCTGACTTTCCCTTCCTTAGCTCAGACAACATAAGGAGCGATCGGCCTGACGAGGGGGGGCCAGAGAGGGGAGAGTCTCAACAGGGACCTGACCAGGCTTTCGGCTCTGATGTGGTCCGGAGGGAATGTGCTGCTGAAGGGTGGGAGCGGGCATCGTTTTCTAGAGAGAAACCACTTTGGTTTCGGTGCCGTGCCTGGGCCGAAGCCAGCAGGAGGCTTTGCTCTGCATCCCACCCAGGGTGGGGATGGTCCTGACATCCCCCTCACTTGGAGAAGCAGCGTGGCTCAGTGGAAAGAGCACGGGCTTTGGAGTCAGGGCTCATGAGTTCGAATTCCAGCTCTGCCACTTGTCGGCTGTGTGACTGTGGGCAAGTCACTTAACTTCTCTGTGCCTCAGTTCCCTCATCTGTAAAATGGGGATTAAGACTGTGAGCCCCACGTGGGACGACCTGATTCCCCTGTGTCTACCCCAGTGCTTAGAACAGTGCTAGGCACATAGTAAGCGCTTTACAAATACCAACATTATTATTATTATTATTAAGACTTTGACTCTCTAGGGACTCCTCTCCCAACTTGGAGCCAGGAGATATCCCATAACTTTTGCCCAGTCTGCTGAAAGGGATGGGGGAAGGGAAGAGAGGGGCATGAGAGGCAGAATGTGCATGTGAGGACAGATGGGACACTTGTTGCTTATGTAGGTGCCACTTGCACTGACTGTGAAGTCAGAAAGGGAATGGGACTGCTGGTGGGGAGCAACAGGATGGGCTCAGGGAAGTCTTCGAAGAGCTAATTGGGTCGAAAAGACCCCATTTGGAGGCTTTTCAGCCACCCTGGAAAACACGTAGCTTTTTGCATCTCTGCTTGGAGGCTCTCGGGCTTGTGGGTGTCCTGGAGTGAGCAAGGCTGGGAGTCCAGTGCAAATAGTTTTCAGCACCTTCACCCACAGCTAGGAACCCGGCGTCCCATGCTGTCTTCATTCCCTCCCACCCCCCCGATCCCCGATCCCCAAATAGCAGATGCCTATTTGCCAGTTACTTCTACCTTCCTGGGGTTTACGGGCCTCCGGTCCTTTGTTCCTACCCCGCTGTTGTTTTCCAGGAGTCCGAGGCAGGGAGCACCTAGAGATCTCAAAGCCAATGTCTTGGGGACCCTAAAACGATCCTAAATCACCATCAGTCTGAATTGGGACAGCCACCGGGTGTGAGAGCTGTGGAATAGGTACTATGTGGAAGGACAGAGAGGATGCCGTCCCTGCCCACAAGAAGCTGATAAATTCATGGGGGAGACAGGACATTACTAAATTAAAGGAAACATCTAAATGACTAAATCAACTACAGCCGGCCAACAGAACTTTGCTACTCACCCCAACCCCACGGCACTTCTGCAAATGTCCTTATGCTCTACTGTTTCCCCAATTCCTGATTTGAATGTCTGTCTCCCCCTGTATAAGGTAAGCTCCTTTCCAACTCTCTTGTGTTGTACTTTCCCAACCGTTAGGTACGGTGTTCTGCACACAGTAGATGCTCAATAAATACCAATGATCGAACAGATATACACAAATGCTAGGGGATTATTGGAGGAGTTGTGACCTGAGGCAGGTGGAGTCATTTCAGGAAGACTTCCTGAAGAGGTGAGATTTTGGCAAGAATTCGTTTGAAGAAGGGAAGGGCGCACAGTTTGGCAAAGGGAAGGGTGGGGGCAGGCGGGGATCGGTATATGTCTTGTCATAGAGATGGGAGGGGACTGGACGGGGGTTGATGGGCAGGTTTCCTTGGAGGAGCAGAGCCCAAGCCGGGGCACACTACTGGGGGTGCCTAGGCAAGAGCGGGTAAGAGGCGTGGGGGGCTATGGGGACCAGTGCTGGGCAGGTAGGGAAGTGAGGGAGAAGAGAAGGGAGAGCTCAAGCCAAACTGCATTCTACTAGGTTATAACTATAATGTCCTGTTGAGCCAAGCAGCCCCTTCTCTTTATCCCCTCCACTCCCCACCCCCCACAGCCAGCCCTGCCCCTGGGCAGGACAATCAGCTCCCAGGGGCTTGGGCCTACTAGGATTACGATGGGGTTAGTGTCGGTGGGTTTGTGCGGGTTTGTTTTATTTAAACGCAGATAAAAACAGCCCTTAATCCGCAGCAAATGCAGCAGAAAGATTTCAGCTGGCAGGATAAAAAGCTTAACACTCACTGTCTTCAGGTTGAAAATGCCTATCACACACAGGGGTCCGAGCTCATTAGTTCAGCCAGAGAGGGCCAGGAAGATGGAGAAAGGACACTGGTACGGTAGGCCTGGAAATGAAAGAGGGTGAGAGCAGGGTATTCAGGTCCTTCAGAGGAGCTTAGGCTATAAGCTCGCCTCTAGGCTGTAAGCTCCTTTTGGGCAGGGGACGTGCCTATCGACTCTGTTCTGTTGTACTCTCCCATGCACTCGGTACAGCGCTCTGCACACGTTAAGTGCTCAAGAAATACCACTGAATGATTGACATACCACCTGTCCCCCTGCCTTAATGCAGGTCAGGTGCCAGCGCCTCTAAAGGATCTGTTTCCCTGGGGGGGAGCAGTGGAGTCCCTCCAGGCAGGGAGAGGGCCTTTTCTTGGATCTGACCAGCTCTATTCTCAGCCCTTCTTGCTGACCATTCCTTCCGGTTCTGTCCTTGGTGGACCCGGATTAGCCACCTCTCATTTTTGCGTTATTTCCAACCAGTACCTTGAGCCATGCCACACCTGGGCCGTTCAGCCTCTGGGCAAGAATTGATCTTCTAACCAGGAAGGGGCAGGGGATCCTGGGACGAGGTGCCTCAGAAAGGCATTTGATCACCTCTTTTGGAAAGAGCTTAGTACAGCGCTCTGCACACAGTAAGCGCTCAAAAAATAGAACTGAATGAATGAAAGGACACCCCTCAGTCTCTCCAGTCCAATCAGAACTCAGTTCCTGAAACCCCAAGTCCCTTTGCCCCAGAGTTTCAGAGCCTTTGAGAGTTATAGTCAATCAGTGGTATTTGGTGAGTGCTGCGTGCAGAGCACCATACCAGCGGTTGAGAAACTACCATCTAAAAGAGTTGGTAGACGCATTCCCTGCCCACAACCAGCTCACAGTCAAGAGAACATAGAAGTTAGAGAAGCAGATTCCCCCCAGCTTAGGCCATCTTTTCCATCCCCTACCTACCTTCGAGCAGGGCTTCTTCTTAAGAGGCCAGTGAGAGAAACCACAGTCCTCTCCTACATTCTTTTTCAAGAGCTAGAGAATGCTTTCGGTCAGATTTGTCAAAACAGCTAACTGAAACTCCTCTTGCTGCCTTTCCCCAGAGGGGACACGGAGGAGCTGACTCCCTTCCGGCTACTAGTTACTCTTCCAGGCCTCTCGGAACTGGCTGGGACGCCTGCTTCTTTTGCCTGTGGGCCCCAGCCTCCAGCCTCCCCGCTCAGGCTCGGCCATGTTTCTGAACAAGTGTGAGGAGGAGCTGGAAGAGCTGCGGAAGAACGGAGACGGCTCTGGGGGGAGTCCCCTGGGGGCTCTGCCCGGCGAGGAGCCCCCGAAGAAAAAACACCGACGGAACCGCACCACCTTCACCACCTACCAGCTGCACGAGCTGGAGCGCGCTTTCGAGAAATCCCACTACCCTGACGTCTACAGCCGCGAGGAGCTTGCTCTGAAGGTCAACCTGCCGGAGGTTCGGGTGCAGGTGAGAGGTCCCAGGAATGGCGCTGCAACCCCCACTCCCAGTCCCCCCCGCTCCATCCACATACCAGCTCCCCTGATTGTCGCTCCCCGCTCCTCCCGCCTGGTCCCCAGGAGAGAGGGGGTGGCCGAGGGAAGGTGTGGAAGCCCTTTGTCTAGAAGTCTTTATAACAGGATCCGCTCATCCATTCGGGCAGAGTGACCTACCAGATGGCATGGAGGCTGAGGAATGGTCCTCGTCCAGCTCGAGGATTCTAGGATGCCAGGGATCTTGAGTAGGGTGCTAGCGGGCACCTTTCTCTGAGAAAAGCTATGGACAGGATCGGAGCCTGAGGCAGTCGAAAACTGCAAACGGTGCCGGAGAGTGGTTGAAGCTGCAGGAACTGTTGGTGGCCTGCCCTGTCTTTTCAGTCTCCCCTGCACCCACACTGATCCCTGTAATCAGGTGTGCCATCTTCAGCTCTGGAGGGCACCTACCCACAGATCAGCATCGGTCTTCGAGTCTCTGAAGGGTTATGACCCGGAGGCGATCGCCGGCTGTCCGCCACTTCCACGGAAAACACAGAATAAGGGCAATGCGGTACTCGCCCGTTGAACCTGACTTTAAAGCAGCCTCACTTTGAGGGCTCGTGATATTCTACCTCAAATCCTAACTCTTACCTTGGCCTGGATTACAACCTTCAGCCCAGCCTAATCCCAAACCCCAGTCCTTCTCCGTCTTTCACTTGCCTTCGGCCGATCCTCCCGCCCATGGATTTTTTGAGATTCCGGCCCACTGGGGGTTTTTTGAGCATTCTCGTTCCCCGGCGGGGTTGGTCTGGGTGCCCTCTGGTTTAATGCAATCAATCTCCCCCCTGACCCCCGCAGGTCTGGTTTCAGAACCGCCGGGCCAAATGGCGAAGGCAGGAGAAGATGGAGGCCAGCTCCACGAAGCTCCACGACACCCCCATGTTGTCCTTCAGCCGACCCACCGTGGCTCCAAGCGTCGGCCCCGTGGGCGGCCCTCTCCCCCTGGATCCCTGGTTGACGTCCCCCCTCTCCGGAGCTGCCGCCGTCCACGCCATCCCAGGCTTCCTGGGGCCGGCTCAGGGCCTGCAGCCCCCCTATAGCACCCATTCTTTCCTCAGTGGCCCCCCGTCCATGGCCCAGCCCCTGCAGCCTATGGCCCCCACCTCCTACCAGTGTCCCCCCTCCACTTTTGTGGACAAGTTCCCTCTGGAAGAGGCAGAGCAGCGCAGCTCCAGCATCGCCTCTTTGCGCATGAAGGCCAAAGAGCACATTCAGACGATAGATAAGACCTGGCAACCCATCTGAAGGCCCCGACTCCCTCCCTTGCCCCTTGCTTCGAGGAAAGGGAAATTCTAGGGAAGGGGCCCCGTCCAATGCTTGCTTCGGGGGAAACCAGGGCACTGGAATGGCGGGGGAGGGGCAAAGGGAGGCCACGAGGGCAGTTCTGGGGCAGCCAGGCAGGGCCCAACGATGGGGAAAACCACCCCAAGCAGACAGTTCTCTCGAGGTGAAGAACGGGAGCGTTTTCCTCCTGGCCTGAGGAAGGGACTGGGATTTCCCCAGGGGCTGAGGAGAGGAAAGAGGGGAATGCCCCTTACCCACGGACTAAGCCTGCAGGCCTGAAGTCCCAGCTGGCATGGGATAAGCCGGTCCGGTTACATTGGGCTCTCCGGCATCGGTGCTAACTCCATGGGGGATAGGGGAGACATGGTCCCCGTGGTTTGGGAGTGGGACTCCCAGCCTCACTCATTCCAGGTCTCTGACGAGACCTGAACGTTTCCCAGAAATGGCGACCTTCTGGCCAGTAAACTCTCCGAAGCCCTTCCCCTCCTAGTTCTTGCAGTCTCTCCCTGCCTCTCTTCCTCAAATCACCGCCTCCTTTCACCCCCTGCATTCCAAAGGAAACGCTGGCACGACGGCCCCACCGGTATCCTGCTGGCGGTTCTCTTCCGTCACCTTCTTGAGCAGTTTAATTGCTTGCAGGTTTCACTGGCCCAACTAGAGAGGCCTAGGGTATCAGCGAGGGGGTCAAGAGGACCGTTTTCCTGGTGCTGTCGGTGCCGTGGAGGCTGTCAGCATTTGACACTACGACTGGGATCCCAGTAAAGTTCACAAGGCAAAGCGGCCGATCCAGACTCGCTCCGTGCTTTGCGTGCCCCAGCCCAATTCCTGTCATCCAATGGGGTAGGGGGCAGGTAGGCCGCTTGGTGGTTGACCGGTAGCCTGGCTTCTTCCTGCAGGGCATCCCCAGTAGTCCCCATCAGGGAAATGCAGCCATCTCCGGTCACTCAAGGCTCAACCTGCCCGGGAAACCTGAGCTGCAGGGGCCAGAAGCCACCCTGCATGAGGGAACTGCGACTCCCCCGTCCCTGGTGGCTCCCCTTTGCCCCAGAACCGAAATCCCGCAACTGCTCTGGCCCCATTCCACGCCTGGCTGGCTAACGCCGGTTTCCGGGCTACGCAACTCCCAGGCCTCATCTCCTCACTGCCCATTGTTGTGGCCACAACAGTCGGTGTCCCGTCCCCAGAGGCTTGTCAAGAGCAATCTGTTCTCCCGTCACTCCGGACCGGGGCAGAGGCAGTGGGCGGAGAACCTGCCTAATTGCTCCAGTGGCAACATATTAACCTCGGGGGGCAATTCTGAGGAGAGCAGTTTGGCTAGAGGAAAAGCTGAGGCTTGACACAAGGAACCCAGGAGGAGGGGGCAGTGGGTGGCCAGAGAAAGCACTGGACGTCGACGGGGTCTGAGGACATTCGGGCTGTGGCTGCCCCAGGGGGCCGATGATGGCTATGGATCTCTTTTTCCCCCACCTAGCCCTGTCCCTAGGCTTTCTCTTTGTACCTAGACATTCTATGCCCGCTGCTGGCACCTTACCGTTGGCCCTGATTCCTCTGCCTGGTAACCCCATCTCCCCTCTGGGCTCGCCTTCCTTGAGCCCAGAAACTGTTTCCTGGGTTGATTTTTTTTTAGGCACTGTACTAAGCACTGGGAGAGATACAAGATAATCAGGTCGGTCACGGTCGCTGTCCCATAGAGGATTCACAGTCTTCATCCCCATTTTACAGATGAGGTGACTGAGGCAAAGAGAAGTGACTTGCCCAAGGTCACACGGCAGACACATGGCAGATTAGAATCCAGGCCCTTCTGATTCCCGGGCCCGTGCTCTATCCACTAGGTCAGACTGCTTCTCGATGCTGGGAAGGGTAGAGGGAAGAGAGGAGGCAGGTTCTCCCCAACCACCACAGAAGAGGGCAAGGGGCTCAGTGACTTGCCAAGAGCCCTGCTAGACTCCTTTCCCACCAATGTGATTGATGCCTTAAAGAAAACAGGGCTGGGAAGAGAGGGGCAACAACTTGCTCAAGGCTGCCCAGCAAGCAGCATGGACTAGCGGAAAGAGCCTGGGCCTGGGAGTCAGAGGACCTGGGCTCTAATTCTGGCTCGGCCACTCGGCTGTGTGATCTTGGGCAAGTCACTTCATTTCTCTGGGCCTCAGCTACCACATCACACGATGGGGATTCAATACCTGTGCTCCCTTCTACTTAGGCCGGGAGCCCCACGTAGGACCTGATTACCTTGTATCTGCCCCAGCGCTTAGTACGGTGCTTGGCGCATAGTGTTTAACGAATACCTCGGTCACGGTTATTATCGTAATTTCTAACAGCCTGTCCCCACCCGCAGTCATCTCCACTGCTCTCTACCCAGACATAGCCCTGCACCCACCAGCTGCTTCACCAAACCCAAGAGGAGCCTCAAGTCTTGGGCCAGCTTGTTAACTGCAATTAAATCTTTAATGACTACTTAAATGCATAATCAATGCTCTTCCCCTGACCCCCCCCATGTCCCACCACCCCCAACTACTCCTGGATAATGGGCCAGGCTTAAAGCTGCCCCTCCAGGGGAGGCTGCCTCTGAGTGGAGATAATGAGGCTAACAAAGTGGAATTAATTGGGTTTGATTTGGGAGTAGCGGAGGCGTGATTCCCACGTGAGCCAACCCAGGCCCCTCCGTGGCCCTGGCCGGGGCCTGGGCTCTGGTCCCAGTAGGGTAGCCGGGGGCCAGCAGGGTCAGGGCCCCTCTAGTTGGGTCTCAGGAGCCTCAGCCTTTCAAGTCTTAACAAAAGGGGAAAGAATGGAGCCCATCTTGCACCCCTCCCCCGCTTCAAGCTCTGCCCTCTCAGATGGCGGTGCTCTTAATTAGGTCAGGGCCTCCCTTGTCGGGCCCCAATCCTGGCAGTACCTGCGGGAGCCTGTCAGAGCACCCAGCATGCCCGCCACAGAGGAAACGGTCTTCTGCGCTCCAGGTGAGGGGAGGTGAGGGGAAAGGGCCACGGTGAGTCTCTCCCAGCCAGTCCAGCTCAGCTTGGCCCAGCCTAATGTAGGCCGGGGTTGTTGGGCCTGACTCAGGCCCACCTACCTGGCCCCTTAGTCCCTAGTGGAACAGGAGGAGGGAGACAGATACCGGTCTTTGCTAGGGCAGGCATCTTTATAGGCGCAGTACCAGCTCGCCTGCTATGATTGCCCGGTCGTCTCCCCAGAGGGACTGTGACCCCACCTCTCCTTTGTGTCCATGGGATCTGGCGAGGTTCTCTGACAGCATGCCCTGAACCCAGTGAAGGGGTGGGAAGCAATGAAAAGTTTGAGTGGAGCCAATTGTGTGGGAGAAGACCCCCGCCCGTCCTGCAAGGGCACAGTGCCTGGGGGCTGTGGGGAGAGCAAAATGGCTGCGATGAAGAGACCCTTCCCCTTGCATCATCCATCCCATGATGCCCAGGAGGTGCTGTGGAAGGGTCAGGAGACTCAATAATGGCAGGGGCGGCGGGGGGGGAAGGGGATAGGAACCCCTCCACTTCCCTACTCCAGTCATCTGGAGTCACCTGATGGACCAGGGACACAAAGTAGGAAGGGAACCCAAGAGTCACGGCTCCCCAGTCTTTCAGGTTATTGGGAATCCTGGTGCGAGAAGTAGGCAGAAGGGAGAGAAGGACAGATTTGGTTAAACCCCCAAACAAACTGATTGCTTGTCCCACTGATCTTGGTAATCCCCTCTCTCTTCAATCACCCCTGTAATCTGATTATTTCTCTCATTTTTCCCCCGGAGTTGAATTAACCTCATCAACCCAAAACCGCCACCTTAACCAATTCGGGGGTAGCGAATTCATCCCTTGCCCACATCCTTATCTCTTCCCTGTCCCACCTCCCCTCAACCATAGTACTCTCATTCGCATTCTTACTCTGTCTTCTCCCCCTACCTCTTCTTCAATCACCTTCATGAGAGCAGAAAGCCTCCTTGTGGTGCTCCCTCTCAACACCCTTAGCCTCGATTTCCTCTTGGTCAGTCTGCTGCCTCCAATTGCCCTGGGGACAGAACCTCTTGGATCTAGAAGCAGATGGGGCATCGTAGGCTGGGAGATAGCTCTACTCCACCACCCTTCTGACCCACCTCCCCGCTCCCACCAACACCACACCAGGCTCTCTCCCATCCCACTTGGGTTGACCATTTGATCGTGATTAGAGGAACCTCAAGGTTAGGTTGGAGTTAGGTTCCAGGCTATGGTTACAATTAGCCTACCTCTGGGGTGAGAATTAGGGTCAGGTGAGGTCATTGTTCTTATGAGGGATGTCCTGAAGATCTTGCTACAGGAAAGGTCTGGAAATGGCAATGACTCTTTTCCTTGGGGCAGGTGGCTGAGTGCCGGTCTGCCCGAGCCTCCTGGGCCTTTAGCCACTTCCTCTGTCGCCCCCCTCTTTCCACTTCAATTAATGTTCTAAGGTCAAGTCTGACCTCTGATCCAATGGGGGTGAATTAAGAACTAACTAAAGGACTTAGAGAGCTCTGAGTTTAGGAGAGTTCACAAATCAGACAGTAGGGAGCCAGTGCTGCTTCCTAGCCTGCCCCTCCCAGACACCACGGCTGTCTTTGCCCCAGAGCTAAATGCGGACGGTGTCGTACTCTCCCAAGCGCTTAAATACAGTGCTCTGCACACAGTAAGTGCTTGAGAAATACGACTGACCGACTGATAGGGTCAAAGTGGCTCTGTCCACCACAGAGCTCTGTCCCTGCTACTCACCAAAAAGAATGCCATTCTGGGATTAGTTTCCTTTTCCTCGCCCCTTCAACTTCACTTCAGGTGTCAGGCGTCTTCTCCTCATTACGCTCCTGCTCTGGAAAGAGATTTC
This sequence comes from Ornithorhynchus anatinus, assembly GCF_004115215.2. Classification (NCBI taxonomy): domain Eukaryota; kingdom Metazoa; phylum Chordata; class Mammalia; order Monotremata; family Ornithorhynchidae; genus Ornithorhynchus; species Ornithorhynchus anatinus. The sequence goes on from NC_041749.1 coordinate 104,450,977, forward strand.
ATTTCTCCAGAGGCGTGCCCATCAGCCCCTTTCTTCCAACCTGTTCTTCCAACAGGTGAGTTCCAGGGCAGACACGGATGGCGAACACACCCTGCAAACACCAGTCAGCCCAAGAACCTCGACTGAGGCTTCCTAAAAGATTTCCTGACCCCCTCCCCACCCGGCCCCCATGGCAGCAGTGCTATTAGGATGCTCAGTGCAACAGCAAAGCAGACTTCACCAGACATATCTGGCCAAAGATCTTCAACCTCCATCTCTTTCACCTTAAACTAGAATATCTGGCTCTTTCAGCACCGATGAAGCAATTAAAGAGTAAGTGCTTTGTAGTTATTTGGTTTCTGTAGTGATTTGCCAACTCCATTGTACTGTACTCTCCCAAGCGCTTAGTACAGTTCTTTGCACACAGTAAGCGCTCAAGAAATACCACCGATGACAACGGTGATCAAGACCCCACGTTACTGTCCCCTTTTCACCGGCGAGGGAGAAGATACAGGGGACATTTAAGCGGCTGGCCCGTGTGTCACAGCGAAGAAGTGAATCTAGGACTGACAGGAAAAGCCCCCTGGAAGTTTGAACTGAGGCAGGTTACTTGCATCTGCCTCTTACTTGGGCGAGGGGGTTTAGAGTCCCCTGCCCACCTCTAAAAGAAGGCACCAGCTACACGGATGGACACTCTCACCGATGGGTTATCTGCGGCGGAAGGCAAAGAAAGAACCAGGCCGATCAGGGAAGAGACTCACTGTTAAACAAACCACGGAGAGCTTTATTTATTAGAGTAGGGCAAGGAAATTTTAAGGTTCCTTTCTTCTTTCCATTTAGAGTCGGGGAGGTCCCCCTATCTGCCAGCCCTCCAGCTTGCCCATCTTCAATAGTGCTGCTGCCACCCCCAGGTACATGCAGGCTGATGCGCCGGTCATGTAATTGTGAGCTGGAAGACATCAAAGGAGAGGATCAGGCTTGGGCGCAGAATGCAAACTGCCCGAGAAACCACGAAGCAAGACACTTCCCCATTTCAGGACTCACGTCTCCTGGGTTCTAATGGGCAGAGTGAACGTTTAACTGCGCCATCTAAGACTGCAGAGTTGGTGGATCAGAGGCCACTGGGCCATCGCAGAGGGCGAATGGACCGGAAACAAGCCCGGGCCAAACCTGAAGTTAGTCTGGCCTTGCCCTTGGCAGGGGCCTTCCACTGTAGCCCCGGTGACCCAGGGGAAAACCAACCCCCGACTGAGTTTGCCTCAGTGTTGGCCCGACCAGGCCCTACAGGGTTCTACGGCCCCTCTCCAGCTGGAGCTCCGGACACACAGCAACTCAATCGACCACTGGGGAGGTGGGGGAGCTGTGGTCTAGCTGGGAGTCCATTAGTCTTGGGTCACTGGGTACCCCATCCCATGTCTCAAGCCTCAGGGGGGATTTGTGGCCCATTGAGGCTTACCCAGAAGTTTGGTTCCGGACCCAGATGCCCGCAGACTCCTTAAAGAATCTGTTCTATGCCCGAGTGGGCTCCTATGAGGGGAGGCCCCAGGGTCCTTTGGGGGCTCCCAAGGCCCCGCCCAGTCTCGAGTGCATAGGACGGGGCCATCCCTCAGCACATCTCTGTCCTGAGGGACAGAAAATGGATCCGAAATCTGAGCCTGTAGCCTCTGGGATTGGTAACTGCTTGCAGCCATTGTCTCAGACTGACTTTGGGCAAATCACTTAACCTCCTCGTGCTGCAGCTTCTTCCTCTGTGGAATGGGGAGGCTGGAACCCACCTTCCCAAAATGGGAGCTGAGAGACACAGCTAACAAGTATCACAGAGCACCTCACAAGATGAAACACTCCCATCTGGGTGGGAGACAAGGAGGACAGACACCGTGCTGTTTCTCCAAGCGGCGGAATCGTATCCCCGTTAGCTTCAGGAAGGGTTTATGTGCACCCCGACGTTTGGACAGTGGCCGAGCGGGGAGAGAGAAAGTGAGATAAAGGTTCAAGGTACCTTTTCCACACTTAAAAAAGTGATGGGAAGAAGGTTTTGGCTGCTGAGGGACAGGAGGGATCCCAGAGAGTTGTGGCAGAGAAATGGCCAAAAGGCCACTCTGATGGGAAATAGTGATGACTGATCTCACATGAAAGACTTCTTCTATAGGAAGAAATGTTAAAGAAACCAGTGCTATTTGGTTCAGTGGGCAGAACGTATGGAAGAGGAGACACTGAGGTATCATGAACTATCTACTGGGGAGATCTCCATACCCTCTTAACAGTAACATCATTTAGTTCAGTAGTTTTCAACAAAAACTTTGCTGTGGCTGCAAATAGATCACTATAAAGAAAACCAGAAGCCCCCATATTCGTGGTATTTAAAACACACCCGCTACCTCATTTGTTTGTCTGCATCTAATTCTCGATCTGTGTTTCTCTGAGGCTGTCCAGGAATCCCTGAGAGCCTGCATTCTCCAGGGTGGCCACATCTGAGCACACCAGTCTAGACCCTACCTTCCTATCCAATCATTGAGAATGGCAGCACTTGGGAAGGAATAGAAAGCCAAGTCTAGCAAGATTACATGACCTCCTTCAGTTGTGGCTACCTGGTCTGTCAGGATAATCAAAGAAGGAAATTAAATCAGGCTCAGATGAGTTCTCTTCACAGAGTCATGCTGAATGCTCCTCGATATCTTGTGCTCTTCTAGGGGAGGAGCAAACTGAGTGTTTGAGGACTTGATCGAGGATCTTGCCATGGGGTGAAATTAAAGTGGTTTGGCTGGGCTGAAGCAGCTAGGGAAAAACCAGGGAAACTACGTCTTCTGCCCGCTAACTTGGAAGGGGTTGGGGAGTAAGGGGATAAGATGAGAGTAGAATTCAGTGAGGGGACATCTTGAGAATGGAAAGAGAGACTGGTGCCGCTCGCGTTCAGAAGCATCCCAACATTCACACAATTGTTTTTAGTGCCGTGAAGCGGGGGAGTGGGGTGCTCTTATTCAACGTCACCTTTTTGGGACCAACGTGGCCGAAGACCAGAGGTGGGAAAGTGATTTACCCAAGGCCATGCTAGCAGACTGAGGTGGGATTAGAACCAGGAGCGTGTTCCCCCCAGCCACCCAACACACTTCCAAGTCCAAAGTTCCATCCCTCAGATGGCACTGCTTCAAGTCTGTCCTGCTACCACAAAGCTAACTAAGTACGACCATAGAGAAGCAGCGGCAAGGCCGGCCGGGGCTTACTTCGCACGCCGAAGGTCAGTCCTGCAGCACAACCGCCAAAGAAGTAGTTCAGGGGGTCATCTGGTTTCTCCCGGACCTGGGCACTGATACAGGAAGTAATGCCAAACATTGCGCCGACTGCAGCTGTAGTAGGAATAAGAAAGGAGAGGAAGCATATGAAATTCTGGCCCAGGAGAAGACGCACAAGGCAGGAGTATGAAGAGAGTCAAAAGCTTCAAGAAAAGTTTGGATAAGATCAGGAGGCGGTGATCCAACAGGCCGCTAGAGAGAATGCTGGGGACAATCGGGGGCCTAGTGTGAAAAGCATGGGACTGGGAATCAGGAGACCTAGGTTCTAGTTGGGTCGACCACTTATTATTATGATCATTGTGGTAACTGTAAGCGCTTACTGTGTGTCAAGCACTGTTCTTAAGCGCAGGGGTAGATACAAGTTATTCAGGTTGGAGACAGTCCCTGTCCCACATGGGGCTCACAGTCTGAGTAGGAGGGAGTACAGGTATTGAGTCCTCATTCATTTTGCAGCTGAGGAAACTGAGGGCTTGGGCAAGTTGCCCAAGGTTCTCTGACTCTTTCCATTAGGCCACGCTGCTTCTCTTGGGCAAGTCACTTAACTTCCCTGGGCCTCGATTTCCTCATCTGTAAAATAGGTCTAAAATGGTCACATCTCCCTCCCCCTTAAGACTGTGAGCTCCAGGAGAAGAGAGAAAAGGGAGGGGAGGAAAGGTTAGTACAATGCTCTGCAAAGTATTACCGATTAGGAGGGGAGGAAGAAGGTAGGAGGAAGTGGAAGAGAAGGAAAGAGAAAGAGCGGGGGAAGAGAACGTGGCACAGGTACTGACCACCCTTCCCGTTGGGCTGTCTCCTCATCCGCCACCTTCCTCCTCCTTACCAGGCCCCAAGGCCGGGTCCTCTTGCTCCCGGCATCCCATAAGGATGCTTGGCCCACACGAGTGGCTTGAGGGACTCAGCGGGGACAAGGTGGGGGTGGCAGCACCATCCACGGCACTAGCAAGCCACAGCCACTGCTGTCACACGAGCTATGACGGAGCCAGAGCCACTGCTACTTGCAGAGTGGCGCAGAACCTGCCTGGCTCCGTGACCTCAGTAGATGCCCCGGGTTGGCTGTGGGTTCAGGGGTGAGGCGATGGTTCACCTCCATGGGGCACTAGTGGAGACAAACTGGGACCTAGCTCCAGACCCGATCACGACCTGCCAACGTGAAGACAACATCTAGGCTCCAACTCTGGCTCCGCTCCGGCTTCAAGGGGCAAGGTGGGCTAGCTAACCCATTGCCCCTGGAGAGTTGGTGCTTAGAGGTGGCAGGTGACCCCTTTAGTCCCTTCAAACAGCACTGGCAGCCTCCTCTTCCACCGCCTCCTCCTGACAGGGAGCTCCTAAAACATCTCACAAACTCGAGAGCTAGCATTATGAAACATGCAGTAGAATGTCATTTTCTTACCCATGGTAAATGTGTATTTCCCTGCCCTCTGCATTCCTTCGATGAGCGACTCAGGTGGGTAAAATACAAGGTTGTAAGCCGAGGCAATCAAACCTGTGAGAGGAGAGATGGTCATCCGGAGGTCAGTCCAAAGATTACCAAAGATTTTCGTCCCATGAACGCTTGACCCTCTCCCACACCAACCCCAAATCCCCAGGATTCATCTCCTTTTTGGCGCCGCAACAGACCTTAGAGCCCAGTCAGGAGACGGGTCGGGGTCAACACGTGAGGATCACCCAGCCCATGTTCACCCAGCTCCAGTCTTCCTGAGCCTCTCAGAACCTGCCCGCATCCCGGGGGGAGGGCCAACTCCAAATTTCAGAAACAGGGTGGGGTGTAAACCGCCTGCTTTGAACACATCAGCCACCCGCTTCTCTCGAGACCACATCACCATGTTTCCTGATTTGTTCCAAAGAGTCAGTTTCCAACCGTACCTCTGCCTCATTCGCAAAGGGAATCGATGCCGCCAGGCTGACCGGGCCAAACAATTAGGACCAAAATCCACCCATTCTCACCTACATTAGCACCATGCTCATCCTCTCCTACCTTGAACCTGCATGGGCCCAGCCACGGAAAAAAGTGGGTTGGACACATCCTGCCCTACGCTTCCCCACCCAGTCTGGTCTCCTCTGGCTATGGGAGTGGATGGTCCCTGGCCCACCCGATGGTCGTGGAGATGTTTGCCGTACATGTGCCAGGCTGGGCTGAATCCTCGCCTCCTATCCCACCTCTCTCTCCCTCTTCAACTAGTCCTCCCAGAAGTCAGGTCAGGCCCAGCTAGATCTGAACAAAAGAAAGAATCAAGTACTGGCCTGGCTCTGCTTGCAGGGTGGTGGGAAACCCTGTTGTTTTGGCCTGTGCAGAGCTCTACCTTTCACTACACCCCATATAAAAGAACTCGCAAACATGCAATTCCCGCCCCTACTCCAGATTCCCATTAAAACCTAAGAGATCAAAGAGATCAAATTTAAATTTACTGACCAAAAGAAATACCTCTTCACCCAGTGGGTAGTAAACATAGGAACTCATTACCTCAAGAATTCATGCGACCAAAAACAAGCATAAGGTCAAGAAGGATCTCTCTAAAGGTAGGGACAGTAAGTCGGTAGTAGCGTGCCTTAGTGGAAAGAGCACAGGCTTGGGAGTCGGAGGATGTGGGTTCTAATCCCGGCTCCGCTACCTGTCTGCTATGTGATCTCGGGCAAGCCGCTTAACTTCTCTGTGCCTCAGGTACCTCATCTGTGAAATGGGGATTACAGACTGTGAGCCCTACGTTGGACAACCTGATTACCCTGTAGCTACCCCAGCGCTTAGAAAGGTGCTTGGCACATAGTAAGCACTTAAATACCATAATTATTATTAATGGGTTACTGGAGAGAAAAAGTCTGGACTGTCCAAAGATCAAGGTGGACCAACCATCACACTATTCTGCCATGCATCCTCGGGCACCACCGTCAAAGACGCTATGCTCGGCTGGCTGGCCCTTTCTGCCTGGAACCCCTGACTCTAGATTTGATAAGACTCCACATGGTTCAGCAGGATGCCATCTGACCAAGCCCTGTTAGCTTGGAATCCATGGGCTTAGCTCAGTGTGTGCAGGGCTCTGAGGGTTGTTTATTTGCTCCTGATGGGAGCACGTTCAGAGTGTTGTGTTGCTCAGCTGGAATGTGAGACAGACCCTAACCGCAAGGGCAGGGATTGTGTCCTATTTCTTCTGTATATTTTCCAAGGGCCTGGTACAGGGTTAGGTACACAGTAGGTACTTGGTCAGCCCCAGTGACGATGACAATAATGAGTAAGATTTAACAAGCATTTATTAAGAGGTCTCTATGAATGGCAAAAGACTGATCATTGGACTACTGTATTACTACAATATCTGCACCTTTCAAGGACTTGATATTTCCCCCACCCTCAGCCCCACAGCACTTACGTACATAGTCACAATTTATTTTAATGTGTCTCCCCATCTAGACTGTAAGCTCCTTATGGGCAGAGAACGTGACCACCAACTCTGTTATACTGTACTCTCTCATGTGTTTAGTACAGTGCTCGCCATATGGTAAGCAATAAATAATAATAATAATAATAATAATAATTGTTATTTTTTAAGTGCTTACTACATGCCAGGCACTGTACTCAACGCTGGGGTGGATAAACACAAATAGGGTTGGACATAGTCCTTGTCCCACATGGGGCTCACAGTCTCAATCCCCATTTTACACATGAGGTAACTGAAGCCCAGAGAAGGGAAATGCCTCACCCAAGGTCATACACCAGATTGGTTGACTGAGATAGGAATGAGTAAAGTTCTCAGGCCAAATAAGAGTGTGAGCCCCACGTGGGACAGGGATTGTGTCCAACCTGATTAACATGTATCTGTTCCAGTACTTAGAACGGTGTTTAACAAGTTATTAGTATTATAACTGCACGCAGCACCGGCCACTATGATATCACAGAACCACTAGCTGATGGTTTTGTGCGGTTTTCACGTCATTGTGCCCTATTTCCACTCTGTCTCCTTGCCCCTTTCCAATCTCTCCACCAACTTCCTTCCAATCTCCCCTTATTTTTCAGTGCACCGACATCGCCCCCCTCCTCATCCCCCACAACTCCCTCTGTGTTACTCCAAGTTGCCAATCCAGATCCAGGAGTCAAACTAAGATGGGCAAACATCCATCTCCCCCTCTAGACTGTAAGATTGTTGTGGACAGGGAATGTGCCTGTTTACTGTTATATTGTTCTCTCTCAGGCCCTTAGTACAATGCTCTGCACACAGTAAGCGCTCAATGAATACGACTGACTTACTAATTGTGTGTGTGTGTGTGTGTGTACACACACACATACATTGTTTGAAAGTTGGCCTGAATAGGCCAGATGCCATGCTGACATTGGAAAGGAGCAAGGGATTACATGTAGGAACTGTTCCTGGACCCGAAATGGGGGAAAAGGTGGGTTCTCCTGAAATCCCATTCCTAAAATTAAAAAAAAAAAAAGCAACCCAGACAGAGGCAACCTATAAATACATTAATTTAGTGACCAGGATTGTAGGAAAATGGAGTTCGGGCATCTCTTCTCTTCTACAGCTGTGGTCTCTGAGCAGAAGGCATAATGAAAACGGCCGCCTCTAGCTCAGACATTCAGGAAACTGCAGAACACGAGACCTTTTGGTCCCACTTCTGATCCTACTAAGGTCTGCCCCACCTCAAGGTCAGAAGACAGGACCTAAGCATCTCTCCCCTCCTCTGCAGTTCCAGTCTTGCGGACAGTGGAGTCTTCTAAAATTCCACTTTCTCAAAGTGTGATGGATAGTGTGTGAGTGAGTGAGAGAGAGAGAGAAGGAAGAGTGTGCGTGTCCATACACATTAAGCACAATCATATCGCTGGCAAGACGGTCTAGTGAGAAGCAGTGTGGCTCAGTGGAAAGAGCCCGGGCTTGGGAGTCAGAGGTCATGGGTTCTCATCCTGGCTCCGCCACTTGTCAGCTGGGTGACTGTGGCAAGTCACTTCACTTCTCTGTTCCTCATTCATTCAATAGTATTTATTGAACACTTACTATGTGCAGAGCACTGTACTAAGTGCTTGGAATGTACAATTCGGCAACAGATAGAGACAATCCCTGCCTCAGTCACCTCACCTGGAAAATGGGGATGAAGACTGTGAGCCCCACGTGGGACAACCTGATCACCTTGTATCAGCCCCCCACCAACGCTTAGAACAGTACTTAGTAAGCGCCTAACAAATACCATAATCATCATTATTATTGGACATCACATTCAGCCCCCCTGACTCCACCTTTTTCAGACCTCCTGACCCTCACCCTACCCCTATTTATACACATTTCAAAGGCATGCTTTGGCCTCCTTTGCAGGATAATAATAATAATAGTAATGTTGGTATTTGTTAAGCGCTTACTATGTGCAGAGCACTGTTTTAAGCGCCGGGGGTAAATACGGGGTCATCAGGTTGTCCCACGTGAGGCTCACAGTCTTCATCCCCACTTTCCAGATAGGGAACTGAGGCCCCGAGAAGTGAAGTGACTTGCCCACAGTCACACAGCTGACAAGTAGCAGGGCCGAGATTAATTAACGTTGGTATTTGCTTGTTAAGCGCTTACTATGTGCAGAGCAGTGTTCTAAGCGCTGGGGGAGATAAAGGGTCATCAGATTGTCCCACGTGAGGCTCACAGCCTTCACCCCCATTTTACAGATGAGGGAACTGAGGCCCAGAGAAGTGAAGTGACTTGCCCACAGTCACACAGCTGACAAGAGGCAGAGTCGGGATTCGAACCCATGACCTCTGACTCCCAAGACCGCGCTCTTTCCACTGAGCCACGCTGCTTTCCATGAGATTCGAACCCGTGACCTCTGACTTCCAAGCCCGGGCTCGTTCCACTGAGCCACGCTGCTTCTCTCTCCTCTCCTGCAAGCCCAAACCCCCTCACGGCGAGCGAAGCCGTCCTCTACGCCCTCATTCCGAGGCAGTGACCCCCGTGTCCTCTCCTCTTCCCGCCTCCCTTCGGGTGTCCCCGCACCCACACCCTCTCCCCCGCCTTCTCACCGATGCCGCTGCCCATCTTGGTGGTGACATAAGCCTTGCGATGACAGTCGGTGCCGTCCGGGATATCCCAATATTCCTTCACTAACCTCGACGCCATGACTCCTCCGCCTTCGGCCAAGGGCAGCGCGGAATCTCGCGAGAAGCGCGCGCCCTCTGCACGCAACTTTATTGAGCACACGGCCCGGACACGGACAAAAGGGAGGCGGGGCCGGAGCCGCTCTTTTGGGTTGTATTTAATGGTCTTTCTTACGCGCTGAGCTAAACGCTGGGGTAAAAATAAAAAAAAAATGGTGGTATTTGTTAAGCCCTTACTATGTGCAAAGCACTGTTCTAAGCGCTGGGGGATACAAGGTGATCAGGTTGTCCCATGTGGGGCTCACAGTTTTCATCCCCATTTTCCAGAGGAGGGAACTGAGGCACAGAGAATAATAATGTTGGTATTTGTTAAGCGCTTACTATGTGCAGAGCACTGTTCTCAGCGCTGGGGTAGATACAGGGTCATCAGGTTGTCCCACGTGAAGCTCACAGCCTTCACCCCCATTTTCCAGATGAGGAAACTGAGGCACAGAGAAGTGAAGTGACTTGCCCACGGTCACACAGCTGACAAGTGGCAGAGCCGGGATTCGAAACCATGTCCTCTGACTCCCAAGCCCGTGCTCTTTCCACTGAGCCACACTCCTAAAGTGAAGTGACTTGCCCACAGTCACCCAGCTGGCAAGGAACGGAGTGGGAATTAGAACCCACGACCGCTGACTCCCAAGCCCGGGCTCTTTCCACTGAGCCACGCGGCTTCGACAAGCCCATCAGGTTGGACACAGTCCATGTCCCATATGGGGCTGACGGTCTTAATCTCCATTCTGCAGCTAAGGGAACTGAGGCGCAGAGAAGTGAAGTGACTTCCCCCAAATCGCACAGGAGATAATAATGATAACGACAGTGTTCTCTAAATGCTTATTATATGTCAAGCGCTGTTCTGGCTGAGGTAGACATAAGCTAAAGGGGTTGGACACAGTCACGGTCTTAATCCCCTTAATCACCACCATCCTCTTCATTTCTCAAGTCCATTACCTAAGTCCACTGCTCTCCTCATCTTCAAAGCCCTTCTGGAATCACATCTCCACCAGGAGGCCTTCTCTGATTAGCTTTTAATATTCCCACTTTATCCCCCGTCCACTGCCACTTGATAATTTTTATGCCACCTAAATACTTGGGTATTCATACCCTTGTGGCGTTTTTGTATATTTCTTTATAGTCTCGCTTTCCTTTATCTGTAATTTAATATCTATCACCTTCACTAAATTGAAAACTCCTCGAGGGCAGGGGTCATGTCTATTTGTTGCATTACACTCTCCCAAGTGTTTATTTGCAGTGCTCTGCAGACAGTAGGTGCCCAATCTATCACCGTGGATGGCACGACCATCCTTCCCGTCTCTCGGGCCTGCAATCTCGGTGTCATCCTTGACTCGTCTCTCTCGTTCACCCCACACATCCTATCCGTTACCAAGACCTGCCGGTTTCACCTCTACAATATCGCCAAGATCCGCCCTTTCCTCTCCACCCAGATGGCTACCTTACTGCTACGGGCTCTCGTTATATCCCGGCTAGACTACTGTGTCAGCCTTCTCTTTTTTTTTTTTTTTTTGTTGGTATTTGTTAAGCGCTTACTATGTGCCAAGCACTGTTCTAAGCGCTGGGGTAGACACAGGGGAATCAGGTTGTCCCACGTGGGGCTCACAGTCTCAATCCCCATTTTACAGATGAGGGAACTGAGGCACCGAGAAGTTAAGTGACTTGCCCAAAGTCACACAGCTGGCAAGTGGCAGAGCTGGGGTTTGAACCCATGACCTCTGACTCCAAAGCCCGTGCTCTTTCCAGTGAGCCACGCTGCTTCTCTCTGACCTCCCTTCCTCCTCTCTCGCCCCGCTCCAGTCTATTCTTCACTCCGCTGCCCGGCTCATCTTCCTGCAGAAACGATCTGGGTGTGTCACTCCCCTTCTTAAACAACTCCAGTGGTTGCCTATCAACCTCCGCTCCAAACAAAAACTCCTCAATCTAGGCTTCGAGGCTCTACATCACCTTGCCCCTTCCTACCTCTCCTCCCTTCTCTCTTTCTACCGCCCACCCCGCACGCTCCGCTCCTCCGCCGCCCACCTCCTCACCGTCCCTCGGTCTCGCCTATCCCGCCGTCGACCCCCGGGCCACGTCCTCCCGCGGTCCTGGAACGCCCTCCCTCCTCACCTCCACCAAACTGATTCTCTTCCCCTCTTCAAAACCCTACTTAAAACTCACCTCCTCCAAGAGGCCTTCCCAGACTGAGCTCCTCTTCTCCCTCTACTCCCTCTACCACCCCCCTTCACCTCTCCGCAGCTAAACCCTCTTTTCCCCCTTTCCCTCTGCTCCTCCCCCTCTCCCTTCCCCTCCCCTCAACACTGTACTCGTCCACTCAACTGTATATATTTCCATTACCCTATTTATTTTGTTAATAAATTGTACATTGCCTTGATTCTATTTAGTTGCCATTGTTTTTACGAGATGTTCTTCCCCTTGACTCTATTTATCGCCATTGTTCTTGTCTGTCCGTCTCCCCCAATTAGACCGTAAGCCCGTCAAACAGCAGGGACCGTCTCTATCTGTTGCCGACTTGTTCATTCCAAGCGCTTAGTACAGTGCTCTGCACATAGTAAGCGCTCAATAAATACTATTGAATGAATGAATGAATGAACAATCAATCAATCAGTCGTATTTATTGCGCACTTACTGTGTGCAGAGCACTGTACCGAGCTCTTGGGAGAGCATAATATAACAATATAACCCGACACAGACAGCCCACGATGAGCACACAGTTTGGAGGAAAAACACTATTGATTGATTTGCTTCTCTCAAGCAAAACTCCTCCTTACCCCTCACTCTCAGTTCACCTGCCAGTGATCACTGGTCACACCTTTCCACTGCAAGGTTCACATCACCAAACTGCCTCCGGCCCCCACGCACTCACCGCCCTCTTAAAAAGCCCCCTCCTCCAAGAGGCCTTCCCTGATTAGCCCCCATCTTCCCAGTCACATCATCCTATTAGCTATCCTAGGACTCGTGTGTTTATCTCAATGGTAAAATGGGGATTAAACATGTGTTCTCCCTCCTACTTAGACTGTGAGCCCCCTGTGGGATGGAGACTGTGTCCAATCTGATAAATTCGTCTCTACCCCGGCTCTTAGAAAAGTGCTTTGACATGTACCATAATAACAAAAATGATAACAATCTATCATTATTTCATTCATTCATTCAATAGTACTTATTGAGCGCTTACTATGTGCAGAGCACTGTACTAAGCGCTTGGGATGAACAAGTCGGCAACAGATAGAGACAGTCCCTGCCGTTTGACGGGCTTACAGTCTAATCGGGGGAGACGGACAGACAAGAACGATGGCACTAAACAGCGTCAAGGGGAAGAACATCTCGTAAAAACAATGGCAACTAAATAGAATCAAGGCGATGTACAATTCATTAACAAAATTATTTACCTCATCTAACAGACCATGGGAACCTACAAAAGCAAAGGAACTTGTCTTATTTTTCTCTAGTCCCTCATTCTTAACCTAGTGAGTTTCCCCCTGCACTCCTCTTCCCCCCGAGGAGGTCTGATGGCCAAGACTTCCTCTCTCATCTACTCTCTTGGGGCCCAAAGTCCAACCCCGCAACACACCCTAGTGGATGGAGCACAGGCTTGGGAATCAGAAGGACCTGGGTTCTAATCCTGCCTCCGCCACTTTTCTCCCGTGTGACCTTGAGCAAGTCGTGCCACTTCTCTGTGCCTCAGTTCCCCTCATCTGTAAAATGGGGATTAAGACTGTGAGCCCCGTATGGTACATGGACTGTGTCCAACCTGATTAGTGTGTATCTACCCCGGTGCTTAGTACAGTGTCTGGCACATAGTAAGCACTTAACAAATACCATTAAAAACAAAACCAAAAAACCTCAAGGAAGGTATGTTCCTTCCTGGCCTCGAGTCTGGAGGAACGCACCCCTACCCAAAAGTAAGGTTGGGTTATCCTTCTGGGCTGTTGGGCCTTGGAGTTAATTACTACTACGTCCCGGGAAACCCAGAGGGAAATCAATCAATCGGTGGTATTTATTGGGTGTTTATACTGTGTGCAGAGTACTCTACCGGGAGAGTACTATACGAGAGAGTTCGGAGGCACAATCCCTGCTTTCATGGAGTTTACAGTTTAGACAGACATTAAAAATAAACTACAGATGGGGAAATGGCAGAGTTCCTGTGGGGCTGGGGGTGACTGTCAAGTGCTTAAGGGGTACATACCCAAGAGTATAAGCAAAGGAGAAGGGAGGGCAAATAGGGGAATTGAAGGCCCAGTCAGGAAAGGCCTCTTGAAGGAGATGTGATCTTAGGAGGGCTTTGAAGGAAGAGAATGATGGTAGTCTGGCAGAGATGAAGGGAGAGGGAGTTCCAGGCATCAGGAAGGGCACGGACCTTTCATCCCTGAATTATCCAGACCTTACTTCCACCCCGCCATTCACTGTTGACCACACCACCACCCTCCCTCTCTCGCAAGTCCGCAACCTTGGCATTATCCTCAACACATCCCCTCACACCTTAGCAAAACATTTGCCCTCTCCCTTCTTCCCTCCCTAACCACCACCTTCAACTGTTCACTCTCCAATGGCTTCTTCCCCACTGCTTTCAAACATGCTCACGTATCTCCTATCCTAAAAAAAACCCCTTCCTTGACCCCACGGCTCCCTCCAGTTATCGCCCCATCTCCCTCCTACCATTCCTCTCCAAACTCCTTGAGCCAGTTGTCTACACCCGCTGCCTTGGCTTCCTCTTCTCCGATTCTCTTCTAGACTTCCTCCAATCCAGCTTTTGCCCCCTTCACTCCACAGAAGCTGCCCTCTCAAAGGTCCTTAATGACCTCCTTCTTGCCAAATTCAGTGGCTTTTATTCCATCCTAATCCTCCTCGACCAATCAGTTGTCTGCGACACTGTGGAGCACCTCCTTCTCCTGGACACATTATCTAACCTTGGCTTCACTGACACTGTCCTCTCCTGGTTCTCCTCCTATCTCTCAGGTCATTCATTTTCAGTTTCTTTTGCAGGCCCCTTTTCTGCCTCCCATCCTCTGAGGGAGTCCCTCAAAGCTCTATTCTTCACCTCACCCACTCCCTTGGAGAACTCATTCGCTCCCATGGCTTCCACTACCATCTCTATGTGGATGATTCCCAAATCTACATCTCTAGTTCTGACCTCTCTCCTTCTCTGCAGTCTTTTCCTCCTGCCTTCAGGACATCTCTACTTGGGATGTCCCGCCGATACCTCAAGCTTAACACGTCTGAAAGAGAACTCCTCATCTCTCCACCCAAACCCTGTCCTCCCACTGACTTTCCCATCACTGTCAACCTCTATCCTCCCTGTCTCACAAGCCTTTAACTATGGCATTATCCTCTACCCATCTCTCTCAGTCAACCCACGTGTTCAATCTGTCACCAAATCCTATTGGTTCAGCCTTCACAACATCGCTAAAATCCACCTTTCCCTCTCCAGACTGCTATCGCGTTTATCCAAGCATTTATCCTATCCCACCCTGATTACTGCATCAGTCTCCTTACTGACCTCCCTGCTTCCTGTTTCTCCCTCCTCCGGTCTATACTTCACTCTGCTGCCCAGATTATTTCAGTCCCTGTTCCCCACTCTTCAAGAACCTCCAGTGGTTGCCCATCCACCTCCGCATCAAACAGAAACTCCTTACCACTGGCTTTAAAGCACTCAATCACCTTGCCCCCTCCTCTCTTACCTCGCCGATTTGCTCCTACAACCCAGAACGGTCACTCGGCTTCTCTAATACCAACCTACTCACTGTACCTGGATCGCATCTGTCTCGCTACTTACCCCTGGCCCACATCCTGCCTCTGGCCTGGAACGCCCTCCCCCTTCATATGTGACAGACCATCGATCTCCCCACCTTCAGAGCCTTATCAAAATCACACCTCGTCCAAGAGGCCTTCCCCGACTAAGTCCTTATTTCTCCTACTCCCTTTCCCTTTTGTGTTGATCCTGCACTTGGATTTGTACCCTTTATTCACCCCACGGCACTTGCATCTGTATCGGTGATTTATTTTAATGTCGGTCTCCTCCTCTAGATTGGGAACACCTTGTGTGCAGGGAATATGTCTACCAACTGTTGTATTGCACTCTCCCAAGCTCTGCACGCAGTAAGTGTTCAACAAATACAGTCGACAGATCAATTGATCTCTCGCCTTCGACTCACATATTCAGTCACCATTTCCCGTCGAGTCTCTCTTTCACGACAGTTCTAGAATCCACCCCCTCCTCTCCATCCAAACTGCCACCCCACTGGTCCAAGCACTCGTCATATCCAGCCTAGACTACTGCATCAGCCTCCTCATCGACTGACCTCGTCATCTCCGGCCTCTTCCCTCTCCAGTCCATGCCTCACTCTGATGCCTATGCCATTGTTCCGGATGCATTCCTCAAAACCCCCCAGCGGGTTGACCATCCGTCTTCACATCGAACAAGCTCCCTTTTACTTTAAGGCACTCAATCAGTTCTCTCTCTCCACTCTTATCTCACTCCTCTCCCACTAAAGCCCAGCCTGCACACTTCACTCCTCTAACCCCAACCTACTCACCATCCCTCGGTCTCATCTCGCTCACTGCCGACCTCTTGCTCACACCCTCCCTCCTACCTGGAATTCCCACCCCTTTCATATCCGATAGACCACCGCTCTCCCCATCTTCAAAAGCCCAGCTGAAACCACATCCGGTCCAAGCAGCTTTCCCCAGCTAAACCCTCATCTCTCCACCCCATTCCCCCCCTTCCGCATCCACCAGTGCACTGAAGTCTGTGTTGCAGTGATGCAGAAGGGAGTGGGAGAAGAGAAAATGAGGGCTTAGTCGGGGAAATCCTCTCGGAGGAGATGTGCCTTCGACAAGGCTTTGAAGGCGGGGAGAGCGATCGTCTGTCAGATATGAAGAGGGAGGGCGTTCCGGGTCCGAGGCAGGACGTGGGCGAGCGATAGGCAGCGAGAAAGAGGAGATCGAGTTAACTTTGAGTAGCTTAGCATTAGAGGAGTAAAGTGTGCTGTTTGGGTTGTAGTAGGAGAGCAGCAAGGTAAGGTAGGAGAGGGAAAGGTGCCTGAGTGCTTTAAAGGAGTTTCTGTTTGATGTGGGGGGAGGCTGGGAAGTCACTGGAGGTTGTTGAGGAGTGAGGACATGCACTGAATGTTTCTGTAGAAAAATGATTTGGGCAGCAGTGGAACGCAGTAAGTAGTGCAGAGCAGTGTGGTCCCGTGGAAAGAATACAGGCCTGGGAGTTGGAAGGATGAGGGTTCTAATCCCAGGTCTGCCACTTGTCTGCTGTGTGATCTTGGGCAAGTCACTTAACTTTGCTGTGCCTCCATGACTTCATCTGTAAAATGGGGATTAAGATCATGAGCCCCATGTGGGACAGAGACTGTGTCCAACCTGATCTGTATTGTTCTTTGCCAAGCGCTTAGTACAGTGCTCTGCACAGAGCAAGCCCTTAATAAATATGACTGAATGAATAAATGAATTAGCTTGCATCTACTCCAGCTCGTTCATACAGTGCCTGGCACATAGTAAGCACTTAACGTATACCATAAAAAAAAGTAAGTCAACCACATCCTCTTGGGGACTTTCCAGACATTTTGTCTTCCTGCCTTCTCTTGTCAGTGTACCAAGGCATTTGATTTATTATTAATAATAATAATAATAATAATGATGGCATTTTTTAAGCACTTACTATGTGCAAAGCACTGTTCTAAGCGCTGGGGGGGATACAAGGTGATCAGGTTGCCCCACGTGGGGCTCACAGTCTTAATCCCCATTTTACAGATGAGGGAACTGAGGCACAGAGAAATTAAGTGATTTGCCCAAAGTCACACAGCTGACAAGTGGAGGAGCCGGGATTAGAACCCATGACCCCTAACTCCCAAGCCCAGGCTCTTTCCACTGAGCCACGCTGCTGAGCGACTCCTTTGTTTTTCTGTAATCTACCTCCTTCAAGTTTAGGTAAAGACTTGTTCTCTTTTGTGGGATTTAATGAACCATTTTTTGATTTTACAGACTTTGAGAGTGACTCCTGTCAGCCTTAGTTTTTACAGATTGAAGAGTAGTAATCTTTTCATATTATCCTCCTATAGGAGCTGAATATGGAGGACAATAGATTTTTTTGCTCTTGCTAATCTTCACTTTTTGTTTCTTGTTTTTGCTTTTCCCCTTATTTTTTCAACCCGCCAATCAATCAGTGGTATTTATTGAGCTCTTACTGTGTGCAGAGCCCTGTTCTGAGCATTTAATAATTACAATTTATTGTTATTTCTGTCAGGCACTTACTATGCGCCTGACACTGACCTAAGCACTGGGGTGGATACAAGCAGACCAGGTTGGACATGGTCCCTGTCCTACATGGGGCACAGTCTTAATCACCATTTCACAGCTGAGGTAGCTGAGGCCCAGAGAAGTGAAGTGACTTGCCCGAGGTCACACAGCAGACAAGCAGCAGAACTGGGATTAGAACCCAGGTCCTTCTGACTCTCAAGGCCCCGTCTCTATCCACCAGGCCACGCCCCTTCTAATTGGCACCGTACTCAGCGCTTCATGCGTGGAAAAGATTCTCCAGCCCACTGGTGATGGCACAGTGGTATAATAATGTTGGTATTTGTTAAGCACTTACTATGTGCAGAGCACTGTTCTAAGCGCTGGGGGAGATACAGGGTCAGGTTGTCCCACGTGAGGCTCACAGTTAATCACCATTTTACAGATGAGGTAACTGAAGCACGAAGTTAAGTGACTTGCTCACAGTCACACAGCTGACAAGTGGCAGAGCTGGGATTTGAACTCATGACCTCTGACTCCTGCTGCTGCTGCTAAGGTCTCAGAGATATCTTCTAAACACTGTACTAAACTCTTAGTGCAGAGCTCTGCACACAGTAAGCACTCAACAAGTACAACGGATCAATCGATTTGCTGTGACCACTGCAGACTGTGCCTGTACTTCTTACGAGCTGCCTTATAAAACATGCTGGTGAACCCGTGGGATAGTGGATAGAGCACGGGCCTGGGAGTCAGAAGGTCATGGCTTCTAATCCTCACTCTGCCTCTTGTCTGCTGTGTGACTTCGGGCAGGTCGCTCCACTTCTCTGGGCCTCAGTGACCTCATCTGGAAAATGGGCATTGAGACTGAGTCCCATGTGGGACAGGGACCGGGTCCACCCTGATTTGCTTGTATCTACTCCAGCGCATAGTGGAAAGAGCCCGGGCTTGGGAGTCAGAGGTCATAGGTTCTAATCCCAGTTCTGCCACTTGCCAGCTGTGTGACTTCGGGCAGGTCACTTCACTTCTCTGTGCCTCAGTTACCTCATCTGTAAAATGGGGATTAAGACTGTGAGTCCCACGTGGGACCACCCGACCACCTTTTATCCCCTCCGCCCGCCGGGGACTTAGAACAGTGTTTCGCACATAGTAAGCGCTTAACAAATGCCATCATCATTATTATTATTATTATTACAGTGCCTGGCACATAGTAAGAGCTTAACAAATATCATAATTGTTATTATTACTATTACCCAGGGAGACCAGGAGAGAGAATGTGGATGACACCAAGTAAATGAATCAATAATATTTATTGAGCACGGTGCTAAGCACTGAGGTCACATCTCCTCCGAGTGCCCTTCCCCCATTAGGCCCTCTTTCCTCCCACCCCAGCCCCCTCTCCCTTCTGCGTATCGTCTATGCACTCGGATCCGTGACCTTTAGGCATTTGATATTCACCCTCTCAGCCTCTCAAGCACTTATGGACAGATCTTTAAATTATATATTATAAATTATTTATTTATATTGTCTGTCTCCCCCTCTAGACTGTAAGCTTGCTGTGGGCAGGGAATGTGTCTGCCAACTCTGTTGCGTGGTGCTCTCTCCCAAGCGCTTAGTACAATGCTCTGCACACAGTAAGCACTGAATAAAGACCGTTTATGCGACAGAGTCAGTAGACTCGATCCCTGTCCTTACGGAGCTTACGATCTCGTGGGGGAGGGTGGCAGCGGAGGAGGTGATAGACACTGAAACAAACCACAGGTAGGGGGCTGCAACAGAGTTTCAAGACAACAATGATAATGATAGTGGTACTTGTTAAGCGCTCACTATGTGCGAAACACTGTTCTAAGCCCCCGGGGTTTCAAGCACCATACTAAGCACTGGAGGGGAATACAAGCAAATTGGTTTGGACCCTGTCCCACATGAGGCTCACGGTCTTAATCCCCATTTTTACAGATGAAGTAACTGCGGCCCAGAGAAGTGGCGAAGCGGGGATTAGCATTTCCTCACCACTCTGCAAAAACAACTCAAGTTCACGCCCTGCCTGTGGTTGGGCATAACTTTCCCTTCTTAATCATTAGTGTCTGAGCGATGCCGTACCCAGACGGTGCCCTGGTAATTTTGTAAATCGCGGCGTTCGAGTGGGCAAGAAATTCTCTTTGTGCCACTCACGCCGGTGGGAACAGTCTTGCCCCCCTGGGAACAGAAGGGTAACTCTGCTGACTCTGAACTCGCATATATCTGTCAACCGTCTTTTCCTATGAGGATATACCTCCTCAAAGGTAGGGGGGGGATCTTTTTTTTGTCGTGGTATTCGTTAAGCACTTGCTGTGTGTCGGGCATAGATACGAGCCCAAGTGGGGCTCACCGTCTTAATCCCCGTTTTCCAGATGAGGTAACTGAGGCCCAGAGAAGTGAAGCGACTTGCCCAAGGTCACCCAGCAGCCAGGTGGCGGAGCCGGGATGAGGACCCACATTCTCTGACTCTCAGGCTCTGAATTTCGCCTAGGCCGCGCTGCTTCTCGTCTTCAGTACTTATTCTCTAGGAGCTCTGAGTGTCTGGTGAAACGCTCCATCCCCTTGCCCCCTCCTACCTCACCTTGCCCGTCTCCTACTCAGCGTGGCTCGGTGGAAAGAGCCCGGGCCTAGAGGCTTCAAGGCTCTCCATCACCTTGCCCCCTCCTACCTCTCCTCCCTTCTCGCTTTCTACCGCCCACCTCCTCACCGGCCCCCGTTCTCGCCTATCCCGCCGTCGACCCCCGGGCCACGTCCTCCCGCGGTCCTGGAACTCCCTACCTCCTCACCTCCGCCAAACGAACTCTCTTCCCCTCTTCAAAACCCTACTTAAAGCTCACCTCCTCCAAGAGGCCTTCCCAGACTGAGCTCCCCTTTTCCCTCTGCTCCCTCTGCTCCCCCTCTACCCCCCCCCATTCACCTCTCCTCAGCTAAGCCCTCTCTTCCCCCCTTTCCCTCTGCTCCTCCCCCTCTTCCTTCCCCTCCCCTCAGCACTGTGCTCGTCCGCTCAATTGTATATATTTTCATTACCCTATTTATTTTGCTAATGCGGTGTACATCACCTTGATTCTATTTATTTGCTATTGTTTTAATGAGATGTTCTTCCCCTCGATTCTATTTATTGCCATTGTTCTTGTCTGCCTGTCTCCCTCGATTAGACTGTAAACCCGTCAAAGGGCAGGGACTGTATCTGTTCCCGATTTGTCCATTCCAAGAGCTTAGTACAGTGCTCTGCACATAGTAAGCGCTTAATAAATACTATTGAATGAATGAGTCGGAGGTCATGGGTTCTAACCCCGGCTCTGCCACTTGTCAGCTGTGTGACTGTGAGCAAGTCACTAACTTCTCTGGGCGTCAGTTCCCTCATCTGTCAAATGGGGATGAAGACCGGGAGCCTCACATGGGACAACCTGATGACCCCGTCTCTCCCCTGGCGCTTAGAACAGTGCTCTGCACATAGGACGCGCTTAACCAATGCCATCATCGTCAGACAACCTGATGACCCTGGATCTCCCCCAGCGCTTAGAACAGTGCTCGGCACATAGTGAGCGCTTAACAAATACTAACATTATTATTATTACTATTACTTCCACCGAGCCACGCCGCTTCTCCGTCGGGTCCCGTCCTCTCCCGGAGGGGGCGTGGCGGGGCCCGGGGAGGAGGGAGCGGGGGCGGGGCGGGGCGGGACCGGCCGATGGCGGCGCGGCTTCCGGCGGGATGGCGGGGCCGTCGCCCGTGCAGATCCGCGAGGCCAACGCGCACTTGGCGGCTGTGCACCGGCGGGCGGCGGAGCTGGAGGCCCGCCTCGGGGCGGCGGAGCGCACGGTGCGGGAGCAGGCCGAGAGCCTCATCCGCAAGGACGACCAGCTGAGGGGGGCCCTGCGAGACCTAGCCCAGGCCAAGGACAGGTAGCCACGGAGACTCCGGGGAGGGGGCCCCCCTCGCTTGCTCCCCCGCCCCCCTCCGACTCCCAAGAGCCCGGGCTTGGGTTCTAATCCCGCCTCCGCCACTCGGCTGTTGTGTGAGTCTGGGCCGGTCACTTCACTTCGCGGGGCCTCATCTGGAAAAGGGCAGAATAAAATGGGGAACGAGACCGTGAGCCCCAGTGGGACGATCTGATCACCTTGTATCCCCCCCAGCGCTTAGAACAGTGCTTCCCCCTAGGCCGCCCCCTCTCCGCCCCGCTCCTGGGCCGGCTGTGACGTCACGGAGCCGCTCCCCCTTCCCCTCCCGTCACAACCTTATACGGTTCCTTTTTTGTTTTCCCTTCTTCTTGTCGGAAGCTCCCCTTTCTTTCGATCGTATTTATCGAGCGCTGACTCTGTGCAGAGCACTGGACTAAGCGCTTGGAACAGACAATTGGGCAACAGAGAGAGACCCCCATCCCTGCCCGAGGACGACCATTACTCTCTTCCCCTTCAAAGCCTTATTCATTCAATCGTATTTATTGAGCGCTTACTGTGTGCAGACCACTGGACAAAGCGCTTGGAATGTACAATTCGGCAACAGAGAGAGACCGTCCCTGCCCAGTGACGGGCTCGTGGTCGAATCGGGGGAGACGGACGGACAAAAACGAGACAACATCATCACCGTAAATAGAATCAAGGGGATGGACACCTCATTAAGAAAATAAATAGGGTCATAAAAATATATCCCCAGCCGAAGCTGTAAAAGGCAAATTAACGGGCCCCGAGACTGCAGCAGCGTGAAAGCCGACAGGCCTCAGTTTGTGGAGTGGCCTTTGGCTAAGCGTGTTTGATAATAATAATAATAATGTTGGTATTGGTTAAGCGCTTACTCTGTGCAGAGCACTGTTCTCAGTGCTGGGGGAGATACAGGGTAATGAGGTGGTCCCACGTGAAGCTCACAGTCTTCATCCCCATTTTACAGAGAAGGTCACTGAGGCACAGAGAAGTGAAGTGACTGGCCCACAGTCACACAGCTGACAAGTGGCAGAGCCGGGATTCAAACCCATGCCTCCTGACTCCCAAGCCTGTGCTCTTTCCACTGAGCCACACTGCTTCTTTAGTGGTTTAGTCCCAAACCACTCGGCATCCCCATGCGACTTAGAGCACGATTAAAGGGGAGTAGGGGGTGGGGGGAATCTCCACAGCCCCTTCACCAAGGAGAACCTCATCTTTATTTTCAGGGTTTTTTTTCGGGAGGGGAGAATTCATTATGCTCCATTCCTGCCTTTTGCGATTCGCCCTCTGAGCACCTCGGGTCTCGTGCTCCAGATTAGGTGCTCGCCCCCACAGCCGGTGGTTTTCAGACCATAGCTATGAAGCGTGCCGTCGGACAACATCTCAGGTTTGGGAATCCTCGCCTCGGAATCGTCAAACAATCCCTTTTCTCCGAAAGGCTTCGTAAGAAGTCTTAGACTCAGATCCTCCCACCGGCTGGTAGTTGTGGCCATGCTAGGCCCGTAGGGGCCCTAAGGGGAGGGAAACCCAAAAGTAGTCGAGGCAGGAATCCTCGACTACCTTTAAAGCTTCGCTAGAGCCGGCCAGGCCTTTAACCACCTGTGGTAGAGAGAGGATGAGTTTCCCTCTTTAAGCCCTTTGGTGAAATAGTGCCAGTCACATTTTTCCACAAACGTAACTAAAAGCGGCATCTGGTCCTGTGCTTCGAAACCGCGGGATGCTTTCCTCAGCCAGCCTTTCGAGAAGGGAACCCATCCACATGCGTAGGTGACCCTCAGAACCCTGCCAAGAAGTTCCAAGAATGTAGGCCCACACGTTTCCCCTCAGGCCCACCGATGTTTCTCACCCTCCGGTCTGGACTCTCCCGTGCTGCCCGCTACCTACCTGCTGAGCGCCGGGCCCGTAGCAGACATGCCCATTCCACCTCCCTCCTGCCAATTCCTGCCAAAACCTACTCGCCAAGAGCTTTGGTGACGAAGAAACGAAAGCTAAGTTAAGGTGTTTCCAAGGGAGTTTCCAATGTAGAGGGAAAGAGAGGTATTATGTGTCACTCTCAGTTCTCAGGACTGTAGGACTATTTCTCTCTTGACGGGAAGACTGAGGGGTGGAATTTGGAAGACAGCACAGGCAGAAAAACTTGGAAATTGAACTAAAGATTCCAGCTCTTATCCATGTCTCCTTTTTTGCCATACTTTCCCCCTCCCCCCCTCCCCCAACCCCCAAAGAGAAATTGCAGATCTTCAAGAAAAGCTCTTTTCCTCTGAGGGGACTGTCCAGAAGCTCTTGAATGTGATCCAGGAAAAAGACGACTTAATCGTCCAGCTGAAGCACCGGAGCCAGCTGTTGAATAAAATCTGCAGGAGCCGTCCCCTGCTGGACAACCTCCTCTCCTGTATGGCCGAAGGCGAGCGCCTGGGGACTTTCTCAGGAGCGGAAAGCCCCGCCGGTTCTCCCCTTTCCGACAGGCAGCAAGAGACAGACCGTGTTGCCAATCAGCTCTCTAACCACAAGGACTTCTCTCTCAGCGAGGATGATCTGGATGATCAGGATTTGGACAAGACTGTGTTCGGAACCACGGTGTGAATGCTGGGATTTGATGCCTGCTGTCTTTGGAAATGTCAGCGGGATCTTCAGACAGGCCCCCGTCTCCCGATCGCGTGTAGAGCAGCTCCCATTTGGGATCGGGTGTGGGCCTTTAAGACTGGGGAAGGACTTGATGTCTCACCTTAGGATTCTGGTCCTGATTAAGAGCAGATGCTGCTTTTCCTCTATGTCCTTTCTTCAGAGGAGCTGACTGTTCTTTACCCCGCTCTTGCTTCTGCTTCAGAGAAAGAGAGAGATGCCTAGAGGCGCCCTGCCCCTTGAAGCCAAGGATCTCTTTCCGCTCCCCAAACCCGACTCTCCACTCGGAAAGAGCGGTGGTGATCTCGGTTAAAAGCAAGGCCTCCAGCTTCCAAGTTCTGCAGCCAGGGTGAGGTTATCCCACACCTTGACTGCTCTGCTCTGCTCTGCTCTGGTAACTAGATTGCCCAACTTGGGGCCGCAGAAGTTGGTGGGATTAACTAAGAGAGAGTCATGAATTTCGGGATGGGGGTAAAACAGCCTCTGGCAGGAAAGTTTGGGCTGGTCGTTCTAGGAGAATTTCTCTACCTCTCTGCTCAAATTCTAGAAACAGACTTTAGGAGGGTCAGCAACCCAGCTTTGCAAAGTCAAGAAACTGCTTCTTGGGGCAGGACGTCCATCTGGTCAATCCACCCTGGCTGGAAAGTTGTCACCTCCAAAATGGGAAGATTTTGCTTTTCGGGAAATGAGAAGAGCTGGAGATTCTCGTGGCCATTTTTGTCTTCTGGGCAGATGGCGCTTATGCCTGTGTGTGAAGTGTGCCTCTCCAGGATTCGGAACCAGTTCATTCTTCTGTAGGAGCAGTCCTGTGTCTGAAAATCACCTTAATTCCCACCTGTAGGGTGTTCTGCATTGCGTCGCTGCCCCTCCCGCAAATCCCAGGAATCGATCATTTTGTCGGTCACGTTTGCCAGAGAAGGCGTGGGGATTGGAAGGGTTTCTTATTTTTTATAATCAGAATAGTGATGTCTAACCGATTGGGCTTAAAGGTTTATTTCCTGTTTAGCTTTTGATCTAGTTACTTACAGTTTTCTATCGGCTTTATTAAGAAGT
This sequence comes from Ornithorhynchus anatinus, assembly GCF_004115215.2. Taxonomy (NCBI): domain Eukaryota; kingdom Metazoa; phylum Chordata; class Mammalia; order Monotremata; family Ornithorhynchidae; genus Ornithorhynchus; species Ornithorhynchus anatinus. The sequence continues at coordinate 104,476,212 of NC_041749.1, forward strand.
TTCAATGTATTTTTTAAATATTGAACTCTAAAAATTCTCCTTTTATCTTGAAACTCAAAACACCAATCCACACCTGGCAGGGTAAGGCATTAGCCCCAAGTGGCCCTGCAGCCAGGCACCGATTTGCTCTCTGGCTTGATCGGGCTCATCTTCTTTGCTTTTTCACTGTCCCTCTGAAGAACAGAATGTGGAAACTAACCAGATAGCATCTCTATATGCAATTCTATGTAGCATACTAAAATACTTTTATATTTTCTATATATCTATATATAGCTCTATTTGAAATGTCAGCTCTTCTTTCTCTGGGATGATCTGTGCTTTGAGGCATCTTAAGGAGTACAGTATTTGCGTCTAAGTATTTCCTGTTTTGTAAAACAAAACAACATCCACCAACTGATTCAGCCCCCAAAGATCCGCTTTGGTACCCTGAGCCGTGCCTCTGTTCTTGTCTAGTGGGCAGGAAACCAGCTCAGGTAGACTGGGGCTGAGGCAATGGAGAGTCAGAGATGTGGCCTGGACTTTTCTCTTAGGTTTCTGGGCACACCGCTCTGGTGGTGATTGCTTTCCAAATTCCCCAGATCTCCCGTCTGGGAGGCGTGGGTATAAGGCCTCTCTGCCTAGGTTCCTGTGGTGATCTGGCTCTGCAGATAAACTTCTGCCTCATCCCCCCGGCTCCCCTTCCACTCCCAGGGGGCGTGACGATGCCAACATTTCTAACAACACACCCTCAGTGCAGTAACAAGAATGTTGAACTAAATTCTGGTTGGGGGTGGGAGGGAGGAGAAGAGAGAGCGAGAGCGAGTGCAAAATTGCCCTTCAGAAAATCACCCAAACATTTGCTCAACATCAATGCCAGTGTCTCACTGGGGACATCAACAGAACTTTTAAAATGATGAGTTTAGACCTGTCTTGATATCAGTATTCTTCTGCCCTATCTCCCCATTCAGAGGCTGGGTGGGGCCCCATGGAACTAACTCCATTTTAGACACAGGTTTCTGAAACTCTGTTACAGGCCTTTCTTATTGTCTGCTTTGTCCAGTGATGTTTCTGGGACCATCACCCTGTCCTGGGCAGCTGAGGGTTTGGGCTGGGGCTGCAAACTTAGCTCTCTAGGGTGGAGCAATGAGGTGTGTATTACTTAGACCTGAAAAAAAGACCACAGGGACTCCCATCTATCACCCCAGGTAGTTTGAGCATTCGAGCAACTCACCAAACCGCTCCTGGGTCTTCTCCGTTGCCAACTGGGGATAAGGGGTATATGTAAATTTGTGGGTGAAAAACTTATCTGGAATTTTCCAAACTGAGCTTTTCTCCAACCTTATTGCATTATCAGTGAAGTGGAGGATTTGTACCTAATAATAATAATAATAATAATTCTGGTATTTAAGTGCTTACGGTGTGCCGGGCGCCATACTAAGCGCTGAGGTGGTTCCGAGCCAGTCGTGTTGGACACAGTCCCTGTCCCACGTGGGGCTCACAGCCTTGATCCCCATTTTAAAGATGAAACCGAGGCACAGAGAAGCGAAGAGATTTGCCCAAGGTCACACAGCAGACAAGGAGCGGACATTAGAACCCATGACCTTCTGACTCCCAGGCCCCTACTCTATCTGCCACGCCATGCGAAGGAGCTTGGGAGAAATCCATGGAAATTTCCAGGCCCAGCAGTTCTAAACCTTCTCTGAACTTCAGGATGATTCAGGGTTTTTTAAATGGCTGTCAGTCAGCTGCTGCTTCATGGTGCTTATTTCTAAACACAATAGAGAGGGCAAACAAATGCAGAAGCTTTCCATTCTTGGACTACTCCCTTGAACTCTGAGCAGTCCAAGCAGGCAGAGTCCACGGCTGTGTTTCTGGGAACACCCAAGTCCCCAAATTCCTCAGGAACCGCATGCTCCCCTCCTCCCCGACTCTCAACACCTGTGGGATCTCAAATGTGACTACCCTAAAAGAGCTCAGAGGGTGAAAGGTGGAAAACCTTTGCCGCCCACCTGCTTTTAACCCGTATTGACTCTGGGAGGATAGCTATGAGGTCACTTGTAGGGGTTACAGCTTTCTCTGTAGCTGGTGCGTGTGTGTGTACGTGTGGACACGCTCTGCTTAGCAAACTGTGTGAACGCCCTCCTCCTCGTGCAAATAGGCACTGCTTTTCCCTGTAGGCCTGGTGGGTGTTGGTGGTTCCGAATTAGAAGTCCACACAAATCTGAATATTACGTTTCAGTTTATGGCATTTTGGGAAGTCGGTGTTACACCTCGTGTCTGTCCTTTCCTTTTCTATTAAATTGGGAGTAACACTGCACCCTTCTGACGTTTGTGCTGTGGTTATTAATGCTTTCTTCCCCTCTTGGATTTCCTGGGAGGAAATTGGACTGCAGCTTGAGAGGCAGTGTGGCGAGGGGTGCTTTTTCTTTGGTTTCCCTGTCGCCCGGCCCAGAGCGAAGGAATTCGGTTCCTGGCCAACCAGTCTGAGGTGGAGGTGAGAAAGTTGGAGGCATTCCCAAAGGGGCCTGGAGCAGGCATTGGCTGAGGCTCGCCGTTCCCCCCACTTCATTGAACATCTACTGTGGGCTGAGCACTTGGACGGGTGTAATGGAGGTAAAAGATAGGATCATCCCTTCAGTCGAGGCGCTCACGGTCAAAAAGCAAAGCAGTTTGACTGCTTGCCGCCTCCGAGTAGCTGAGGTGATGTTTCTGGCCCGGTGCGGGGGCGTTCCAAAATATTCACACACATGCCCCTTTCCCAAAAGGCTGGGGGCCATTGTCATAGGTTCGATTGCGGGGGCATCTACGTGGAGCTTAGGGCCACCTAGGTCTGGGCTCCCTCGGCGCTAGTCCGTGGCCCAGCTTTGGGGTCACTTCAGGTAGTGCAGCTTTGCACACTCCCTTCAGCACCTCTAGAGTTACAAGCCTTCCCCTTCCTGGCTCCTGGGGCCTCCTATCCCCTAGCAACCCATGTTGGGGGGGAGGAGGGACTCTAGGGTTGCCGCAGAGACGGCTGCCGGCTAGACCCAACTCTGCCTCCCAGGGAGAAACAGCAGGTGAGTTAGGCAGCGGAGTGGGGAAGGGGGCGGGGGGGCGAGGGAAAGGAGAAGGTCAGCGGAAGACCCAAGTAATGCCACAGAGATGTGGCCGAACAGGGGCCGGGAGGGTAGAGGTGTCCCCTCGGCCCCCAGGCGATGGGCCAGGAGGGCATGGCCTAAGGGCAGTCCAAGAGCTTGGGCTTTCTGAGTCCAACTCTCCCCTCCCTCAGTCAGTGGGTGACACAGAGAGGGTCCTTTCTTCGGGGACTGGGGAGGGGGCACGAATTCCAGACATCAGAGAAGCCCTATGCCCCTGCCCCCCTATTCCCCTTCACCTCTCCCCCATCTCTCATGCAGCCCTCCACCCCACTAAAACTATCCCAGGTCCAAAAAATGCGTGGCCACACACAGGGTCTGACCTGCCCTGGCCCCAGGCCTCTCCAGTGGACTGTAGTCCAGCCTGATAGCCAAGTTCCCAGAACCTTCCATCCTCCTGTAACACTCCCTCCCTCAGGAATCCCAACCATAGGGCCTCAGTGATTTGTGTTGGGAACACCAGCACCCTGAAGGCCAGGGGAAGTAGAGCATCCGTTTTTATTCCGGTTGTTAAAACAGCTTGATTTTGTCTAAGTAATAGCCTGATTCCCTTCTCCCCCCGCTCCCCCACCCTGGGAGATGGTTCAGGTTCACACTGGGCAGTTAAATCAGGAAATCCACTGAACCCTGGGTTTGATTCCTGCTAGCAGCTCCCTCTAGGTAGTGCCTGTTCCCCATGGGAGCCCTGCCTTGCCCAGGGCAGCAGCTTGTTTACGTACTCTTGCCAGGCAGAGTAAACAAGGGAGACTGAGGGGCATGAGAGAGAGATGTGCGCTCCTCCCTTCTCCCCCTGCCTCCCACTCCAGGGACATATACTTGGATTGGTGGCATTTGTATCCTTCCCTCCTGTTGCACCAGCCCTCGAGTGACTGACGTGGAAGGAAGGAAGAGGACTGCTGCCATGGAGACTGGCAGAGACCCCATAGAGAAGCTTCGGGCACAGTGTCTGGCTCGTGGAGCATCTGGGATCAAAGGCCTGGCTAGGTGAATGCCCTCCCACTCCCCCATCAAGGAGGAACATTCCAATTCCTTTCTTCTTGTAATAATGATGAGCGCCGTACTTTAGGCACTCCTCCGTGCCAAGCACTGGGGACAATGCACGATAATCAGAGCGGACACAGTCCCTGACCCACTTAGGGCAGTCCGTGCTGCCCTTCCCAGTCTTGCTAGGGGACTGGTGTACTCATGCCCCTCTCTCCGACGAGGAACGGAGATGATCGGGGGGTGGGGGGTGTTGAAGTTGGAACCTGAAATTTCAGAGCATGTGGTGGGGGAGGAGGGGCCGGTCCAGGGTCAAACCTCAGCGCACTGCCCGTTGTCCATTCCCTCCACACACACCCCCAAGCCACAACTCGGGGCCCGCAGGTTTTTCCGCCGCCTGGACACAGATAAGAGCCAGGCCCTGGATGCGGCTGAGCTGCAGCAGGGCTTGGCGGAACTAGGCTTACACTTGGAAGCCGCTGAAGTGGAGCAGCTATGCAAGCGGTATGACCGTGATGGCAGTGGTACCGTGGACTTGGAGGAGTTCCTGCGTGCAGTGCGGGTGAGGCATCAACAGTTCCCCCCTCCCTGCCTCTTTTGCCATCCAGGCTTGAGCTGGCGAACTTTTCACACTTGCCAGCTCCTTCTCACCAGCACCCAATTTTCTACCCTCAAATCACCTCATTGGTAGAGCTGGTGCGGGTGCCAAGGTGGGAGCAGCATTTACAAGCAGGCCTCGTTATTTTTCCTGTGTTTCCTTGCGCAAAGCCCCACACCAGGGGTGGAAAATTCACAATGCCCCTCCTCTCCCCAAGTAAGGGGTCTTTCCTTGAGCCCAGAAGCCCCATCCCATCACAGCAGCTGCTTCGGGCCGCAGTAAGACCCAAGTCGAGACAGTCTGGGGGTAGGAGGGTCCAGAGGCGAGACGCAGCTGCCGCCATCTCTCCCCCAGCCTCCCATGTCCAGGGCCAGAGAGGAGGTCGTAGCCGCCGCCTTCGCCAAGCTGGACCGCAGCGGGGATGGCGTGGTGACCGTGGGGGACTTGCAGGGCGTGTACAGTGGCCAGAGCCACCCGAAGGTCCGGAGCGGGGAGTGGACAGAGGAGCAAGTGTTGCGCCACTTCCTGGACAACTTCGACTCTCCTGACAAGGACGGTCAGGTCAGGGACTTCCCCCTCCTCCCCACCGGCTGTCCCTCGCTGCCGGCCCCCCAGGTGGACAAGGGCGGGTGCCAGAGCCTTTGGGTCCAGCTGGAGCCCCTTCCTTTTCATTCAGCTGCCTACCTCCCCTCCGACCCCCCCGCCCGACAAAGGAGACGCCTTGGGCTGGAGGGTGAGTTCAGTCCCAGGGACCCCACCTGGAGGGGGGTGGTGTGGTGCCAACCCTCGTCTGCTGCGACAGCAGTGATTTCCTCCCGTCCTCTCCAGGTGACGGCTGAGGAGTTCCTGGATTACTACAGTGGGGTGAGCACCTCCGTCAACACAGACGAAGAGTTTGTAGCAATGGTGCAGAGTGCCTGGCGGCTGTAGCGCTCTCCTCCACCTTGGACCGGGAGACCAACCATCAGTGCTTCCTTCCCGCTTTCCCCAGTTTCGCTCATCGTGCCCTCTGTCCCCTTAGGACGCTGCAGGCTAGGGCTGACCCCAGCCACCTTTCAGCCTTAGCTCTGGGGTTAAGGAGAGTCAGGACTCTTCCTCTCCTCTGTCTAGCCCTCCCATCAACACCTCCTTGGCTTTGGGAAAGGAACTACGTTGCCTCCCCACACTAGGCCACTACACATAGGACCAGGGAAACTGAGCCAGTGCAAACAAAGCAGGTCCCCATAGTGAGTTCCAGTCCCCAAATCCTCCCCAACTGCCATATCCGGCACTGTTCTTCCACTTGCTTAGAATGAAATCTGCATTGCCTGAAAAAATTCTGTTTCCTTGTGTTCATCGATACGGAAATGGGAGGGGAGAGGTGGTTCCTTGGCGTCTGGGCATTCTCTCCTTGGCTGGCACAGCCAGAATCAACGTGAAAACCAATCTCCCTCACTGCATCCTCAGCACACCTCGGCACACTTACACTTTGAGCCCCATGGGGGATGGGTACTGGGTCCAACTTGATTAACATATCTACTCCAGCATTAGGAACAGTGCTTGGTTCATAGCTTAACAGGTATAATAACGATAATAATAATAGTGACCTTGGTAACTTTAACTTCCTCAATGAGGCCCCAGAGGCAATTGGCTTCTCTGGAGACCTGGGAGCTAAACCAGATGAGGGCTACCCTCTTAGACCTACTGGGAAGATGGTCTGCAGCAGAAGGATCAGATTCAACAAGGACAAAGATAGTGCCACAGGGCAAGGTGAAGAATACACAAACACAAAAATGTGGAGAAAGAGCAGAAATAGAGCTGGACAGTAAAGTAGTCCAGAAGCTGAATCAATGGGAGAAGCGAGTGTAATACCACTATTTGTAAAGTCAACCTGCGAGATGCAAAAAAATTAGTTGCAATCCTTCCACTATTCTCAGGACTGCTTAGGCCCTTTATTGGAGTCAGATTTGGTCTGGGTTACCACCCCTTCAATAGGATGTGGAGAAACTGGAGAAAACAAAATGACAGGAGTGCCATTCTTTCTTAGTGAAGGGGGGTGGCTTCAGGCAATGGTGCAGGGCGCGGAAACCACACGTGCAGAATTTGGAAAACAAACAGCAACAGGGTTTAAGAGGAGGTATAAAGTTCAGAGGCAAAGGGACTAGAGAGACCGACAGGAGTGTCAATTTGAGCACGGGTCTGTGAGTCAGAAGGTCGTGAGTCCTAATCCCGGCTCCGCCACTTGTGTGCTGTGTGATTTTAGGCATCACTTCATTTCTCTGGACCTCAGTTCCCTCATCTGCAAAATGGGGACTGAGACCGTGAGCCCCACGTGGGACAGGGACCGTTTCCAACTCGATTGGCTTGTATCTACCCCGAAGCTTAGGAGTGCCTGGCATATAGTAAGCACTTAACAAATACTATTATTAATAGTTTGAAGTCCCCATGGGAGATGAGTAGGTGTAGGGCCCTAGCAGACTTGTGTTAGGATGCCGCCACTAAATCTATCCCAACCCGAGGCTGACAAATTTGCATGGCATCCTTGTGCTGAGGCAGCAGCTGCCGATCATTTCTGGCCCTGCCTCCTGGGCTTAGATGGCACAGGGTACCCCAGATATTATATACATCCACTAAGTCCTGGAAATGAACAGTTTCCTCTACCCGCAGAATGGGGAGCTGGTCATCCTTTGAGAACTCCACCCCATCACACAACTGCTTTCCTTGAACGATGCCCGGCCTCCACCACGCTCCGAGCGCTCAGAGGAAGGTCCTCTCCACATTTTACCAAAGAGATCCTCTGGATTGCAAGCTCATTATGGGCAGGGAACGTGTCTACCAACTCTGTTGTATCAATAATATTTATTGAGTGCTTAGCTTGCACAGAGCACTGTACTAAGCACTTGGGAGAGTATGGTACAACAGAGTTGACAGACACGGTCCCTGCCCACATTGAGCTTGCAGTCTAGAGGACTGTACTCTCCCAAGCACTTAGTACAGTGCTCTGCACATGGTGAGCGCTCAATAATTACCATCGATTGACTGATCGCAGGGCTGAGAAGCCTGAGAAATCCAACCTTTCCTGTCAGCCAACTCAATCTCCAATGGCTCCTTCCCCTCTGCCTTCAAACATGCCCACATCAGCCCATCCTAAAAAAACCCGCTCTCGACCACTTCCCCTTACAGTTATCGCCCTATCTCCCTACTACCCTTCCTTTCCAAAATCCTAGAACGAGTCGTCTACAATCGCTGCTTAGAATTCCTTAACTCCCATTCTCTCCTGGACCCCCTCCAATCTGGCTTCCGTCCCCTCCACTCTACCGAGACTGCTCTCTCTAAGGTCACCCATGACCTCCTTCTTGTCAAATCCAATGGCTCCTACTCCATTCTAATCCTCCTTGACCTCTCAGCTGCCTTTGACACTGTCGACCATCCCCTCCTCCTCCACACCTTATCTCACCTTGGCTTCACGGACTCCGTCCTCTCCCGGTTCTCCTCTTATCTCTTTGGCTGGTCATTCTCGGTCTCCTTCGCAGGCGCCTCCTCCCCCTCCCATCCTTTAACTGTTGGAGTTCCTCAAGGGTCAGTTCTTGGCCCTCTTCTGTTCTCCATTTACACTCACTCCCTTGGTGAACTCATTCGCTCTCACGGCTTTGACTACCATCTCTACGCAGATAACACGCAGATCTACATCTCCGCCCCTGTCCTCTCCCCCTCCCTTCGGGCTCGCATCTTCTCCTGCCTCCAGGACGTCTCCACCTGGATGTCGGCCCGCCACCTAAAACGCAACATGAGCAAGACTGAGCTCCTCATCTTCCCTCCCAAGCCCGGTCCTCTCCCAGACTTCCCTATCACCGTGGATGGTACGATCATCCTTCCCGTCTCTCGGGCCCGCAATCTCGGTGTCATCTTTGACTTGTCTCTCTCGTTCACCCCACATATCCTATCCGTTACCGAGACCTGCCGGTTTTACCTTTACAATATCGCCAAGATCCGCCCTTTCCTCTCCACCCAAACGGCTACCTTACTGCTACGGGCTCTCGTTATATCCGGCTAGACTACTGTGTCAGCCTGCTCTCTGATCTCCCTTCCTCCTCTCTCGCCCCGCTCCAGTCTATTCTTCACTCTGCTGCCCGGCTCATCTTCCTGCAGAAACGCTCTGGGCATGTCACTCCCCTTCTTAAACACCTCCAGTGGTTGCCTATCAACCTCCACTCCAAACAAAAACTCCTCACTCTAGGCTTCAAGGCTCTCCATCACCTTGCCCCCTCCTACCTCTCCTCCCTTCTTTTTCTACTGCCCACTCCGCACGCTCCGCTCCTCTGCCGCCCACCTCCTCACCGTCCCTCGGTCTCGCCTATCCCGCTGTTGACCCCTAGGCCGTGTCCTCCCGCGGTCCTGGAACGCCCTCCTTCCTCACCTCCGACAATCTAATTCTCTTCCCCTCTTCAAATCCCTACTTAAAACTCACCTCCTCCAAGAGGCCTTCCCAGACTGAGGTCCCCCCTTTGTCCCTCTGCTCCCTCTACCCCCCCTTTACCTCTCCACAGCTAAACCCTCTTCTCCCCCCTTTTCCCTCTCCTCCTCCCCCTCTCCCCTCCGCACTGTACTTGTCTGCTCAACTGTATATAAATTATCACCCTATTTATTTTGTTTATTTTGTTTAATGAGATGTACATCACCCTGATTGTATTTATTTGCCATTGTTTTTATGAGATGTTCTTCCCCTTGACTCTATTTATTGCCATTGTTCTTGTCTGCCTGTCTCCCCCGATTAGGCTGTAAGCCCGTCAAATGGCAGGGACTGTATCTGTTGCTGACTTGTACATTCCAAGCGCTTAGTACAGTGCTCTGCACATGGTAAGCGCTCAATAAATACTATTGAATGAATGAATTTCCTAATTCCATGATTTCTCTTTGGCACCTGCTATGGGAGCAAGTGGCTGTAGCTGCTGCTGCTAATCAAACTGGAAGCAGAGGACTCTCAGAGGCTGGGTGAGCAGCAGCAGCTCTCATTTATGATAATAACGTGGTGATACATGCCAAGTACTATGTGCCAAGCACTGGGCTAATTGCTGGGATAGATATAATCATCAGATTAGTTTCTGTCCCACATGGGGCTCACAGTCTGAAAGGGAAAGAAAGCATCGTCTCCCTTTGACAGATAATGAAACTGAAGTACAGAGAGGCTAAGTGACCTTCCATGGTCCCACAGCTGGCAAGTAACAGAGCTGGGACTAGAACCCACATCTCCCGAATCCCAGGCCCACGCTCCTTCCACCAGGCCATGTTGCCTCCATTTTCCAAAGCCACCATATACGTGTCCTGAGGCAAGAAGAGTCCAGCTCTGTCCAGAGCATGTTTCCACGAGCTGGTTAAAAGTACCTTGTTAGTTTCCCAAACAAGAAACCAGTCACTCAGTTTGGAAAGCTTCCAAGCCAGTAGAGGCATCTGCTCTTTACCCTCCCAAGTTCTGACCTGTAGAGCCCTGAACAGACTGGACAACCACATCCTGGCCGTCTTTGAGTTCAGGCCAGGAAGTAGATCCAGGGCACACTTCCAGGAGGTGACTGTTCCAAGGCCACAACCGTACATGAGGAACTACTGCACTTGTGGGCCAACTCCCAGGCTCCATGTTCCCAAAGCAAGGGAAGTGGGAATATTTGCAGCAAAACAATAACAATAATAGTAATAATCTTGAGGGAGATTCAGGATACATATTAGATAGCACACCAAAACCTTACACAGAGTGCCACTGGCACTACAGAACTGCAAGTTTTGATCAAATTCTGCTGCCTGGGCAACACACCACCTGATTTTGTGTTAATAAACAAAGAACTAGAAGGTTAAAGTAAGTAGGTTCCTTAAAGCGGCAACCAAGCTCCAGGCTAAAATGAAGATTCACCAGCTAGTGGTGGTGTCCAACTAATTTCGCTAGGGGAACCTCTGAGCCACGCTGTCCGGACAAGGCAGAATCACCGACAGCGGGGTCTACCTACATCAAAGGGATGCTTGTTGCAACTTGGCCCAATGGGGCACGTAAAGATAGATGAATAACTGCAGGAAAATTAATCTGTTGTTTTATGATGAAACAGGGCAAAATGATTGGAAGAAATGACAAAGATATAATGAAACCGACCTCAAAAATCACAGTATACCTGTGGACTGGGGGAGGCCACAACAGTGACTAGCTAAGCTTGAAGTAATCGTAATCAGGATCTTTGTCAACAGTGACCTCAGTTAGAACCTGAATGTCAGAGGTAAGGTCCACATGGCTTCAGGTGATGCAAGCAGTAACAAACTGTATAATCTCTGCTTACTGTGAGGTGGTCACACATTGGTCTGCTTGGCCATAACCAAAGCCACTGTCAATAGTGTCATCTTAAAACTCAGAGGGCAGCAAAATAGAGAAACAAGTATCAGGGCCAAAGTAACAGATACAGCTGTGTGATCTCTACATCTTTAAGAGCACTCGGCCAGACGACGACACAATTGGTTCCTGAAAACCGTATCTTAAGTGGAAAACCAATCTTCTCACAGGAACCATGTTATAAATGGGGGATTGTTTCCTGAATCAAGGTCGGGTCCAGAACTGTGCACTCCTTCATAGATGAGCAAGGCAGCTATGTTAACCTATTTATATTGAGAGACAGCGATCCCACAAAAAGACTGGCCACTTTTTACTACGCCAAAGTGAAATGGACATGTCGATCCTCCCCGGTGACTCTACCTGGCAAGGGGCTGGGTGGCCCGGGCTGGATTGCTTGTTTGCCAGGCAGAGTTGAAGGGAGGCTAAGGGTTGACATCTCCGTCTTACCTCAGATGGAAAACTCCAGGTGGTACATGGAGCTAGTGTCATAAGGGAGGCCAGTGTTATAAAGTCAAAATGAGGCAACAGGCTGTCAATTCAGAAACCATTGCTGAGCGCCATTCAGAATTGGAAACATATGTCCGGGACTACCTGTACAGTCAATGAGGTGCCACTGTTTAGACTGGAGATGAATTATTCCTTTGGTTTGTTGAGTACCTTCAGTGAGTAAAAGTAGACCACTGCCCATTTACTTTCTCAATCGATAGGGTCCGACGACTTCTTCCCCCTCCACGTTTGGCTATCGTTAACAAGTCTAACATTGAAATCACCCATTATAATCAACACGTCAGACGTACTCAAGAAAGACTTTTTTTTTTTTTTTACCTCCTAACCAAAGCGTTATCGGAAAATTACCTGAGATCACGATGAAGCGTATAAAAATCACCCTCCCACTTTCAGTTCAGAGGATTTGTGATTAGTCCAAGGACAACAGCACAGCATGCATTCCAAACGACGGCATTACTAAAAGCGCGGATATGAAGAGAAAAATTATTCAATTCCTTTGCGTGAGAATGCCACCTCCAGCGAATCCTCATAAGGATTTAAAGACTGTCTGCGACGACGACAAGTGCCACAACATACGAGGCACAGGCATCACACGGGAACTCACCGATTCCAAGATCCGTGCATGGTTGCTTCCAAGGATGTCGACCGATCAACTCCAAGAAAAATCAGAAGTCCACCTGTGTGAAACTCTGAACCTTCCAAAGTCGAAGGCGAGGAATTTATAGTGGGCATTTTCATAGGCAGTGAGACGCGAGTTCAAAATCAAGTGATGGACAAAAGAGTTGCATCATCAGTCAGAACGAGAAAGACTGCTGCCCTCTGCCAGTCAAGCCGTGGCACCTATCCTTTGGGACAGAGAGAGGGTGTTCCTTGTGGACTTCCACCGAAAGACGCCCTCCAATCCGGAGTGGTCCTTCAAGGAAACCGAAGAGCCGCTAACTCTAATACCAGCCGGCATAAACCGCGGGGGCGTTCGCGGCCATAGGATGGACCATACTCCCTCACCGTGCTGATAGACCAGATTCTGCCCCCTTTCAGATTACCATTTTTTGGGCCTGCTACAGGTCGGGTGTCACGAAGATGGTCTGTGACTGGTTACAATATTGCGAGAAGTAATTTCCCCCTGCTGGCTTAAGTGTATAGATGTGATGGAAACGAGGTGGAAAAATGACCACCTACTTGTCCCCAACATGTGTAGTTGCTGTAATTTTCACTTCAAAGGAACCTCCAATGAGAAATCACACAAATCCTTTTGTAACACCCTTGACTATATATGCCTATATACCACTCCCCTGCTCCCCTACGTCCTGTAGTTTGAAGAGGATGGTAAGATCGCACGAGCGTGAGTCTGTCGTCGAGAGAATCTCTTGCGGACCGTGTCCAGGAAAACCTGGTAGGGCATCTTCTTTTGCCCACTGTCATCTGGTGGAGAGCATCGCTCTGAAATCAAGGGTGCCGTTGGACGGGTCCTGCAACCTCGTCCTTGGCAAGAGATCAGACTGGCGCTGCCTAGGCTCGGGGGAAAGAGGATGGGAAAAGGCACAGAGCCTTCAAACCTGCAGGACACGCACTTGTGTGTAGCAGTGGCGATGGCCGGCACCGAGCCAACCACACCCGTCTCACCCTGGTCTCTCTACGTCCAGCGGCACGCACGGCGAGACAGCTGGCGGGGAATCTCAGCAGCACACACCACTGTGTACGAAACAGGGAGGCTGAAGATACGAGAGAGTCGGCTCCAGCGCAGCCACATCGTACGCCGGCCCTGGCAATATGGACCGTGGGCTGAAGTTGTTAGCCTCACGCAGCTTAGGTAGGGCCAGAGCACAGAAGCTCAAAGTTTGCCCTTAGTTGATCAATCCAGGATTCCTATGAGGCTCCTCACTTCACCCGTAAATCACTTCATGTAGCTGGAGATCTATACACATACGCTACATATACACCGTACATGTAGTAAGAAGCTCTCTGAAAGAGGCAGCCTGGATGTCCCTTCTGGCTGGCCCATCCTTCTAGAGCAGATGACCCATCTAGGAGAATGTGGGAACAGGGAACCACTCACTGGCCCACCTGGTTTTACTCCATCATGCCCAGCCCCCATAGCACCACAACACATGGATTTAGGTTTGGTCTGCCCACTCCAGCCCCCGGAGAACTCCCCTTCCTGCCCCGATGGGTCTCAATTTACCAAAGAGCACAATGCAGGACTGATTTGTTTTTGTTAAAAGTTTTAATGTAATTCCCAAATACATTTGATATGACAATCTTACATGATCCTTTCAAAACACATGGGCATTATCTGTTTTACTTGTCACTAGGCTACTAAGGCTGAAAGCAGAAAGTGTAACAAGGTTCAGCTCTGGCCTAACTACGTCTCACCAGGCGGGGCTTAAAATTAATTTCTGGCCCAATTAAGTAAGTTTTATAGCCTGGAATATCTTGGGTAAAAATGAAATAGGCTCCCACTCACGCTACATAATATATGCAAGACTTCTGGATTAAAAAATAAAAAATAAAAATAAAAATCATATGTCGGCAGGCTGCTGACAAATTTGAATTCATTTGATCAATGGCGGTTGTGCATATACTAAAATTTCCTGAAGATGAACATGCTTATTAAGCATTCTCTCCTGGCTCAATGTGCCTCTGTCTAATCCACGTCAAACAAAGGCAGAAACAACCCCAGTCAAGCCCCGGAAAACTACTAGGAAATTCATTTTCATACTTGCTAATAGATTCTCATCACTGTTTTCTCCAACTCCAAAGCTGTAAACACACCAGCCGAAGTGAGTTTCAATGGATTTTTACAATATCTGCGTTTAAAAGTTTAAATTTCATGCCAAGAAAAAGAGGGCAGTGAAGAGACAAGCCCAGAGGACTGTGATAAAGCCAGATCGCGGCCAAGGAAACCAGATGATGGGCGTGCCAGATAGCCCACTCTGGGGGTTGGGGGAGGGTGCATAAAAATGAAGTTCACAGAGAGGAACGAGCATGTGAGAGACGGAGGCTGTTTGGGAAGCAGACGGCAGAGAAATCACACAGATCTGATGGCGCGGCTTAATCTTCAGCCCCTCTCTCTACCCTTAAGAAAGGGACTTCTCGGTAGCGCTTGCTCCACGACTAACGTCGTGAAAGCAAATCGTTCAGATGTCCAGGAACGGCAGAACGATGAACGGCAGTCACAATATCAAGAGAACTGGGTTCCTGTGTGCATGTTCGCATTTGCAAAGGTAGGACTACAGAGGAAATTGTGGCGTTTTCTAGTCACGGTGCTTCATAAGAACTTGATTCAGACACATTTGATGATTCTGCTGTGCTAAAAGAGTTAAAACCAAGGTTACCAGCACTTAAAACAGGTGGCCCCGCAGCCACCTGAAGCAATATAGAGCTCTTTCTCGTGGAAAGGGGCTCTTTGAGCTCTCTCTCAGAGGCTGACTGAATTCTGCCTTTGTAGTGAGCAGTATTAAAGCAACGAGGCTTCCAGAGTCCAAGTTTTAAAAATGAAGCAAAAATTCCAAGCTGGGTCAGTGCAGCTAACCCGCAAAATCGCTTGGAAAAGCATTTTGCTCTGTCCATTGGCAAAGTAAGAGTCAACGTTTTTCAGCACCCACCAGTGCGCGCTGATAGCATCACGTTCTTCATGCTTCAAACTTTAAATGGGAGGGAGAGGAGGACGTGGAATAGTCGAGGGTATTATTATTATTATTAAGTCTGAGCTTCTTAAAAAAAGACCCAATAGATGCTGGTCCAATGGCTTGTCCCGTTCACCACAGAACCCTGTGTTCTCCAGGGGGCAAGCATCTGGTTTCACTGTGTAACCTTTATGTAATTATATGCTTTATCATAGCCAGAAGAACAAAAGTTTACTAAGAAAACTGTCTGTAACACCTATTATATATAGTGGCTTAGCTCTCCCTTAAATATTAACAGACCAGTACAAAACATAGAGTTTCAATTTCTCAACACACAAGAGCATCTTATTCTTCAAAACTTTGAAAAAAAAAAAAACAAAAACCCAAAACAAAAAAATCAAAACTTTAAAAAAAAAAAAGGGCGGGGGGTGGGGGGGTAAGGGAGAGAAGGACCGGCACAATATACCCATAATCATACTGTGAATGGGAGAAGGAATTAATAGAATAATCAATTATCCAATGTACTTTTTAAAGTGTCCTATTAACTCAAGAACAATTTCTTGTATTGAGTCAGTATTTTTTTCCTCACCAACTGACCCACCAAACAAGATCCCTACACGTGAGAAGGTGGGCGATGTTAACTGCTCAATTTGCTGTCCAATAAAAATGAAACCCTGAAGACTAAATGGGAGAGCATAGACCTCAAACTTCCCAGCAGGAACTCAAAAAATGGAAGTCAGAAAGAAAATATATAATGGGAATCATGCTGGAAAAGCTACGTCCTAGAGGCCTGAGACCCATGATCTACTGAAGGAAAAAAGCCCTAAATGTCCCAATGAAAAGTTGTGACAAGTAGTACTGTGCCGTTTCAATTAAAAAGAAGACAGGGAAAAATGTTAGTTTTCAGCTCATCAATATGATGAGCTTTCATGTCCTAAACCACATTCAGGCAGTTTACCGAGTCTGCTTTTTGTGGAATCCACCGATCCAAACAAAAAACCAAACATACAGAAAAGGGATACACGATTCCAAAGTCCGGGTGCCTTCAACACTGCCTGGGATGTCAACAGAGGCGCCCGCAAAATGAGGAGGCAGCAGCCTTTGCAAGCAATGGGCTCACAGTTGCTATGTGCTTCCTGCCGGCTCACCATCTCCTTCATCACTAGGATCTGAAATCAGAGCAGGGAGCTTTTTAGTCACTCGCTTCTCCCCCACCCCCCGCCCCACAAAAAAAAAAAACCCAAAAGGATAAATGGCGGGAGTCCTGTTTCCAGATAAAGAAAGGAGGAGGAGAAAAAGAATAGGAGGACCCTACTCGCTGGGCGAAATTCTGCCTTCGGGCGAGGTATAGGGCCTCCTCCTCAAGTCTTCCCTCACCGCCTATAAACCCAGGCTCAGTATGCACATCCTGGAACCACAGAGTGGAACCCTAAGCGGCAGAGACTCACTCGACAACTCGCTTATAACCTAAAGTGGCCTACTAAATTTACCTAAATTACAGCCAATATTCCTCTTGGAAAGGGTGGCATCGTTTTCTTTTAGGACTTTAAATTTTAGAACCGTCTTTAGATAGGAGGCTTTTCTTAGATTTTTGTTTCTCAAGTTTATCTGATTACTCCCACGTGACTCGAGCTTAAAAAACTCCCTTTATAACCTCTTTGGTGCCTACATTCCTGGAGTCAATCCTCCATTGATTTCTCCCAGTCAGTAGATTGGATTTACTGAGCGCTTATTCAGTGCAGAGCACTGTCCTAAACGCTTGGGAGAGTACAATAGAAAATAAAAGAGACACGTTCCCTGCCCATAATGCGCTTACAATCTACAGGAGACAGACATTAATATAAATAAATTCAAGATATGTACGTAAGTGCTGTGGGGCTGGGAGGGGGGACGAATAAAGGGAGCAAGTCAGGGTGACACAGAAGGGAGTGGGAGTAGAGGAAAGGAGGGCTTAAACAGGGAAGGCATGTTGGAGGAGATGTGCCTTCAATAAGGCTTTGATGGGGGGTGGCACAACCAAGGGGCAGCCCATTAATCCGGCTGCCCTTCAGTTCAGCAGGTTGAGAAGCAGCGTGACTTAATGGAAAGAGGCCGGGCTTGGGAGTCGGAGGTCATGGGTTCTAATCCCAGCTCTGCCACTTGTCAGCTGTGTGACTTTGGGCAAGTCACTTAACTTCTCTGGGCCTCAGTTACCTCATCTGTAAAATGGAGATGAAGACCGTGAGCCCCATATGGGAAAACCTGATTACCTTGTATCTACCCCAGTGCTTAGAAAAGTGCCTGGCTCATAGTAAGCGCTTAACAAATACCATCATCATTATTATTACCCTCTAGACTGTAAACCAATAGTGGGCCAGGAACGTGCCTACCAACTCTTATACTGCATTCTCCCAAGCGCTTAGTACACTGGTCCTCACATAGTAAGCCCTCAGCGTGGCTCACTGGAAAGAGCACGGGCTTTGGAGTCAGAGGTCATGGGTTCAAACCCCGGCTCTGCCACTTGCCAGCTGTGTGACTTTGGGCAAGTCACTTAACTTCTCGGTGCCTCAGTTCCCTCATCTGTAAAATGGGGATTAAGACTGTGAGCCCCACGTGGGACAACCTGATTCCCCTGTGTCTACCCCAGCGCTTAGAACAGTGCTCGGCACATAGTAAGCGCTTAACAAATACCAACATTAATTAATAGATACCATCCATTGACTGATTTCCAAGAGCAGCCCCATGGCCAGTGTGGCATTTCCCCTCACCTCCTCCAGTGGATCCCGAAGGAGCCAGAACATCGTCGTCGTCGCTGTCTTCTTCGTTTGACTGTGTGACCTCGGGTCCCGGGGCAAGTATCTTGGTTTCCTGCTCCTGTTCTGCTCGACTCCGCAAAGCCAGAATCCGGTGGTGCAGGGCTGCGTATAGTTGCCCTGTATCTTTGGAGCTTGCCTACCAATAGCAAAGGGGACAAAGAGATCAGGTTAGGGGCAGAGTTAGTTATTCCCAAGGGAACACGGACTACTGAAAGCTCAGTCATTTACAGCCTGTCTTTTCTACTCCCCATGAGCCGAGTGGCTAATTGAGAAGCTAAATTGTACATCGCTTTTTGTGTTGTGATTCCCAACAGTCTTGTGGTTCCCCAATCCCGTTTCTAAGGAAGGAAATGGAGGTAGAAGAGAAGTTCAAAGTAACAAAGTACTTCTCCAAACATCAACGGTAAGGCTGACAGATTACTCAAGCCGTAAACTCTAGGGTCCCCTTTAGTTTCCAGTCCCGTGGTCCTATTCAAAATTAAAAGGGGACGTATGATGTTTGGTCATGAAAAACTTTTAGGAAAAAACCAAAACCTAGAGTTGAATGTGAAACACAAAGTTCTAACCCTTCGCGAGTGCCAGATCCAATGGTACTGGAGGTGGCAATATCAATGATGGGCTGGCAGGTGGGACAACACGCCAACACATGGGGGTGTAAAGCAGTCAAAATCATTTAGACAGGTGCTTGGCCAGACCGCCTGCAGAGTCGACTCAATGCCCTGCTGCCTGATATGCCACAGTAATAAAGAACCTTCACTTTAGCCAGGTTTTTGTGAAAATAGGTCATATGATATTTATCTGGGGTCTGCACACACCACACACACTCGCATGTAATTCTCCAAATTCCACTGTGGTGCCACTGACGGTGAAATTCACACGATGAACAGCTAATGCGAGAGGCAATCTTGGCTGCATTGTTCACACACACAAGTGACCCTTCTTTCACCATCATGCTTGTTGCTTGCAGCACCTGGTCCTGTTTTCACTTTGCCTCCTTGTTTCCTTGTCCTTTCGGAGCTTCCACTCCTTTCATTCATTCACTCATTCAATAGTATTTACTGAGCGCTTACTGTGTACAGAGGACTGTACTAAGCACTTGGGAGAGTACAATATAACAACAGATCCACAACAAGCTTACAGTCTAGAGTGGGGGAGATAGACATCAGTACAAATAATTACAGATATGTACATTAAGTGCTGTGGGGCTGGGTGAGGGGGAGAGCAAATGGAGTAAGTCAGGATGACACAGAAGGGAGTGGGGGATGAGGAAAGGTGGGGCTTAGTCTGGGAAGGCCTTTTGGAGATGTGCTTTCAATAAGGCTTTGAAGGGGGGTTGGGGGAAGGGTAATATGTCCAAAACTGAGCTCCTTATCTTCCCTCCCAAGCCTTGTCCTCTTCCTGATTTCCCTATCATTGTGGATGGTACGACCATCGTTCCAGTCTCTCAAGCCCGCAACCTTGGTGTCATCCTTGACTCGGCTCTCTCATTCACCCCACATCCAATCCGTCACCAAGACCTGCCGGTCTCACCTTTATAATATTGCCAAGATCCGCCCTTTCCTCTCCACCCAAACAGCTATCTTACTGGTACAGGCTCTCATAATATCCCGGCTGGATTATTGTGTCAGCCTTCTCTCTGATCTCTCTTCCTCCTGTCTCTCCCCACTCCAGTCTATTCTTCATTCTGCTGCCCGGCTCATCTTCCTGCAGAAATGCTCTGGGCGTGTCACTCCCCTCCTTAAAAACCTCCAGTGGTTGCCTATCAATCTCCCCAGGAAACAAAAACTCCTCACTCTAGGCTTCAAGGCTCTCCATCACCTCGCCCCCCCCCCCCCCCACCTCTCCTCCCTTCTCTCTTTCTACTGCTCACCCCGCACACTCCGCTCCTCTGCCATCCACCTCCTCACTGTCCCCCGTTCTTGCCTATCCCGCCATCAACCCTTGGCCCATGTCCTCCTGCTGTCCTGGAATGCCCTTCCTCCTCACCTCCACCAAACTCTCTTCCCCTCTTCAAAGCCCTGAGAGCTCACCTCCTCCAAGAGGCCTTCCCAGACTGAGCTTCCCCTTTTCCCTCTGCTCCCTCTCTGCCCCCTCCTCACCTCCCTTCAGCTAAGCCCCCCTTGCCCCCCTTTCCCTCTGCTCCTCCCCCCTCCCTTCCTCTCCCCTCAGCACTGTCCTCGTCTGCTCATTTGTATATATTTTTATCCTATTTATTTTGTTAATAAGATGTACACCCCCTTGATTCTATTTATTGCTATTGTTTTTGTCTGTCACCCCCGATTAGACTGTAAGCCCGTCAATGGGCAGGGATTGTCTCTATCTGTTGCCGAATTGTCACATTCCAAGCGCTTAGTACAGTGCTCTGCACATAGTAAGCACTCGATAAATACTATTGAATGAATGAATGAATAATTGTTTGTCAGATTTGAGAGAGGGAGCGCGTTCTGGGCCAGAGGCACAACGTGGGTTAGGGGTCGGCAGCGAGATAGGTGAGACCGAGGCGCAATGATGCTAGCATTAATGGAGCGAAGTGTGCGGGCTGGGTTGTAAGAGAAGACAAGTGAGGTATGGGGAAGGGGGGGCAAGGTGCTGGAGTGCTTTAAAGCCAATGGTGAGGAGTTTTTGTTTGTTTGATGAGGTGGATGGGCAACCACTGGAGTTCTCTGAGGAGTGGAGTGACATGTCCGGGCAATGTGGCTTAACGGAAAGAGCACGGGCTTGGGAGTCAGAGGACATGGGTTCTAATCGTGGTTCTGCCATTTAACAGCTGTGTGACTCTGGGCAGGTCACCTAACTTCTCTGTGCCTCAGTTACCTCATCTGTAAAATGGGGATTAAGACTATGAGCCCCAAGTGGGACAATCTGATAACCTTGTATCTACCCCATTGCTTAGAACAGTGCTTGGCACACAGTAAATGCTTAACAAATCCCATCATTGTTTTTGTAGAAAGACGATCTGAGCAACAGAGTAAAGTATGGACCGGAGTGGGGAGAGACAGTAGGCTGGGAGGTCAGCAAGGAGGCTTATGCAGTAATCCAGGCGGGATAGGATGAGCGATTGTATTGACGTGGTAGCAGTTTGGATGGAGAGGAAAGGGTGGATTTTAGCAATGCTGCAACGGTGGGATCAACAGGATTTAGTGATGGGTTGAATATTTGGGTTGAATGACAGAGAGGAGTCAAGGAAACGCCAAGGTTATGGGCTTGGGAGATAGAAGGACGATGGTGCCATCTACGGTGAAGGGAAAGTCAGGGGGAGGACAGGGTTTGGGTAAGGAAGATATCTGTTTTGGATATGTTAAGTATGAGGTGCCAGGAGGACATCCAGGTAGAGATGTCTTGAAGGCAGGAGATGTGAGACTGGAGAGAGAGAGAGAGATCAGGGCTGGAGATGTAGATTTAGGTATCCGTCCACATAGAGGTGGTAGTTGAAGTCACGGGAACAAATGAGTTCCCCAAGGGAGTGGGTATAGATGTAGAAGAGGACCCTGAACTGAACCTTGAGGGACCCCCTCAGTTAGGGGGTGGGAGGCCGAAGAGAAGCCCATGAAGGAGACTGAGAATGAACGGCCAGAGAGATAAGAGCAGAACCAGCAGAGGACAAAGTCAGTGAAGCCAAGATTGGATAATGTTTCCAAGAGAAGGGGGTGGTCCACAGTGATTGCAGGGGGTCGTGTTTGTCTATCTGCAGTAACTGAAGCAGATAGCAACGTGGCCTTATGGAAAGCGCCCGGGCCTGGGAGTCAGGACATGGGTTCTAAATTCGGCTCCACCACCTGTCTCCTATGTGACGCTGGGCAACTCACTTCACTTCTGCATGCCTCAGTTCTGTCACCTGTAAAATGGGGATCAAATCCCCCTCCTTCTTAAGACTTAAGACTGTGAGCCAGGGACTGTGCTTAACAAGCACCATTAAACAAAAAACTGCCTCCCAGCTTCCTACTGGATGTATCCTTGTTCGAGGCTGGGTTTTACCGCATCTTTACAATCACTTCTGCTGGCCTCCTTGCTTTCAGTTTCCCAACTTCAGTTCATCATACTTACTTCTCACATGATTGACCTAATGCAGTTGTGATGAGGTGAGCAGAACGTCAAGCCTGGGAACTCATTCTGCTCTATGATCAATGGCATTTATTGAGTGCTTTATGTACATAGAGCTTGGAAGAGTACAACAGAGAAGCTCTGGGACTTCACTGTGATCCCATCCTGCTATCTGACGTTGAGTATAGCCCTTGAGCGGCAGGGACCAGAAGTATTCCAAGAGTAGCATCCATGGGGAGTCCAGGTCTCACAGCCTTAGGGAAGATGGGTCAGCACTGTAAACCTTCAGTTTGGTTTGGAATCTGATACTAAGCTGCTACCAAACTCTGACACTCTCTCAAAGGATGTGTCAGCCTTCTTGATTTGGTTTTCTACTTCTCTTTGCACTGTTCATCAGTGTGCTGCTTAGGTAACAGAAGTCTGTGCCGGTTGAGCTCTGTGTTGCCAACACACACCTTTAGTTGTATGCTTGGCTTCCCTGGTGCTGGCTGATACAGAGAACCAGGAGAGAACTAGGTCAGTACAACCAAGGTTAGATCGGGTTTGCAGGAGAGGGGTATAGTCCAGTATCAAAAGTTCTAGACTGCAAGCTCATTGTAGATAGGGAACGGTCTACCAACTGTTGTATCGTATGCTCCCGAGCATTCAGTACAACGCTCCACACACAGAGAGTGCTCAATTAATACAACTGATTGGCTGACTGAGAGCAGTCAAGCATTTGAGGAGGATTAGGATAGCTGCCTTTGTTCTCTGGGAGCTTAACAGTTCACTGTCTTGGGGGTTGGAAGCCACTTTTTGATGCACTGGTAGTAGAGTCACTGTGAGCCTGGAGCATATGAAACAGCAGCATTCTGCATCACGCTCGGCTGTTGTGAACCGTGCATCTCTATAATGCTGCGCCTGCCACACAGTGAACTATTTATTATCTGACATCTCTTGCTAGGATCTTTCAGAACCATGGCCATGTGAACAGGAGCCACTGAAAGGCCCAGGGGAGCAAAGGGCTGGCCAGTGAGATATTCCTCATGCTTGGGGAAAAAATTTCCATCAAAAACTTAACTGTAGGAAATCTTTGTTATAAAGGGATTCGACAGACAGAGGTTTCATAGTATTTTACAAATGGGCCCTAGGCTCAGGAGGAAAAGACCTGGGTCTTGAAAGGAGGATTTCCCAGTGAGGGACTTTTGAGGAATTTGCCTCCCAGATTTTTCTCATGACCATGGAAAACAGCCAGCGGTGCAGAGGTAATTGTCTAGAGGTAACAGGGCCACAGTAAGGATGTTTCTAGAGGAACAAGCTAAAAATGTGGATAAGTTTAGAGTTCAAGGTCTCTTAGGTGGGTGTGACGAATTGTTCGAGAGATCAGTGCGTTAATCCTCCACTGGTGATGGGTGCTCAAGTGTTCTGCCGACCGTTGCAAAAGTGTTCTGCCGACCGTTGATAACAGTCTTACCCCTTAGACTGGGGAGGGGAGGGGGTGCCATCTGAGGGGTCACAGACCTGCTTTCAGGCCCCTTCTAACCTTTCAGCATACGGAGCTCGGGGCCTGGTCTGGAACTGGGGGACGACTGCCGTGAAATGGGCCCAGACCCCACCTCCAATGGTCTGGCAGTTGGGAAAAAACACAGAGTCAAGAGCAGGGAACATGCTTGAGTTGAATGAAGAGGGCAGAATCTTGAGGAGCTCTTCCAGGAAAACTGGGGAGGGGGGAGGGCTTGTTGAAGAAGGCTCACGGAGGGCAGTGAAGGAGCACTTGAGGGTTAGGTCCCGGGCCTTCCCATCTGAGCAACTACTCCAAGTCCTGAGAGGCACCCAAGGGAGCCATTATGAAAATCATTTGATGTGGTCCACTGAAGAAATGCATTTCAAGCCTTAGCTGAAAGTATCTTGAGAAATCCAGCCACTTTCATCTCTTGGCTAGTTACTCAGTGAAAGAACAGTAATAATTTGAAGTAAGATGTTGATACAAGGTGCGTGACCCTTGCATGTATGCCCATGAGATTCACATTTACAGACATACGCACACACTCGCCTCTTCCGTCCTTTTTATTCCAAAATGACATGACCAACAGCGAAATTTACTTCTGGGACCAGGTGCAGCCAGGAAGGCCAGCAAGGGACCCACATGTTATACTCCCCCCACCCTTTATTTTAAATTTGCCTCCCCCATGACAACGGAAAGGCCAAAGACAGGAACCTTTTCTTAGATTTCTCTTGTAAATGAAACCCACTACCTAGTACAGGGCACTGCACAAAATAGGGGCTCAACAGCCTCTACTGCTTCTTGCCAATGCACCTCATCTGAACTGCATCATTCCACATAAAATATTAGTTTTTAAGAAATGAAAACACACCTAAGCCCAAGAAAAGCAAAAGCAAAAGAATTGCTCGTGAACAGCTGGGGTCTTTAAAGAAAATAACTGGCCACGGAATACTTACCGATATCAGGAAAACCTTGACTCCCTGATCTTCGGTGTCCATAGCTGTGATTCGGATGCTCTTTTCACTGGCTTTGTCAATCTGCATTTGGGCCCACAGTTTGGTGTTGAGGATTAATCTCAGACTTCCTTGGGTTCGCATTACTAAAAGGAACATAGTGGGTACTTAATAAAGCGATCACATTTACTTTCAGAACATGCACGGGTAAACAACCAAACAAGAAAGTTCATCACCTGAAGAGACTGTTCCCAACGGTAGTTTGAAAAAAAATTAATTCCTCAACTTCCCTCCTAAACCTAATCCTCCTCCTACTTTTCCTACCAAGAGCACTATTGTCCCTGTCCCAGTTTACAACCTTGGTGTCGTTTTTGACTTTTCACTTTCTTTCACCCCCTTATTCATGCTGTCCCTAAATCCTGCTGGTTTTTCTTCGACAAAATTTCGTGGATCTGCCCTTTCGGCCACCACCTTGATCCACGCCATTATCACCTCCCAGTTGGATTCCCGCATCAGCCTCCTGATGGTCTTTCTGCCTGTGGCCTTCAGCCCACCCTACATTCTGCTTTCTGGACCATCTCCTTAAAATGCACCACTTCCCTCCTCAAGGCCCTCCAATGTCTACTTGTTTCTTTCTACATCAAAACAGAAATTTCTTAAGGCTTACCACTCTCTGTCACTCCCTTTCACTCTCCTCTGCTGTTTCCTGCCACAGCTCCAACCCCAGCTCACCCCATTTGCTACTCCCAAGCTAAACTAGCTGTACCTAGTTCTTGATTCTCCCTTATCTGACCCACTATACATGTCCCTCCCCCTGCACAGAACCCCTCTGCCCCTCACCCTCAAAGCGGCATGGCCTGGTGGATAGAGCATGGGCCTGGGAATCAGAAGGTCATGGGTTCTAATCCCAGCTCCACCACTTGTCGGTGTGACCTTGGACAAGTCACTTTGCTTTTCTGGGTCTCATCTGAAAATGGGAATTGAGACTTTGAGCCCCACTTGGGACAGGGATTGTGTCAAACCCGATTTGCTTCTCTCAACCCCAGCACTTAGAACAGTGCCTGGCATGTAGTAAGTGCTTAACACCTGATTACCTTGTATCCCCCACCCCAACCCCCAGCGCTCAGAACAGAGCTTGGCACATAGTAAGCGCTTAACAAATACCATTATTATAATATTAGTAATAATTATGGAAAGTAGCCTGGCATATTGGATAGAGCACTGGCCTGGGATTCAGAAGGACCTGGGTTCCAAACCCGGCTCTGCCACTTTTCGGCTGTAACCTTGGGCAAGTCACTGAATTTCTCTGGGCCTCAGTTCCCTCATTTGTAAAATGGGGATTAAGACTGTGAGCTCCATGTGGAACAGGGACCATATCCAACCTGATTAATAATAACGTTAGTATTAGTATTATTAGCTTGTATTTACCCCAGTGCTTGACACATAGTAAACGCTTAAATACCATCTTTGCTTGAGAAGCAGCTTGGCAAAGTGGACAGAGCATGGGCCTGGGATTCAGAGGGTCACAGTTTCTAATCCCAGCTCTGCCACCTGTCTGCTTATCTGCTGTGTGATCCTGAGCAAGTCACTTCACTTCTCTGTGCTTCAGTTCCCTCATCTGGAAAATGGGGATTGAGACTGTGAGCCCCACATGGGACAGGGACTGTGTCTGACTCCATTTGCTTGCATCCACCCCAGTGCTCCATACAGTGCCTGGCACATAGTAAGCGCTTAAATACCACAATTATTATTATTATCCTACAATCCACATCTCTATAACTGGACCATAACTGATATGGACTGCAAGACTGCTAGGTTCTCAAAAACGTACTCAGGCACATTTTCTCTGTTAGGTATTTTTACTTAGTCACGAGAGTAAGGGTGGCATTTTATCCCCTAGCTCCAATCACCACACTTACTTGTCTCTAAACCACAGAAGAATCTGGTCACCAAAGTTTTCATTTTGATTTCAGCCCTTAAACCAAGTTTCCCTTCCTCTTGCTCAACAGATGCTTAGGCTATTAGGGAGTTCTACCCGCCCATGCCCTGGTTCAAAGCAAGGCTTTCTTTTCAGGCCCACACTTCAAAAGAGCCAAACAACATTCGCTAGAAGTTCAATATTGTTTTCTACCCAATACCAGGAGTCTCTTCGGGGCCTGGGGAAGCAGTCCCTGTCACCTTAACGTTCATTTTACCTAATCGAGATTGTAATGTCCCATCATCTGTTGATGCCATGTCATTGAGTCTTAGAAGACCTCTGCCTCTTTCCACCCATGACTGTGAGTTCTTGTCAAACACAAATAATTTGCACTGAATCTGTAACAAGAAAAAATCATTTACTGACGGACCGTTACCACCTAGCCCTGTGGTAGTACCATCACAAAATATCCCGGCGGATCAGCATCATCACGCCTTCTTGATTTCTGTACCTAGGGTGAGTCCTTGCTAAGTATCAGACCCTGCCTCAGAGGAAGGAGAGGGGAAGGGGATGGAAACTGCCTCAGAAGAAGGAGAGGGAAAGGGGATGGAAACTGCTGCGCCGACATGTTTCAACCCTGTGGCAAAGAGGAGACGAAGAGAACAGAAGGGGTCAGGTTTACTTCTTTCAAGTCTGCATCATCTAAGGGAGACAGAAGCCCTCTGACATGCTGCTGCTCTTTTCAATATGAGTACCCAGGGTTCCATCCACCTTGGGAACGCCATTTGGTGACTTACCCCAGCATACGTTTGATCCAAGTGCTGCAGATAAATTAATTTCCACTCTATGCTACCCACACCCCAAACTTGGCCCCCTCGCTGTCTTCGTATTGTGGAGTATGGCAACTTTGCCGCTCCTCCCCATCCCGGCCCAAGGAGGTGGGACGGGGGGCTTCTAGGCTTCCACCCCCGCCCCATCTCTGACTCTGTTCACCCAGCTTTGGGTGGATGGGTGGGGGCAGACAGGGCTGCCAGCCAGAAAAGGGGAGGGAGCAGCAAAGTTGGCAGCTACTGTGCCAAGAATGAAACTACATTTAAAAGAAAAGGCAAAAATACTGTGCTCTACAGTACACTACAAAGGGAGTCACCGGGTAATTTTTACTTACCTGTAGTGCGTGGTCATGATGTTGGGATTGGTTCTCGAAAGTAGCCTTAGTTAGAATATGTACGTCTATAGGCAGACACACCAAGATACAACCACATTTTCGAGGAACATTACCCAGTTGTACTTTGAGGCGTGCCTGGATGGTTTAGACAACGGCAACAATACCATCTATTTGAATGTGGCGAGATTATTCAAGGGCTGGGCAACAGAGCTAGTTTCATAGCTTTTGGCAGCCGAAGAAAATGCTCCTTGGCCTTTCTGGTTCTGACTGATGACCAGGGGACCTCAGCAGTGTGAAAAATAATGTCCATGGAGAGTCACAGTTTCATCTTACAGTAAAGCTAGAGGCTTAGGGTGCCCCAAGTGCTTGAGGCAAGCAGGAGCTTCAAATACCCACAAGTCCTTATGCGCAGGGAACACATCTACCAACTCTGTTTTACTGTACTCTCCCAAGTGCTTAGTCCAGTGGTCTGCACTTAGTAAGCGCTCAATACCATCACTGATTTGACTGAAGTAGTTTTGGAACAAGCAGGGAACACTCAAAGGGCTTGCTGGGCATTGCCAAGGGCAAGAGTTGCAGAGCAATGAAGCCACAAACCCACTCACACCCACTTTTAGAGCAGCTCTTAACCCACATAATCTGAGGTCTAGATGTTATGAAAAAAGCAGTTCCTTGGTTTCCTTACAGTGCTTTTATTTTTCCTAAAACACTTTTACATCAGTGATCTCATTCTATCCTCACAGCCTCTTGGTACCTTACTCTCCTCATCTTTAAAATGCAGATAATACCCGCCTCACTGTACTTCACAGGAAAGGCAAGTATTATCTATCTGCATTTTAAAGATGAGGTGACTAAAGCACAGAGAGATTGAGTTACCCAAAGTCACACAGGAGGCTAATGATAGGAGCAGGAATCCAGGCTATTTCCACTACACCACACTGCCTCCCTCAAGGCCACATGGCTAAAACTAATTGCAGCTCATCTGCACACTCCTCCCAGCCTCCCATCACAGTTACTTCATTGGCATCCCAGTCGTGTCTTTAAATATTTCTTCCTGGCAGATGTTTATGGCTCAAAGGTACTGTGGTCCTCTCATTGCTCCGAGCAGCCTTCAGATCCACCAAGATTCATCTTATCGCATAGAGTTTTTACTTGCCCTGGGCCCACAATCTCTTCTCAATCCTTAGGGGCCAGAGGGTCCTGGGGTAGGTTTTCCCTGCCTTGCCTAAAAGCCGTTTACTCCATTGGATAGAACCCAACTGCGGCTCAACCCTGCTAAACAGGAAAGGGTCCCGGGATCTAGGCAGGGCTGTGTGGCTCAGCTAAACTTTGGTGGTCAGAAGCAAAGCAGCTCAGTAAGACTGTTCTAATGAGGTGATCTTGGAAACTATCCACACTATAATACCTGTTGCGTGGATTAGGTCTTGATTTCTTTTTGCTCTAATGCAGTGCCTCAGTTTCCTCATCTATAAGATGGGAAGAAAATACTTGTTCTCCCTCCCTCTTAGACTGGGAGTCCCATGTGGGTCAAGGATCGTGTGCTCTGATTACATGTCTATCTACCCCTGTGCTTGGCCCGGAGTGAGCGCTTAAGTGCCAAAAATCGTAATTATTTACTCTTCTGGTGGAAATGAAGACACATTTGTCCGCTGTGTGATCCTGGTCAAGTCACTTCACTGGGCCTCAGTTAAACTCATCTGCAAAATGGGGATTGAAACTGTGAGCCCCATGTGGGACAGGGACTTGTGTCCAACCCGACGCTTGTATCCATCCTAGCGCTTAGTTCAGTGCCTGGCACATAGTAAGCGCTTAACTAATACCACAATTATTATTATCCCTACTGAATTCAGCTGCACTCAGTTTTGCATGAGCTTCGAAGAGCCCGAGTGTGTTGGACATATTTTTAAAAACACTATAAAAAACCGTCTTTCGGCATGGCATAGTGGATAGAACATGGGCCTGGGAGTCAGGAAGGTCAGAGGTTCTAATCCCAGCTTTACCGCTTGTCTGCTGTGTGACCTTGGGCAAGTCACTTCAATTCTCTGGGCCTCGGTTACCTCATCTATAAAATGGGGATTGAGACTGTAAGGTCCATATGGGACAGGGTCTGAATCCAACCCGATTTGCTTGTATCTACCCCAGTGCTTAGTACAGTGTTTGTTACATAGTAAGCGCTTAACAAATGCCATAATCATCATCATTATTATTATCATCTTCAGAGAATGCACTGGAAAATATTCCTCTCGTGATCGAGATCAGTATGTCTCAACAATACTTACCTGAAGTACATTACTCTCAGCCTCCTCCCCGGTGATAACTTCCACCTTTTCCAGAAGGCATTTCCTCGCTGTTGCCTTGGTGTAGGCTGCGGCAGATTCTGCCAGTGATTCTGAAATATTATTAGCTAAACAACATTTTAAACATTTATTTACGCAGGGGACTAGTTAACGTATCACAGGAAAAGAAAAGCTTGGATCTCTGCAATTAATTTTCTAAGAGCAATGGACTTTTTCTGAGAACACTAAAAACGGATCAGATTTTCTGGTCATTTTTTTTTTCTCTGGGAACTGTAATTTACCGAGCTACTGGTCAGAGAGAGAGCTCAAAACGGTAGAGGAAATAGGTCTCCAATTCTATCTAGTGACCGCAAGGATGCTGATGCTACAAGGATTAGCTCTCTTCCTCTCCTGCTTACTGGATAGAGCACAGTCCTGGGAGTCAGAAGGACTTGGGGTCTATTCCCGGCTCCACATGTCTGCTGTGTGACCTTGAACAAGTCACTTCACTTCTCTGGGCCTCAGTTACCTCATCTGAAAAAATGGGGATTTTGTGAGCTCCATGTGGGACAGGGACTGTATCTAACCTGATTAACTTGTATCTACCCCAGCATTTAGAACAGTGCTTGGCACATGGTAAGCACTTAACAAGTACCATAATGATAACCACAGTAATGAGAAAGCCATTCAATACACAAACGTTTTAAACTGCTGGGGGTAAAAAAACAGAATGAGTTGGACAAATGAGAGAAAATCCAGCAGAGAAATACTGGCCTACCCTACAATTAGACTTCCCTAAAGCTTGTACCTAAGTGTGGTGGCTGAAACTGTGCCCGATGGTTAGGATGTACCCAGTTTGGGTTTGACTGGATAATGAACTCCCCAGTTGTGCTTAATTCATTCCCCACCGGCACATCTTCCAGCCTCAAGAACCACGGTGTAGGAAGAGGACACACTATGTGTCAAACTTTGGGGAGCCCCAAAATCCCACAACTGGAGGCTTCTGAATGGGCTCCAGAGTTAGGGGATGAGGACAGACACTGCCTAGTGGGGCAGTTGGGGCTCTAAATATTCAGCACGTTCACGGCATATTGCCTTTGGAAACTCCAGACGAGACCTGACAAACAGATGGCTTAGTCTCATGTTACTCTGTGTTCAAAATATTTACAGACCTACCAAGTAAAATGAATGTGCCTAGCATTTATTCTATCAAGCACCAAAGAAATAAATCTTAGGAAATCATTCCAGTGTGTTTTGCAAAATTATGCTTCCATAAAGAATTTAGCTTTTAAATGATCTGATTGGGAATTACTATATTTCCCCAAACCCTTAAACCACCACTTTAACTGTAAGGGATAAATCAGCCAATCCTCATGGACACCAAGGATTTTTATTTATTACTTATTTACCTTTATCAAGAGTCGATTCCTGTGAAGATGACTCAGACACTGATTCAGTAGCAGCATTTTCCTTGTTGGCATCAGTATTAGCTTCGCTTAATTTTGGGGGACTCTGTAGAAAAGCATAAAGACATATATGACATGAGAATTTATTTATGCTAGCAGACCAAACTATGAGACTGAAACCTTTTAAATTAGAATGCTGCTTTAGAGGTAAGCTCCTCGAGGGCAGGGATCATGGCTTCTCCCTCAATTGTACTGCCCAAAACACTTCATTTAGGGTTCAGGGCACAGCAAATGCTCAATAAATACTACAATTTGTTTTTCAGGGCATGAGAGTACTGACTTACCTTTCCCTTGGGTCAAATTTGGGGAGTCAATTTTGCCCATGTTCTCCTGCCTAAAGACCAATGCTGTGCTGGAGACAAGTTTCAGTGAATGGAGACTACGCCCCTCAATTCTGTCACTCTCACGTCCCTTTTCTCCTCTAAACATCCCTGCCACCACTGGCAGGTTGGTTCTAAGAGGGCAGGGTGTTAGTTGTCTTTAAGGAACAGGGTTGAGTAGGTTGTCATCTTTAAAGGTGTCGATGCTTACGCTCTCCCACTTCTGTCTAAAACTCCCTCCCCTTACACATCCAGCAGACCACTGCTCTCTCCATCCTCAAAGCCCTTCTTAAATCACATCTCCTCCAGGAGGCCTGTCCTGATTTCTCTCATCTTCACACCCTGAATCCCCCTCCTGCCACTTCGGCACTTCTGTGTCCCCTAAGTACTTGCGTAACTCGACCCACACTATAGCACTTACATTTTATTTTATATTCTATTGTTTTCTCCTACCTGTAGTTTATATTAGTGTCAGTTTCCTATGCTAGATTGTAAGCTCCTTGAAGGCAAGGTTTGGGTCTACTAATTCTATTGCACTCTCCCAACCACTTACTACAGCGCTCTGTGGACAGCGAGCACTCACTAAATATTATAACTGGAGTTCTTATGCGATAGCCTCAATCCCTTCCTTTTAATGTATTCTAAAGAGTCTCTAGCACCGAGAGGACAGTGTCTATTTTCTAAAACTATATAAAAATGAACCAAAAAAAAAAAATAAATCCCTGAACGTCTATCTGAGAATAGATGTATAAGTGGTTCTATCCCAACTCATGTTTTCACTGCATGCTTATTTGACAACGTGAGCCCGATTGGATACAGTCCACCCGTGTCAGCACAATCTGTGCACATGCACACAATGTCAGAATGATTAATACAGTGAAAGCTTTCCTGAAAGTGGGATTTTACAATAATGCAATCCCTGTAATACAGAACGAGGAGTGCTATACATTCCCAAGAAAACTGAGGTAATACATTGGCAATGCAGGCTAAAAGCTGGGACAGAATTTTGCTGCTTAGGCAGCACACTGACTGATGATGCAGTGACGGACAAAGAATTAGAAAACAGAACTGAAGTGCCTGACATCCTTGGGGAGGCTGTCCCGCCAAGCGGGGGGAGGGGCGGGTGGCGTGAGATCAAGGCTCCGGACCAAACTCCAAGTCTATGGACCTGTCCTGCTATCCAACCTTCTCTACCGCCGGGAGGCCTGGACCCCGCACAGGCACCACATCTGGCTCCCTGAGCAGTTCCATCAGCGACCCTTCCGGGCAAGACTCAATATCAAACGGCAAGATGAGATCACATCCAGTGAAGTTCTGGAGCGCTGTCTCCTAGCATTGAAACTATGCTTACCTGAACACGGCTATGCTGGGAGGGACATTTGAGGAGAATGAACAACAGCGGGATAACCTAACAGCTGCTGAATGGAGAGCTGAAACTGGGAAACCGAAAGCAAGGAGGGCAGACAAAACGTTTTAAGGACACGGTAAATTGAAGCCTCAGACAATGCTGCATCCCAGCTGGAAATTGGGAGTCAATTGCTGAGGAGAGATCTGGATGGCCCCACTGCCCTCGAGAAGGGTGTCACTCTAAGGAAAAGCCTCGGACAGAGACAAGGAGGCAAAACGGAAAACAGTGCCAGGAGCTACAAACATTCAGTACACCACCACAACCAGGATCAGCCTTTCTTGTGCCCAATGTGGCCAGGATAGTAATTTCCACACTGGCCTTTTCAGACAGACAGACACACACAACACACACACACTTCACCGTCACTGCTGTGTCTCTCTGAATATTAAGGATAATTACATATACAGCAGCTACAATAAACTGGAATAGTAAATTCCTTATTTTTAAGCTGTTTCATAGAGAGAAGGAGATTCATTATGGACACAATCCCTTGGCTGAGTCTGCACATGTTGACACGTTTTTCCAATGTAGCATGTCAATCAATCCGTGGTACTGATTCAGTGCTTACTGTGTGCGCTGCACTGTCCCAAGCGCTCGGTAGAGTATAATAGAGTTGGAAGACCCAATCCCTTTCCTCAAAGAGCTTTCCATCTCCTTTCCAGGTGACTCATGGAAAAAAAAAAAGTCTCTCCTACATTGGAATGCTAACCTTTCCACCTATTTGCTCCCATCCTCATTTCAACTCACCCTGACTGTACCACTAGTCTGCTGTGTGACCTTGGGCAGTCACTTTACTTCTCTGTGCCTCAGTTACCTCCTCTCTAAAATGGGGATTAATGCTGTGTGTCCTATGTGGGTCGTGGACTGCGTCCAACCTGATTAACTTGTATCTTCCCCAAGCACTCAGAACAGTGTCTGACACACAGTAAGCACTTAATACCATTACTATTATCATCATCATTATTATTGGGGGATACCGAACTTGATTCACCCATTCCCTTGGGGAGCTCTTCTGCCCAAATACTGCATTGCTCCAAAACCTGATGAGTATTCCTTCCCAGCTCCATTTTGCTCTACAAAAAGAAAGGTTCCTCTTAAATGACCATGTAAGCAATCGACATCAATTATCCACATCAATTGAAGAATGCTTTTAGGCAGGCAATTGAAAATCGTTCCCTACTCTCGGAGGGATGCAAGCCCTACTCTTACAGAGGACCATGTCCTGTGCTGAATTCAGTACCTACCAGTCACCCAGGCATGTAATTTTGAATTCGTCTCTACCTCCCTTCTCTCTTTTGCCCCCACTTTCAGCACTCTTGTATTCTTTGTTACGCTCTTGAACCTGCTCATTTTTCCAGAATCCCACCCATACAGCCCCGGGCTTAGCTCTACTTACCTCTTATCGGGACAACTGGCCTCTTTCCCTACTCCAGACTACCTTACCTGCAGCGAGAATCACTTTCTTCAAACACTGAGCTGAACATGTCACTCCCTCCTCTTGGAAACAAATTCAAATAAACCCTCTCATCACTGCATTTTTCCTTCCCTCTCTTCTGCATCAAATCACACTCACATGCTCTCCCCCAAACCAATAACAAACCCCACCCCAAAACTGAGCTCCTCTAGACTTTTATCAGATTAACTCCACCTGGCCCAGTCACTCCAATTACTCCCCAGCACACCGTATCCCTGCAGACATTAACGCAAGTTTTTTGTGTTGTGTTACCATCTTGATACACCTACTAATCTAAAGGGGTAGGGGAGAGTGATGGGTGGGACCAGAGTGTGAGAGCTGGTCTAGGGGAGTTTGGGTAGGGGGGGAAGGGGGCTGGTGAGAAGTCTGGCCTTGAGAAGTCAGCTCTGCCATTTCTCCCTGCTTCCTATAGTTGGGTTTCTTCCAGGTCCACCTCTGCCCTTTCTTGAAAAGCAAGAGAGGCAGAATAATAATAATAAAAATAATAACAATAATGTTGGTATTTGTTAAGCGCTTACTATGTGCAGAGCACTAAGCGCTGGGGTAGGTACAGGGTAATCAGGTTGTCCCACGTGAGGCTCACAGTCTTACTCCCCATTTTACAGGTGAGATAACTGAGGCACAGAGAAGTTAAGTGACTTGCCCACAGTCACACAGCTGGCAAGTGATAGAGTCGGGATTTGAACCCATGACCTCTGACTCCCAAGCCCTTGCTCTTTCCACTGAGCCATGCTGTAGTTTCAGATACCAACTAACATCCTTTCTACACTGATTCAGTGGGCAGCAGCGTGGCTTAGTAGAGACAGCCCGGGCTTGGAAGTCAGAGGACGTGGGTTCTAATCCCAGCTCTGCCACTTGTCTGCTCTGTGACCTTGGGCAAGTCACTTAACTTCTCAGTGCCTTAATGACCTCATCTGTAAAACTGGGATTACGACTGTGAGTCCCATGTGGGACAACGTGATTACCTTCTATCTACCCCAGCGCTTAGAAAAGTGCTTGGCACATAGTAAGTGCTTAACACATACCATAATACCGATAATATCCCATAATGAAGGGCTGTCAAACAGATCCTCAGTCAATGTATTTATTGAGGAGCTCTTACTGTGTGCACATCACTGGACTAAATACTTGGAAGAATACAACAGAGTTGGTACACACATTCCCTGTCCACAGGGAACTTAGAATCTAGAGGGGGAGACAGACATTAAAATAGACTGCTTATTTTATATCTAAAACTTATAGGAGGCAACGTTGTCTCAACCATAGGCAGAAGAAAGACCTCCCAAACCTGCTCCTTAACTTCTTTGAAAGAATGGATTCTTAAAAAACAAACAAAAAAACTTACCAACACCCTCTCACTCATATTCTGGCCAAAGACAAATTTATTGCTGGAGGCATCAGCACTGTTTGTTGAATTCTCTAAACTGGAAACAAGAGCTATTATTAGTACAGTCCAACCAGTATGAACAACATCAATTCAACATCTTCAAAGACTCCTAATGAATCCATATCCAAAGGCAGAAAAGTTACAGTCAAGAAAAATATCTGTCTGCTGCTTCACTCGTGTCGAAAAGAAAATGGCAGGTGTGAGCAGGTGGAAGGCAGTTAAAAGTTACTTGAGGTCAAGAAAAAAAGAAGGCATGTGGGAATGGAACAGCCTTATGGTGCTCTTGCTTCTTCCTCTCAGAGGATGTTGTCCCAGGCAAGCTGGAAACCCTTAGCCATGAGTTTCGTATGCCCACACACATTCACTCTCTCATAC